>NC_140996.1:239723281-240283081 GCF_052327205.1 Somniosus microcephalus
GACTCTCTCACACTCATTCACTCACACACACTCTCTCACACTCATTCACTCACACACACTCTCTCACACTCATTCACTCACACACCCTCTCTCACACTCATTCACTCACACACACTCACACTCATTCACTCACACACACTCTCTCACACTCATTGACTCACACACAGTCTCTCACATTCATTCGCTCACACACACTCTCTCACACTCATTCACTCACACACACTCTCTCACACTCATTCACTCACACTCACTCTCTCACACTCATTCACTCACACACACTCTCTCACACTCATTCACTCACACACTCTCTCACATCATTCACTCACACACACTCTCTCACACTCATTCACTCACACACACTCTCTCACACTCATTCACTCACACACACTCTCTCACATTCATTCACTCACACTCACTCTCTCACATTCATTCACTCACACACACTCTCTCACACTCATTCACTCACACACACTCTCTCACACTCATTCACTCACACTCACTCTCTCACACTCATTCACTCACACACACTCTCTCACACTCATTCACTCACACTCACTCTCTCACATTCATTCACTCACACACACTCTCTCACACTCATTCACTCACATTCACTCTCTCAAACTCATCACTCACACACACTCTCTCACACTCATTCACTCACACTCACTCTCTCACACATATTCACTCACACACACTCTCTCACACTCATTCACTCACATACTCTCTCTCACATTCATTCACTCACACACACTCTCTCACACTCATTCACTCACACTCACTCTCTCACACTCATCCACTCACACTCACTCTCTCACATTCATTCACTCACACACACTCTCTCACATTCATTCACTTACACACACACTCTCTCACACTCATTCACTCACACTCACTCTCTCACACTCATTCACTCACACACACTCTCTCACAATCATTCACTCACACCCACTCTCTCACACTCATTCACTCACATACACTCTCTCATACTCATTCACTCACACTCACTCTCTCACTCTCATTCACTCACACACACTCTCTCACACTCATTCACTCACACACACTCTCTCACACTCATTCACTCACACACACTCTCTCACACTCATTCACTCACACACACTCTCTCACACTCATTCACTCACACTCACTCTCTCACATTCATTCACTCACATACACTCTCTCACACTCATTCACTCACACTCACTCTCTCACACACATTCACTCACACACACTCTCTCACACTCATTCACTCACACACACTCTCTCACACTCATTCACTCACACTCACTCTCTGACACTCATTCACTCACACTCACTCTCTCACACACATTCACTCACACACACTCTCTCAAACTCATTCACTCACACACACTCTCTCACACTCTTTCACTCACATACACTCTCTCACATTCATTCACTCACACACACTCTCTCACACTCATTCACTCACACACACTCTCTCACACTCATTCACTCACACTCACTCTCTCACACTCATTCACTCACACACACTCTCTCACACTCATTCACTCACACACACTCTCTCACACTCATTCACTCACACACACTCTCTCACACTCATTCACTCACATCCACTCTCTCACACTCATTCCCTCACACTCACTCTCTCACTCATTCACTCACACACACTCTCTCACACTCATTCACTCACATACACTCTCTCACACTCATTCATTCACACTCACTCTCTCACTCATTCACTCACACACACTCTCTCACACTCATTCACTCACATACACTCTCTCACACTCATTCACTCACACTCACTCTCTCACTCATTCACTCACACACTCTCTCTCACACTCATTCACTCACACACACTCTCTCACACTCATTCACTCACACACACTCTCTCACACTCATTCACTCACACACACTCTCTCACTCATTCACTCACACACACTCTCTCACACTCATTCACTCACACACACTCTCTCACACTCATTCACTCACTCACACTCTCTCACACTCATTCACTCACACTCACTCTCTCACACTCATTCACTCACACTCACTCTCTCACACTCATTCACTCACACACACTCTCTCACACTCATTCACTCACACACACTCTCACACTCATTCACTCACATACACTATCTCACACTCATTCACTCACACTCACTCTCTCACACTCATTCACTCACATACACTCTCTCACACTCATTCACTCACACTCACTCTCTCACACTCATTCACTCACACTCACTCTCTCACACTCATTCACTCACACTTACTCTCTCACACTCATTCACTCACACACACTCTCTCACACTCATTCACTCACACACACTTCTCACATTCACTCACACACACTCTCTCACTCATTCACTCACACACACTCTCTCACACTCATTCACTCACACACACTCCCTCACACTCATTCACTCACACTCACTCTCTCACACTCATTCACTCACACACACTCTCTCACACTCATTCACTCACACACACTCTCTCACACTCATTCACTCACACACCCTCTCTCACACTCATTCACTCACACACACTCACACTCATTCACTCACACACACTCTCTCACACTCATTGACTCACACACAGTCTCTCACATTCATTCGCTCACACACACTCTCTCACACTCATTCACTCACACACACTCTCTCACACTCATTCACTCACACTCACTCTCTCACACTCATTCACTCACACACACTCTCTCACACTCATTCACTCACACACACTCTCTCAAACTCATTCACTCACACACACTCGCTCACACTCATTCACTCACACACACTCTCTCACACTCATTCACTCACACTCACTCTCTCACACTTATTCACTCACATACATTCTCTCACACTCATTCACTCACACACACTCTCTCACACTCATTCACTCACACACACTCTCTCACATTCATTCACTCACACACACTCTCTCACATTCATTCACTCACACTCACTCTCTCACATTCATTCACTCACACACACTCTCTCACACTCATTCACTCACACACACTCTCTCACACTCATTCACTCACACTCACTCTCTCACACTCATTCACTCACACACACTCTCTCACACTCATTCACTCACACTCACTCTCTCACATTCATTCACTCACACACACTCTCTCACACTCATTCACTCACATTCACTCTCTCAAACTCATTCACTCACACTCACTCTCTCACACTCATTCACTCACACTCACTCTCTCACACTCATTCACTCACACTCACTCTCTCACACTCATTCACTCACATACACTCTCTCACACTCATTCACTCACACTCACTCTCTCACATTCATTCACTCACACACACTCTCTCACACTCATTCACTCACACACACTCTCTCACACTCATTCACTCACACTCACTCTCTCACACTCATTCACTCACACACACTCTCTCACACTCATTCACTCACACTCACTCTCTCACATTCATTCACTCACACACACTCTCTCACACTCATTCACTCACATTCACTCTCTCAAACTCATTCACTCACACTCACTCTCTCACACTCATTCACTCACACTCACTCTCTCACACTCATTCACTCACACTCACTCTCTCACACTCATTCACTCACATACACTCTCTCACACTCATTCACTCACACTCACTCTCTCACATTCATTCACTCACACACACTCTCTCACACTCATTCACTCACATTCACTCTCTCAAACTCATCACTCACACACACTCTCTCACACTCATTCACTCACACTCACTCTCTCACACATATTCACTCACACACACTCTCTCACACTCATTCACTCACATACTCTCTCTCACATTCATTCACTCACACACACTCTCTCACACTCATTCACTCACACTCACTCTCTCACACTCATCCACTCACACTCACTCTCTCACATTCATTCACTCACACACACTCTCTCACATTCATTCACTTACACACACACTCTCTCACACTCATTCACTCACACTCACTCTCTCACACTCATTCACTCACACACACTCTCTCACAATCATTCACTCACACACACTCTCTCACACTCATTCACTCACATACACTCTCTCATACTCATTCACTCACACTCACTCTCTCACTCTCATTCACTCACACACACTCTCTCACACTCATTCACTCACACACACTCTCTCACACTCATTCACTCACACACACTCTCTCACACTCATTCACTCACACACACTCTCTCACACTCATTCACTCACACTCACTCTCTCACATTCATTCACTCACATACACTCTCTCACACTCATTCACTCACACTCACTCTCTCACACACATTCACTCACACACACTCTCTCACACTCATTCACTCACACACACTCTCTCACACTCATTCACTCACACTCACTCTCTGACACTCATTCACTCACACTCACTCTCTCACACACATTCACTCACACACACTCTCTCAAACTCATTCACTCACACACACTCTCTCACACTCTTTCACTCACATACACTCTCTCACATTCATTCACTCACACACACTCTCTCACACTCATTCACTCACACACACTCTCTCACACTCATTCACTCACACTCACTCTCTCACACTCATTCACTCACACACACTCTCTCACACTCATTCACTCACACACACTCTCTCACACTCATTCACTCACACACATTCTCTCACACTCATTCACTCACATCCACTCTCTCACACTCATTCCCTCACACTCACTCTCTCACTCATTCACTCACACACACTCTCTCACACTCATTCACTCACATACACTCTCTCACACTCATTCATTCACACTCACTCTCTCACTCATTCACTCACACACACTCTCTCACACTCATTCACTCACATACACTCTCTCACACTCATTCACTCACACTCACTCTCTCACTCATTCACTCACACACTCTCTCTCACACTCATTCACTCACACACACTCTCTCACACTCATTCACTCACACACACTCTCTCACACTCATTCACTCACACACACTCTCTCACTCATTCACTCACACACACTCTCTCACACTCATTCACTCACACACACTCTCTCACACTCATTCACTCACACTCACTCTCTCACACTCAATCACTCACACACACTCTCTCACACTCATTCACTCACTCACACTCTCTCACACTCATTCACTCACACTCACTCTCTCACACTCATTCACTCACACTCACTCTCTCACACTCATTCACTCACACACACTCTCTCACACTCATTCACTCACACACACTCTCACACTCATTCACTCACATACACTATCTCACACTCATTCACTCACACTCACTCTCTCACACTCATTCACTCACATACACTCTCTCACACTCATTCACTCACACTCACTCTCTCACACTCATTCACTCACACTCACTCTCTCACACTCATTCACTCACACTTACTCTCTCACACTCATTCACTCACACACACTCTCTCACACTCATTCACTCACACACACTTCTCACATTCACTCACACACACTCTCTCACTCATTCACTCACACACACTCTCTCACACTCATTCACTCACACACACTCCCTCACACTCATTCACTCACACTCACTCTCTCACACTCATTCACTCACACACACTCTCTCACACTCATTCACTCACACACACTCTCTCACACTCATTCACTCACACACCCTCTCTCACACTCATTCACTCACACACACTCACACTCATTCACTCACACACACTCTCTCACACTCATTGACTCACACACAGTCTCTCACATTAATTCGCTCACACACACTCTCTCACACTCATTCACTCACACACACTCTCTCACACTCATTCACTCACACTCACTCTCTCACACTCATTCACTCACACACACTCTCTCACACTCATTCACTCACACACACTCTCTCAAACTCATTCACTCACACACACTCGCTCACACTCATTCACTCACACACACTCTCTCACACTCATTCACTCACACTCACTCTCTCACACTTATTCACTCACATACATTCTCTCACACTCATTCACTCACACACACTCTCTCACACTCATTCACTCACACACACTCTCTCACATTCATTCACTCACACACACTCTCTCACATTCATTCACTCACACTCACTCTCTCACATTCATTCACTCACACACACTCTCTCACACTCATTCACTCACACACACTCTCTCACACTCATTCACTCACACTCACTCTCTCACACTCATTCACTCACACACACTCTCTCACAATCATTCACTCACACACACTCTCTCACACTCATTCACTCACATACACTCTCTCATACTCATTCACTCACACTCACTCTCTCACTCTCATTCACTCACACACACTCTCTCACACTCATTCACTCACACACACTCTCTCACACTCATTCACTCACACACACTCTCTCACACTCATTCACTCACACACACTCTCTCACACTCATTCACTCACACTCACTCTCTCACATTCATTCACTCACATACACTCTCTCACACTCATTCACTCACACTCACTCTCTCACACACATTCACTCACACACACTCTCTCACACTCATTCACTCACACACACTCTCTCACACTCATTCACTCACACTCACTCTCTGACACTCATTCACTCACACTCACTCTCTCACACACATTCACTCACACACACTCTCTCAAACTCATTCACTCACACACACTCTCTCACACTCTTTCACTCACATACACTCTCTCACATTCATTCACTCACACACACTCTCTCACACTCATTCACTCACACACACTCTCTCACACTCATTCACTCACACTCACTCTCTCACACTCATTCACTCACACACACTCTCTCACACTCATTCACTCACACACACTCTCTCACACTCATTCACTCACATCCACTCTCTCACACTCATTCCCTCACACTCACTCTCTCACTCATTCACTCACACACACTCTCTCACACTCATTCACTCACATACACTCTCTCACACTCATTCATTCACACTCACTCTCTCACTCATTCACTCACACACACTCTCTCACACTCATTCACTCACATACACTCTCTCACACTCATTCACTCACACTCACTCTCTCACTCATTCACTCACACACTCTCTCTCACACTCATTCACTCACACACACTCTCTCACACTCATTCACTCACACACACTCTCTCACACTCATTCACTCACACACACTCTCTCACTCATTCACTCACACTCTCTCACACTCATTCACTCACACACACTCTCTCACACTCATTCACTCACACTCACTCTCTCACACTCAATCACTCACACACACTCTCTCACACTCATTCACTCACTCACACTCTCTCACACTCATTCACTCACACTCACTCTCTCACACTCATTCACTCACACACACTCTCTCACACTCATTCACTCACACACTCTCACACTCATTCACTCACATACACTATCTCACACTCATTCACTCACACTCACTCTCTCACACTCATTCACTCACACTCACTCTCTCACACTCATTCACTCACACTCACTCTCTCACACTCATTCACTCACACTTACTCTCTCACACTCATTCACTCACACACACTCTCTCACACTCATTCACTCACACACACTTCTCACATTCACTCACACACACTCTCTCACTCATTCACTCACACACACTCTCTCACACTCATTCACTCACACACACTCCCTCACACTCATTCACTCACACTCACTCTCTCACACTCATTCACTCACACACACTCTCTCACACTCATTCACTCACACACACTCTCTCACACTCATTCACTCACACACCCTCTCTCACACTCATTCACTCACACACACTCACACTCATTCACTCACACACACTCTCTCACACTCATTGACTCACACACAGTCTCTCACATTCATTCGCTCACACACACTCTCTCACACTCATTCACTCACACACACTCTCTCACACTCATTCACTCACACTCACTCTCTCACACTCATTCACTCACACACACTCTCTCACACTCATTCACTCACACACACTCTCTCAAACTCATTCACTCACACACACTCGCTCACACTCATTCACTCACACACACTCTCTCACACTCATTCACTCACACTCACTCTCTCACACTTATTCACTCACATACATTCTCTCACACATTCACTCACACACACTCTCTCACACTCATTCACTCACACACACTCTCTCACATTCATTCACTCACACACACTCTCTCACATTCATTCACTCACACTCACTCTCTCACATTCATTCACTCACACACACTCTCTCACACTCATTCACTCACACACACTCTCTCACACTCATTCACTCACACTCACTCTCTCACACTCATTCACTCACACACACTCTCTCACACTCATTCACTCACACTCACTCTCTCACATTCATTCACTCACACACACTCTCTCACACTCATTCACTCACATTCACTCTCTCAAACTCATTCACTCACACTCACTCTCTCACACTCATTCACTCACACTCACTCTCTCACACTCATTCACTCACACTCACTCTCTCACACTCATTCACTCACATACCCTCTCTCACACTCATTCACTCACACTCACTCTCTCACACTCATTCACTCACATACACTCTCTCACACTCATTCACTCACACTCACTCTCTCACAATCATTCACTCACACACACTCTCTCACACTCATTCACTCACACACACTCTCTCACACTCATTCACTCACACACACTCTCACATTCATTCACTCACACAAACTTTCTCACATTCATTCACTCACACACACTCTCTCTAACTCATTCACTCACACTCACTCTGTCACACTCATTCACTCACACACTCTCTCTCACACTCATTCACTCACACTCACTCTCTCACACTCAATCACTCACACACACTCTCTCGCACTCATTCACTCACACACACTCTCTCACACTCATTCACTCACATACACTCTCTCACACTCATTCACTCACACACACTCTCTCACACTCATTCACTCACATACACTCTCTCACACTCATTCACTCACACACACTCTCTCACACTCATTCACTCACACACACTCTCTCACACTCATTCACTCACACACACTCTCTCACACTCATTCACTCACATACACTCTCTCACACTCAATCACTCACACACACTCTCTCACAATCATTCACTCACACTCACTCTCTCACACTCATTCACTCACATACACTCTCTCACACTCATTCACTCTTACACACTCTCTCACACTCATTCACTCACACGCACTCTCTCACACTCATTCACTCACACATACTCTCTCACACTCATTCACTCATACATACTCTCTCACACTCATTCACTCACACTCACTCTCTCACACTCATTCACTCACACACACTCTCTCACACTCATTCACTCACACTCACTCTCTCACACTCATTCACTCACAGACACTCTCTCACACTCATTCACTCACACACACTCTCTCACACTCATTCACTCACACTCACTCCCTCACACTCATTCACTCACACACACTCTCTCACACTCATTCACTCACACACGCCCTCTCACACTCATTCACTCACACTCACTCTCTCACATTCATTCACTCACACACACTCTCTCAGACTCATTCACTCACACACACTCTCTCACACTCATTCACTCACGCACACTCTCTGAAACTCATTCACTCACACACACTCTCTCACACTCATTCACTCACACACACTCTCTCACACTCATTCACTCACACACACTCTCTCACATTCATTCACTCACACACACTCTCTCACACTCATTCACTCACACTCACTCTCTCACACTCATTCACTCACACTCACTCTCTCACATTCATTCACTCACACACACTCTCTCACACTCATTCACTCACATACACTCTCTCTCACTCATTCACTCACACACACTCTCTCACATTCATTCACTCACACACACTCTCTCACACTCATTCACTCACACACACTCTCTCACACTCATTCACTCACACACACTCTCTAACACACTCATTCACTCACACTCACTCTCTCACACTCATTCACTCACGTACACTCTCTCACACTCATTCACTCACACACACTCTCTCACACTCATTCACTCACACACACTCTCTCAACACTCATTCACTGACACACACTCTCACACACTCATTCACTCACACTCGCTCTCTCACACTCATTCACTCACACACACTCTCTCACATTCATTCACTCACACACACTCTCTCACACTCATTCACTCACACACACTCTATGAAACTCATTCACTCACACACACTCTCTCACACTCATTCACTCACACACACTCTCTCACACACATTCACTCACACTCACTCTCTCACACTCATTCACTCACACACACTCTCACACTCATTCACTCACTGACTCTCTCACACTCATTCATTCACACAAACTCTCTCACACTCATTCACTCACACACACTCTCTCACACTGATTCACTCACACACACTCTCTCACACTCATTCACTCACACACACTCTCTCACACTCATTCACTCACAGACACTCTCTTACACTCATTCACTCACTCACTCTCTCACACTCATTCACTCACACACACACTCTCACACTCATTCACTCACATACACTCTCTCACACTCATTCACTCACATACACTCTCTCACACTCATTCACTCACACTCACTCTCTCACACTCATTCACTCACACTCACTCTCTCACATTTACTCACACTCACTCTCTCACACTCATTCACTCACATACACTCTCTCACACTCATTCTCTCACATACACTCTCTCACACTCATTCACTCACACACACTCTCTCACACTCATTCACTCACACACACTCTCTCACACTCATTCACTCACACACACTCTCTCACACTCATTCACTCACATACACTCTCTCACACTCATTCACTCTCATACACTCTCTCACACTCATTCACTCACACACACTCTCTCACACTCATTCACTCACATACACTCTCTCACACTCATTCACTCACACACACTCTCTCACACTCATTCACTCACACTCACTCTCTCACACTCATTCACTCACATACATTCTCTCACACTCATTCACTCACACACACTCTCTCACACTCATTTACTCACACACACTCTTTCACACTCATTCACTCACACTCACTCTCTGACACTCATTCACTCACACTCACTCTCTCACACTCATTCACTCACACACACTCTCTCACACTCATTCACTCACACACACTCTCTCACACTCATTCACTCACACACACTCTCTCACACTCATTCACTCACATGCACTCTCTCACACTCATTCACTCACACTCACTCTCTCACACTCATTCACTCACACACACTCTCTCACACTCATTCACTCACACTCACTCTCTCACACTCATTCACTCACACACACTCTCCCACATTCATTCACTCACACACACTCTCTCACATTCATTCACTCACACACACTCTCTCACACTCATTCACTCACACACACTCTCTGAAACTCATTCACTCACACACACTCTCTCACACTCATTCACTCACACTCGCTCTCTCACACTCATTCACTCACACACACTCTCACACTCATTCACTCACACACACTCTCTCACACTTATTCACTCGCACACACTCTCTCACACTCATTCACTCACACTTACTCTCTCACACTCATTCACTCACACACACTCTCTCACACTCATTCACTCTCTCACACTCATTCACTCACACACACTCTCTCACACTCATTCACTCACACACACTCTCTCACACTCATTCACTCACACACACTCTCTGAAACTCATTCACTCACACACACTCTCTCACACTTATTCACTCACACACACTCTCTCACACTCATTCACTCACACTCACTCTCTCACACTCATTCACTCACACTCACTCTCTCACATTCATTCACTCACATACACTCTCTCACACCCATTCACTCACACACACTCTCTCACACTCATTCACTCACACTCACTCTCTCACACTCATTCACTCACACTCACTCTCTCACAATCATTCACTCACACACACTCTCTCACACTCATTCACTCACACTCACTCTCTCACACTCATTCACTCACACACACTCTCTCACATTCATTCACTCACACACACTCTCTTACACTCATTCACTCACACACACTCTCTCACACTCATTCACTCACACACACTCTCTCACACTCATTCACTCACACACACTCTCTCACACTCATTCAATCACTCACTCTCTCACACTCATTCACTGACACACACACTCTCACACTCATTCACTCACATACACTCTCTCACACTCATTCACTCACACACTCTCTCACACTCATTCACTCACACACACTCTCTCACACTCATTCACTCACACACACTCTCTCACACTCATTCACTCACACACACTCTCTCACACTCATTCACTCACACACACACTCTCACACTCATTCACTCAGACACACTCTCTCACACTCATTCACTCACACACACTCTCCCACATTCATTCACTCACACACACTCTCTCACATTCATTCACTCACACACACTCTCTCACACTCATTCACTCACACTCACTCTCTCACACTCATTCACTCACACACACTCTCTCACACTCATTCACTCACACACACTCTCTCACATTCATTCACTCACACACACTCTCTCACACTCATTCACTCACACACACTCTCTCACACTCATTCACTCACACACACTCTCTCACACTCATTCACTCACACACGCCCTCTCACACTCATTCACTCACACTCACTCTCTCACATTCATTCACTCACACACACTCTCTCAGACTCATTCACTCACACACACTCTCTCACACTCATTCACTCACGCACACTCTCTGAAACTCATTCACTCACACACACTCTCTCACACTCATTCACTCACACACACTCTCTCACACTCATTCACTCACACACACTCTCTCACATTCATTCACTCACACACACTCTCTCACACTCATTCACTCACACTCACTCTCTCACACTCATTCACTCACACTCACTCTCTCACATTCATTCACTCACACACACTCTCTCACACTCATTCACTCACATACACTCTCTCTCACTCATTCACTCACACACACTCTCTCACATTCATTCACTCACACACACTCTCACACTCATTCACTCACACACACTCTCTCACACTCATTCACTCACACACACTCTCTAACACACTCATTCACTCACACTCACTCTCTCACACTCATTCACTCACGTACACTCTCTCACACTCATTCACTCACACACACTCTCTCACACTCATTCACTCACACACACTCTCTCACACTCATTCACTCACACACACTCTCACACACTCATTCACTCACACTCACTCTCTCACACTCATTCACTCACACACACTCTCTCACATTCATTCACTCACACACACTCTCTCACACTCATTCACTCACACACACTCTATGAAACTCATTCACTCACACACACTCTCTCACACTCATTCACTCACACACACTCTCTCACACACATTCACTCACACTCACTCTCTCACACTCATTCACTCACACACACTCTCACACTCATTCACTCACTGACTCTCTCACACTCATTCATTCACACAAACTCTCTCACACTCATTCACTCACACACACTCTCTCACACTGATTCACTCACACACACTCTCTCACACTCATTCACTCACACACACTCTCTCACACTCATTCACTCACAGACACTCTCTTACACTCATTCACTCACTCACTCTCTCACACTCATTCACTCACACACACACTCTCACACTCATTCACTCACATACACTCTCTCACACTCATTCACTCACATACACTCTCTCACACTCATTCACTCACACTCACTCTCTCACACTCATTCACTCACACTCACTCTCTCACATTTACTCACACTCACTCTCTCACACTCATTCACTCACATACACTCTCTCACACTCATTCTCTCACATACACTCTCTCACACTCATTCACTCACACACACTCTCTCACACTCATTCACTCACACACACTCTCTCACACTCATTCACTCACACACACTCTCTCACACTCATTCACTCACATACACTCTCTCACACTCATTCACTCTCATACACTCTCTCACACTCATTCACTCACACACACTCTCTCACACTCATTCACTCACATACACTCTCTCACACTCATTCACTCACACACACTCTCTCACACTCATTCACTCACACTCACTCTCTCACACTCATTCACTCACATACATTCTCTCACACTCATTCACTCACACTCACTCTCTGACACTCATTCACTCACACTCACTCTCTCACACTCATTCACTCACACACACTCTCTCACACTCATTCACTCACACACACTCTCTCACACTCATTCACTCACACACACTCTCTCACACTCATTCACTCACATGCACTCTCTCACACTCATTCACTCACACTCACTCTCTCACACTCATTCACTCACACACACTCTCTCACACTCATTCACTCACACTCACTCTCTCACACTCATTCACTCACACACACTCTCCCACATTCATTCACTCACACACACTCTCTCACATTCATTCACTCACACACACTCTCTCACACTCATTCACTCACACACACTCTCTGAAACTCATTCACTCACACACACTCTCTCACACTCATTCACTCACACTCGCTCTCTCACACTCATTCACTCACACACACTCTCACACTCATTCACTCACACACACTCTCTCACACTTATTCACTCGCACACACTCTCTCACACTCATTCACTCACACTTACTCTCTCACACTCATTCACTCACACACACTCTCTCACACTCATTCACTCTCTCACACTCATTCACTCACACACACTCTCTCACACTCATTCACTCACACACACTCTCTCACACTCATTCACTCACACACACTCTCTGAAACTCATTCACTCACACACACTCTCTCACACTTATTCACTCACACACACTCTCTCACAGTCATTCACTCACACTCACTCTCTCACACTCATTCACTCACACTCACTCTCTCACATTCATTCACTCACATACACTCTCTCACACCCATTCACTCACACACACTCTCTCACACTCATTCACTCACACTCACTCTCTCACACTCATTCACTCACACTCACTCTCTCACACTCATTCACTCACACACACTCTCTCACACTCATTCACTCACACTCACTCTCTCACACTCATTCACTCACACACACTCTCTCACATTCATTCACTCACACACACTCTCTTACACTCATTCACTCACACACACTCTCTCACACTCATTCACTCACACACACTCTCTCACACTCATTCACTCACACACACTCTCTCACACTCATTCAATCACTCACTCTCTCACACTCATTCACTGACACACACACTCTCACACTCATTCACTCACATACACTCTCTCACACTCATTCACTCACACACTCTCTCACACTCATTCACTCACACACACTCTCTCACACTCATTCACTCACACACACTCTCTCACACTCATTCACTCACACACACTCTCTCACACTCATTCACTCACACACACACTCTCACACTCATTCACTCAGACACACTCTCTCACACTCATTCACTCACACACACTCTCCCACATTCATTCACTCACACACACTCTCTCACATTCATTCACTCACACACACTCTCTCACACTCATTCACTCACACTCACTCTCTCACACTCATTCACTCACACACACTCTCTCACACTCATTCACTCACACACACTCTCTCACATTCATTCACTCACACACACTCTCTCACACTCATTCACTCACACACACTCTCTCACACTCATTCACTCACACACACTCTCTCACACTCATTCACTCACACACACTCTCTCACACTCATTCACTCACACACACTCTCTCACACTCATTCACTCACACACACTCTCTCACACTCATTCACTCACACACACTCTCTCACACTCATTCACTCACACACACTCTCTCACACTCATTCACTCACACACACTCTCTCACACTCATTCACTCACACACACTCTCTCACATTCATTCACTCACACACTCTCTCTCACATTCATTCACTCACACACACTCTCTCACACACATTCACTCACACACACTCTCTCACACTCATTCACTCACACACACTCTCTCACACTCATTCACTCACACACACTCTCTCACACTCATTCACTCACACACACACTCTCACACTCATTCACTCACACACACTCTCTCACACTCATTCACTCACACACACTCTCTCACACTCATTCAATCACACACACTCTCTCACACTCATTCACTCACACACACACTCTCACACTCATTCACTCACTCTCTCACACTCATTCATTCACACACACTCTCTCACACTCATTCACTCACACACACTCTCTCACACACATTCACTCACACACACTCTCTCACACTCATTCACTCACACACACTCTCTCACACTCATTCACTCACACACACTCTCTCACACTCATTCACTCTCTCACACCCATTCACTCACACACACTCTCTCACACTCATTCACTCACACACACTCTCTCACACTCATTCACTCACACGCACTCTCTGAAACTCATTCACTCACACACACTCTCTCACACTCATTCACTCACACACACTCTCTCACACTCATTCACTCACATACACTCTCTCACACTCATTCACTCACACACACTCTCTCACACTCATTCTCTCACACTCACTCTCTCACACTCATTCACTCACACACACTCTCTCATACTCATTCACTCACACTCACTCTCTCACACTCATTCACTCACACACACTCGCTCACACTCATTCACTCACACTCACTCTCTCACTCTCATTCACTCACACACACTCTCTCACACTCATTCACTCACACACACTCTCTCACACTCATTCACTCACACTCACTCTCTCACACTCATCCACTCACACTCACTCTCTCACATTCATTCACTCACACACACTCTCTCACATTCATTCACTCACACACACACACTCTCTCACACTCATTCACTCACACTCACTCTCTCACACTCATTCACTCACACACACTCTCTCACAATCATTCACTCACACACACTCTCTCACACTCATTCACTCACACACACTCTCTCACACTCATTCACTCACACACACTCTCTCAAACTCATTCACTCACACTCACTCTCTCACACTCATTCACTCACACTCACTCTCTCACACTCATTCACTCACATACACTCTCTCACACTCATTCACTCACACACACTCTCTCACTCTCATTCACTCACGCTCACTCTCTCACACTCAATCACTCACACACACTCTCTCGCACTCATTCACTCACACACACTCTCTCACACTCATTCACTCACATACACTCTCTCACACTCATTCACTCACACACACTCTCTCACACTCATTCACTCACATACACTCTCTCACACTCATTCACTCACACACACTCTCTCACACTCATTCACTCACACACACTCTCTCACACTCATTCACTCACACACACTCTCTCACACTCATTCACTCACATACACTCTCTCACACTCAATCACTCACACACACTCTCTCACAATCATTCACTCACACTCACTCTCTCACACTCATTCACTCACATACACTCTCTCACACTCATTCACTCTTACACACTCTCTCACACTCATTCACTCACACGCACTCTCTCACACTCATTCACTCACACATACTCTCTCACACTCATTCACTCACACTCACTCTCTCACACTCATTCACTCACACACACTCTCTCACACTCATTCACTCACACTCACTCTCTCACACTCATTCACTCACAGACACTCTCTCACACTCATTCACTCACACACACTCTCTCACACTCATTCACTCACACTCACTCCCTCACACTCATTCACTCACACACACTCTCTCACACTCATTCACTCACACACGCCCTCTCACACTCATTCACTCACACTCACTCTCTCACACTCATTCACTCACACACACTCTCTCACATTCATTCACTCACACACACTCTCTCACACTCATTCACTCACACACACTCTCTCACGTTCATTCACTCACACACACTCTCTCACATTCATTCACTCACACACACTCTCTCACACTCATTCACTCACACACACTCTCTCACATTCATTCAGTCACATACACTCTCTGAAACTCATTCACTCACACACACTCTCTCACACTCATTCACTCACACACACTCTCTCACACTCATTCACTCACACACACTCTCTCACATTCATTCACTCACACACACTCTCTCACACTCATTCACTCACACTCACTCTCTCACACTCATTCACTCACACTCACTCTCTCACATTCATTCACTCACACACACTCTCTCACACTCATTCACTCACATACACTCTCTCTCACTCATTCACTCACACACACTCTCTCACATTCATTCACTCACACACACTCTCTCACACTCATTCACTCACACACACTCTCTCACACTCATTCACTCACACACACTCTCTAACACACTCATTCACTCACACTCACTCTCTCACACTCATTCACTCACGTACACTCTCTCACACTCATTCACTCACACACACTCTCTCACACTCATTCACTCACACACACTCTCTCACACTCATTCACTCACACACACTCTCACACACTCATTCACTCACACTCGCTCTCTCACACTCATTCACTCACACACACTCTCTCACATTCATTCACTCACACACACTCTCTCACACTCATTCACTCACACACACTCTATGAAACTCATTCACTCACACACACTCTCTCACACTCATTCACTCACACACACTCTCTCACACACATTCACTCACACTCACACTCTCACACTCATTCACTCACACACACTCTCACACTCATTCACTCACTGACTCTCTCACACTCATTCATTCACACAAACTCTCTCACACTCATTCACTCACACACACTCTCTCACACTGATTCACTCACACACACTCTCTCACACTCATTCACTCACACACACTCTCTCACACTCATTCACTCACACACACTCTCTCACACTCATTCACTCTCTCACACCCATTCACTCACACACACTCTCTCACACTCATTCACTCACAAACACTCTCTCACACTCATTCACTCACACGCACTCTCTGAAACTCATTCACTCACACACACTCTCTCACACTCATTCACTCACACACACTCTCTCACACTCATTCACTCACATACACTCTCTCACACTCATTCACTCACACACACTCTCTCACACTCATTCTCTCACACTCACTCTCTCACACTCATTCACTCACACACACTCTCTCATACTCATTCACTCACACTCACTCTCTCACACTCATTCACTCACACACACTCGCTCACACTCATTCACTCACACTCACTCTCTCACTCTCATTCACTCACACACACTCTCTCACACTCATTCACTCACACACACTCTCTCACACTCATTCACTCACACTCACTCTCTCACACTCATCCACTCACACTCACTCTCTCACATTCATTCACTCACACACACTCTCTCACATTCATTCACTCACACACACACACTCTCTCACACTCATTCACTCACACTCACTCTCTCACACTCATTCACTCACACACACTCTCTCACAATCATTCACTCACACACACTCTCTCACACTCATTCACTCACACACACTCTCTCACACTCATTCACTCACACTCACTCTCTCACACTCATTCACTCACAGACACTCTCTCACACTCATTCACTCACACACACTCTCTCACACTCATTCACTCACACTCACACCCTCACACTCATTCACTCACACACACTCTCTCACACTCATTCACTCACACACGCCCTCTCACACTCATTCACTCACACTCACTCTCTCACACTCATTCACTCACACACACTCTCTCACATTCATTCACTCACACACACTCTCTCACACTCATTCACTCACACACACTCTCTCACGTTCATTCACTCACACACACTCTCTCACATTCATTCACTCACACACACTCTCTCAGACTCATTCACTCACACACACTCTCTCACATTCATTCAGTCACATACACTCTCTGAAACTCATTCACTCACACACACTCTCTCACACTCATTCACTCACACACACTCTCTCACACTCATTCACTCACACACACTCTCTCACATTCATTCACTCACACACACTCTCTCACACTCATTCACTCACACTCACTCTCTCACACTCATTCACTCACACTCACTCTCTCACATTCATTCACTCACACACACTCTCTCACACTCATTCACTCACATACACTCTCTCTCACTCATTCACTCACACACACTCTCTCACATTCATTCACTCACACACACTCTCTCACACTCATTCACTCACACACACTCTCTCACACTCATTCACTCACACACACTCTCTAACACACTCATTCACTCACACTCACTCTCTCACACTCATTCACTCACGTACACTCTCTCACACTCATTCACTCACACACACTCTCTCACACTCATTCACTCACACACACTCTCTCACACTCATTCACTCACACACACTCTCACACACTCATTCACTCACACTCGCTCTCTCACACTCATTCACTCACACACACTCTCTCACATTCATTCACTCACACACACTCTCTCACACTCATTCACTCACACACACTCTATGAAACTCATTCACTCACACACACTCTCTCACACTCATTCACTCACACACACTCTCTCACACACATTCACTCACACTCACTCTCTCACACTCATTCACTCACACACACTCTCACACTCATTCACTCACTGACTCTCTCACACTCATTCATTCACACAAACTCTCTCACACTCATTCACTCACACACACTCTCTCACACTGATTCACTCTCACACACTCTCTCACACTCATTCACTCACACACACTCTCTCACACTCATTCACTCACAGACACTCTCTTACACTCATTCACTCACTCACTCTCTCACACTCATTCACTCACACACACACTCTCACACTCATTCACTCACATACACTCTCTCACACTCATTCACTCACATACACTCTCTCACACTCATTCACTCACACTCACTCTCTCACACTCATTCACTCACACTCACTCTCTCACATTTACTCACACTCACTCTCTCACACTCATTCACTCACATACACTCTCTCACACTCATTCTCTCACATACACTCTCTCACACTCATTCACTCACACACACTCTCTCACACTCATTCACTCACACACACTCTCTCACACTCATTCACTCACACACACTCTCTCACACTCATTCACTCACATACACTCTCTCACACTCATTCACTCTCATACACTCTCTCACACTCATTCACTCACACACACTCTCTCACACTCATTCACTCACATACACTCTCTCACACTCATTCACTCACACACACTCTCTCACACTCATTCACTCACACTCACTCTCTCACACTCATTCACTCACATACATTCAATCACACTCATTCACTCACACACACTCTCTCACACTCATTTACTCACAAACACTCTCTCACACTCATTCACTCACACTCACTCTCTGACACTCATTCACTCACACTCACTCTCTCACACTCATTCACTCACACACACTCTCTCACACTCATTCACTCACACACACTCTCTCACACTCATTCACTCACACACACTCTCTCACACTCATTCACTCACATGCACTCTCTCACACTCATTCACTCACACTCACTCTCTCACACTCATTCACTCACACACACTCTCTCACACTCATTCACTCACACTCACTCTCTCACACTCATTCACTCACACACACTCTCCCACATTCATTCACTCACACACACTCTCTCACATTCATTCACTCACACACACTCTCTCACACTCATTCACTCACACACACTCTCTGAAACTCATTCACTCACACACACTCTCTCACACTCATTCACTCACACTCGCTCTCTCACACTCATTCACTCACACACACTCTCACACTCATTCACTCACACACACTCTCTCACACTTATTCACTCGCACACACTCTCTCACACTCATTCACTCTCTCACACTCATTCACTCACACTCACTCTCTCACACTCATTCACTCACACTCACTCTCTCACACTCATTCACTCACACACACTCTCTCACACTCATTCACTCACACTCACTCTCTCACACTCATTCACTCACACACACTCTCTCACATTCATTCACTCACACACACTCTCTTACACTCATTCACTCACACACACTCTCTCACACTCATTCACTCACACACACTCTCTCACACTCATTCACTCACACACACTCTCTCACACTCATTCAATCACTCACTCTCTCACACTCATTCACTGACACACACACTCTCACACTCATTCACTCACATACACTCTCTCACACTCATTCACTCACACACACTCTCTCACACTCATTCACTCACACACACTCTCTCACACTCATTCACTCACACACACTCTCTCACACTCATTCACTCACACACACTCTCTCACACTCATTCACTCACACACACACTCTCACACTCATTCACTCAGACACACTCTCTCACACTCATTCACTCACACACACTCTCCCACATTCATTCACTCACACACACTCTCTCACATTCATTCACTCACACACACTCTCTCACACTCATTCACTCACACTCACTCTCTCACACTCATTCACTCACACACAGTCTCTCACACTCATTCACTCACACACACTCTCTCACATTCATTCACTCACACACACTCTCTCACACTCATTCACTCACACACACTCTCTCACACTCATTCACTCACACACACTCTCTCACACTCATTCACTCACACACACTCTCTCACACTCATTCACTCACACACACTCTCTCACACTCATTCACTCACACACACTCTCTCACACTCATTCACTCACACACACTCTCTCACACTCATTCACTCACACACACTCTCTCACACTCATTCACTCACACACACTCTCTCACATTCATTCACTCACACACTCTCTCTCACATTCATTCACTCACACACACTCTCTCACACACATTCACTCACACACACTCTCTCACACTCATTCACTCACACACACTCTCTCACACTCATTCACTCACACACACTCTCTCACACTCATTCACTCACACACACACTCTCACACTCATTCACTCACACACACTCTCTCACACTCATTCACTCACACACACTCTCTCACACTCATTCAATCACACACACTCTCTCACACTCATTCACTCACACACACTCTCTCACACTCATTCACTCACACACACTCTCTCACACTCGTTCACTCACACACACTATCCCACATTCATTCACTCACACACACTCTCTCACATTCATTCACTCACACACACTCTCTCACACTCATTCTCTCACACACACTCTCTGAAACTCATTCACTCACACACACTCTCTCACACTCATTCACTCACACACACTCTCTCACACACATTCACTCACACTCACTCTCTCACACTCATTCACTCACACACACTCTCACACTCATTCACTCACTCACTCTCTCACACTCATTCCTTCACACACACTCTCTCACACTCATTCATTCACACACACTCTCTCACACTCATTCACTCGCACACACTCTCTCACACTCATTCACTCACACTTACTCTCTCACACTCATTCACTCACACACACTCTCACACTCATTCACTCACTCTCTCACACTCATTCATTCACACACACTCTCTCACACTCATTCACTCACACACACTCTCTCACACACATTCACTCACACACACTCTCTCACACTCATTCACTCACACACACTCTCTCACACTCATTCACTCACACACACTCTCTCACACTCATTCACTCTCTCACACCCATTCACTCACACACACTCTCTCACACTCATTCACTCACACACACTCTCTCACACTCATTCACTCACACGCACTCTCTGAAACTCATTCACTCACACACACTCTCTCACACTCATTCACTCACACACACTCTCTCACACTCATTCACTCACATACACTCTCTCACACTCATTCACTCACACACACTCTCTCACACTCATTCACTCACACACACTCTCTCACATTCATTCACTCACACACACTCTCTCACACTCATTCACTCACACACACTCTCTCACACTCATTCACTCACACACACTCTCTCACACTCATTCACTCACACACACTCTCTCATACTCATTCACTCACACACACTCTCTCACACTCATTCACTCACACACACTCTCTCACACTCATTCACTCACACACACTCTCTCACACTCATTCACTCACACACACTCTCTCACACTCATTCAATCACACACACTCTCTCACACTCATTCACTCACACACACTCTCTCACACTCATTCACTCACACACACTCTCTCACACTCGTTCACGCACACACACTCTCTCACACTCATTCACTCACACACACTCTCTCACACTCATTCACTCACACTCACTCTCTCACTAATTCACTCACACACACTCTCTCACAATCACACACACACTCTCTCACACTCATTCACTCACACACACTCTCTCACACTCATTCACTCACATACACTCTCTCACACTCATTCACTCACACACACTCTCTCACATTCATTCACTCACACTCTCTCACACTCATTCACTCACACTCACTCTCTCACACTCATTCACTCACACACACTCTCTCACATTCATTCACTCACACACACTCTCTCACACTCATTCACTCACACTCACTCTCTCACACTCATTCACTCACACTCACTCTCTCACACTCATTCACTCACACACTCTCTCAAACTCATTCACTCACACTCACTCTCTCACACACATTCACTCACACACACTCTCTCACATTCATTCACTCACACACACTCTCTCACACTCATTCACTCACACACACTCTCTCACATTCATTCACTCACACACACTCTCTCACATTCATTCACTCACACACACTCTATCACATTCATTCACTCACACACACTCTCTCACACTCATTAACTCACACACACTCTCTCACACTCATTCACTCACACACACTCTCTCACATTCATTCACTCACACACTCTCTCACACTCATTCACTCACACACACTCTCTCACACTCATTCACTCACACTCACTCTCTCACACTCATTCACTCACACACACTCTCTCACATTCATTCACTCACACACACTCTCTCACATTCATTCACTCACACACACTCTCTCACACTCATTCACTCACACACACTCTCTCACACTACATTCACTCACACACACTCTCTCACACTCATTCACTCACACACACTCTCTCACACTACATTCACTCACACACACTCTCTCACACTCATTCACTCACACACACTCTCTCACACACACTCTCTCACATTCATTCACTCACACACACTCTCTCACACTCATTCACTCACACACACTCTCTCACACTCATTCACTCACACACACTCTCTCACACTCATTCACTCACACTCACTCTCTCACATTCATTCACTCACACACACTCTCTCACATTCATTCACTCACACACACTCTCTCACACTCATTCACTCACACACACTCTCTCACGCTCATTCACTCACTCACACTCTCTCACACTCATTCACTCACACACACTCTCTCACATTCATTCACTCACACACACTCTCTCACATTCATTCACTCACACACACTCTCTCACACTCATTCACTCACACACACTCTCTCACACTCATTCACTCACACTCACTCTCTCACACTCATTCACTCACACACACTCTCTCACACTCATTCACTCACACTCACTCTCTCACACTCATTCACTCACACACTCTCTCACACTCATTCACTCACACACACTCTCTCACATTCATTCACTCACACTCACTCTCTCACACTCATTCACTCACACACTCTCTCACACTCATTCACTCACACACACTCTCTCACACTCATTGACTCACACACTCTCTCACACTCATTCACTCACACACACTCTCTCACATTCATTCACTCACACACGCTCTCTCACACTCATTCACTCACACTCACTCTCAAACTCATTCACTCACATACACTCTCTCACACTCATTCACTCACACACACTCTCTCACACTCATTCACTCACATACACTCTCTCACACTCATTCACTCACTCACACTCTCTCACACTCATTCACTCACACACACTCTCTCACATTCATTCACTCACTCACACTCTCTCACACTCATTCACTCACACACGCTCTCTCACACTCATTCACTCACACACACTCTCTCACATTCATTCACTCACTCACACTCTCTCACACTCATTCACTCATACACACTCTCTCACACTCATTCACTCACACACACTCTCTCACCTACACACCAACACACACTCACACATGCACCAACACACACTCACTCACACACACACAGACACATTCACACAACAACACATACACTCTGTCACATGCGCCAACATACACACTTTCTAACGCAGATATAAGCATTCTTCAGCCAGAAGTGCCGAGTGGATGATCCATATCGCCCTACTCCCGAGGTCCCCACCATCACAGAAGCCAGTTTTCAGCCAATTCGATTCACTCCACGTGATATCAAGAAACGGCTCAGCACACTGGATACAGCAAAGGCTATGGGCCCTGACAACATCCCGGCTATCGTGCTGAAGACTTGTGCTCCAGAACTAGCCGTGCTTCTTGCCAAGCTCTTCCAGTACAGCTACAACACAGGCATCTATCCAACAATATGGAAAACTGCCCAGGTATGTCCTGTCCACAAAAAGCAGGACAAGTCTAAGCCGGCCAATTACCGCCCCATCAGTCTACTTTCAATTATCAGCAAAGTGATGGAAGGTGTCATCGACAGTGCTATCAAGCGGCACTTACTCACCAATAACCTGCTCACTGATGCCCAGTTTGGGTTCTGCCCGGACCACTCAGCTCCCGACCTCATTATAGCCTTGGTTCAAATATGGACAAAGGAGCTGAATTCCAGAGGTGAGGTGAGAGTGACTGCCCTTGACATAAAGGCAGCATTTGACCGAGTCTGGCACCAAGGAGCCCTAGTAAAACTGAAGTCAATGGGAATCGGGGGAAAACTCTCCACTGGTTGAAGTCATACCTAGCACAAAGGAAGATGGTTGTGGTGGTTAGAGGCCAATCATCACAGCCCAGGACATCATTGCAGGAGTTCCTCAGGGCAGTGTCCTAGGCCCAACCATCTTCAGCTACTTCATCAATGAACTTCCCTCCATCCTAAGGTCAGAAGTGGGGATGTTCGCTGATGATTGCACAGTGTTCAGTGCCTTTCGCAATTAGTCAGATAATGAACCAGCCCATGCCCGCATGCAGCATGACCTGGATAACGTTCAGGCTTGGGCTGATAAGTGGCAGGTAACATTCGCGGCACAGAAGTGCCAGGCAATGACTATCTCCAACAAGCGAGAGTCTAACCACTGCCCCTTGACATTCAATGGCATTACCATCACCAAATCCCCCACCATCAACATCCTGGGAGTCACCACTGACCAGAAAGTTAACTGGACCAGCCACATAAATACTGTGGCTACAAGAGCAGGTCAGAGATTGGGTATTCTGCGACGAGTGTCTCACCTCCTGACTCCCCAAAGCCTTTCCACCATCTAAAAGGCACAAGTAAGGACTGTGATGGAATACTCTCCACTTGCCTGGATGAGTGCAGCTCCAACAACACTCAAGAAGCTCAACACCATCCAAGACAAAGCAGCCCGCTTGATTGGCACCCCATCCACCACCTTAAACATTCACTCCCTCCATCACTGGCGCACCGTGGCTGCAGTGTGTACCATCTACAAGATGCACTGCAGTAACTCACCAAGGCTTCTTCAGCAGCACCTCCCAAACCCGCGACCTCTTCCACCTAGAAGGACAAGGGCAGCAGGCGCATGGGAACACCACCACCTCCAAGTTCCCCTCCAAGTCACACACCATCTTGACTTGGAAATATATCGCCGATCCTTCATCGTCGCTGGGTCAAAATCCTGGAACTCCCTCCCTAACAGCACTGTGGGAGCACCTTCACCACACGGACTGCAGCGGTTCAAGAAGGCGGCTCACTACCACCTTCTCGAGGGCAACTAGAGATGGGCAAAAACACCAACAACCCAAGAATGAATTTTTAAAAACTCACACTAATACACACAGAGACACAGATACACACACATCATAGGAATATGGCTGTGATACTGGAGTAATAATCCAGGCCATGTGAGGTCAAATCACAGTTTGAGAATTTGAATTCAGTTTGGGGCCTGATGTCACTGAGCAGAGAATGATGTGAAAAGGAGGACGAGCAAGATTATCACAACAACTGGCTTCCATTAGCGTTTTTTGTTCAGTGTGCTTTTTATTTTTCCGCTCATAAAAGGAACCCATCATTTGAGCGTTCCAGAATCTCCTGAAGATGATGGAAAACATTGATGCCAAGAGATCAGAGCAGGCACCAGAATCGGGTTGCCGCCAGTTAATGGGGCTGTGGTTGATTGGGGAGGGGTGGGGAGGGAATGCAGAGCTTCACATCGCTTCTTCCAACACCGATTATATTTTAAAGAAGAACTGAAGAGGTTGATGGGGAAGAGAACCGAATGGGAGGTTAGTGTCAAACAGCGCCCTTTAATTAGTAGGCTCCAAAGTGGAGCGAGCCTCCGTTCACAGGCTGACCTGACTCATTGTTTAACTGAATATGATCAACAAAGCTCAGGAAAACCACACTGAATATTTCCCTGCAACTGATTCCAACAACGAGGGATTTATTTATAACTGACAGACCTCACTTTAATCTGCATTTACAGGGAATGAGTTCCACTGCTGATACAGCAATCCTGAGCGGGATGCACATTCTGCTCATCCTTTTATTCCCGAAGGCTGGAGGTGTCAGGGGGAGTTCGATGTGAATTTATTCAACATTGCCCAATGTTATGTTTCAAAGGTTGCGCAGGTTCCACAGACACTGACTCTCACTGGGGTACAGTTCCACAGACACTGACTCTCACTGGGGTACGGGTTCCACAGACACTGACTCTCACTGGGGTACAGTTCCACAGACACTGACTCTCACTGGGGTACGGGTTCCACAGACACTGACTCTCACTGGGGTACAGTTCCACAGACACTGACTCTCACTGGGGTACGGGTTCCACAGACACTGACTCTCACTGGGGAACAGTTCCACAGGCACTGACTGTCACTGGGGTACAGTTCCACAGACACTGACTCTCACTGGGGTACGGGTTCCACAGGCACTGACTCTCACTGGGGCACGGGTTCCACAGACACTGACTGTCACTGGGGTACAGTTCCACAGGCACTGACTCTCACTGGGGTATGGGTTCCACAGGCACTGACTCTCACTGGGGTACAGTTCCACAGGCACTGACTCTCACTGGGGTACGGGTTCCACAGACACTGACTCTCACTGGGGTACAGTTCCACAGGCACTGACTCTCACTGGGGTACGGGTTCCACAGGCACTGACTCTCACTGGGGTACAGTTCCACAGACACTGACTCTCACTGGGGTACAGTTTCACAGACACGGATTCTCAATGGGGTACGGGTTCCACAGACACTGACTCTCACTGGGGTACGGGTTCCACAGACACTGACTCTCACTGGGGTACAGTTCCACAGACACTGACTCTCACTGGGGTACGGGGTCCACAGACACTGACTCTCACTGGGGTACAGTTTCACAGACACGGATTCTCAATGGGGTACGGGTTCCACAGACACTGACTCTCACTGGGGTACGGGTTCCACAGACACTGACTCTCACTGGGGTACAGTTCCACAGTCACTGACTCTCACTGGGGTACGGGTTCCACAGACACTGACTCTCACTGGGGAACAGTTCCACAGACACTGACTCTCACTGGGGTACGGGTCCCACAGACACTGACTCTCACTGGAGTACAGTTCCACAGACACTGACTCTCACTGGGGTACAGTTCCACAGACACTGACTCTCACTGGGGTATGGGTTCCACACACACTGACTCTCACTGGGGTACGGGTCCCACAGACACTGACTCTCACTGGAGTACAGTTCCACAGACACTGACTCTCACTGGGGTACAGTTCCACAGACACTGACTCTCTCTGGGGTACGGGTCCCACAGACACTGACTCTCACTGGAGTACAGTTCCACAGACACTGACTCTCACTGGGGTACGGGTCCCACAGACACTGACTCTCACTGGAGTACAGTTCCACAGACACTGACTCTCACTGGGGTACGGGTTCCACAGACACTGACTCTCACTCGGGTACGGGTTCCACAGACACTGACTCTCACTGGGGTATGGGTTCCACAGACACTGACTCTCACTGGGGTACGGGTTCCACAGACACTGACTCTCACTGGGGTATGGGTTCCACAGACACTGACTCTCACTGGGGTATGGGTTCCACAGACACTGACTCTCACTGGGGTATGGGTTCCACAGACACTGACTCTCACTGGGGTACGGGTTCCACAGACACTGACTCTCACTGGGGTACAGGTTCCACAGACACTGACTCTCACTGGGGTCCAATTCCACAGGCACTGACTCTCACTGGGGTACAGGTTCCACAGACACTGACTCTCACTGGGGTCCAATTCCACAGGCACTGACTCTCACTGGGGTCCAATTCCACAGACACTGACTGTCACTGGGGTACGGGTTACAGAGACACTGACTCTCACTGGGGTACAGTTCCACAGACACTAACTCTCACTGGGGTACAGTTCCACAGACACGGACTCTCACTGGGGTACAGTTCCACAGACACTGACTCTCACTGGGGTACGGGTTCCACAGACACTGACTCTCACTGGGGTACAGGTTCCACACACACAGACTCTCACTGTGGTACAGGTTCCACACACACAGACTCTCACTGGGGTACGGGTTCCACAGACACGGACTCTCACTGGGGTCCAATTCCACAGGCACTGACTCTCACTGGGGTACGGGTTACAGAGACACTGACTCTCACTGGGGTACAGTTCCACAGACACTAACTCTCACTGGGGTACAGTTCCACAGACACGGACTCTCACTGGGGTACAGTTCCACACACACTGACTCTCACTGGGCACGGGTTCCACACACACTGACTCTCACTGGGGTACGGGTTCCACACACACTGACTCTCACTGGGGTACGGGGACACTGACTCTCACTGGGGTACAGTTCCACAGAGTCTGACTCTCACTGGGGTACGGGGACACTGACTCTCACTGGGGTACAGTTCCACAGAGACTGACTCACACTGGTGTACAGTTCCACAGACACTGGGCCAGAAATTCGGGTCAGGGGCTTCCCGCGGGTGTATGCCCCCCGATCAGCACTTACCTTGTGCGCCGGCCGTTGAGCTGTGGGCCCACGTGGGATTCCGATCCTGGGCCTGCTCCAGCTGCCGGCACGCAGTGCTTGCGTACCCCAGGGGCGCAGTTAGTTGGATGCGTCCCCTGGGATCACGTGGGCCATGGAGAGCCAATAGTAGCAGGGAATGCTTCATTCATAAATTTGACAGGAAGTGCCCTCAAAACTTAGAAATACTATGGCCCCAAAACATCACTAAACTTCAAATAATTTTTTTAAGAACATCACATTTTTTAAATAAACTATAAATTACATTAAATAACTATTTTAAACAATAATTAAAATTTTTGAAAAAAATAATTTTATTTTCTAACGGGGCTAAAAATAAACGTACCTTGCTTTAAAGTATTTAAAAATAATAAACCTGTGGAAAAAATGTTTTAATTTTAATTAATTCACCACTTACCTTGTAAAAAGCAGGCCTTACGACTGCTTTTTAAATGTGTAACTTCTGCAGACTTACCCTCCCGGGAAAACCTGTAAAAGAAACTGTAGTGTATGTACCTTTAAGAGGAACTATGTTTTTGAAGCCCCTGTATACTGTAGTACCAGTAGTGACCACTCAGGTATATAAGCCTGTGTAGCGTCTTGTGCAGTTAGTTCACCTCCAGACATTGTTCAGTAAACACTTGTTAAATCAACTCCTGCATTCCGTGTCTCCATTAACACACGGATCTAACAGTGGCGACGAGTTAGAAACAAACTTACCTGCAATTCGGCAGCACCTCAAGGGGATCGATTCCTCAGACGAAGGTCGAAGCTAGAAGCAAGAAAATAAATAAATAACTCGAAGAAACTCGAAAACGAGGGCCAGGCTTGGTCTCCAGTCTGTGGTTTCCCCAGCTAAACGGGCTGGTGGCAGGTAGTGCACTGATCCTTCCTGGGCTGCGGCAGGCTAGAGCTCGATCGGGTGGCTCTGCAACGGGGCCGGGCAGCGAGTCAGGAAGCAGAAGCAAAGAGAGAGAGAGGGTGGAGCACTCAGGGCGCGTCCGGTGCTGCAAAGCAGGTCGGCGTTCGGACCGAGCAGAGGGTGGGGAAAGTCCCAAAGGGTCCGCTCCACGACGGGGACGGTTCTCCAAGTAACGGAGAAACTATTGAAGCGATATATTAAAAAAAAATAGAAATACCGCGAAAAACTGCAGGTCGCAACGGGAACCGCGGAGAACAGCGTTGGCAGCAGCGGCAGCGGCGGGAAAGCGCGGGAGGCACCATCTCAACTCGGCAGGGAAGAAAGAAAAGCATGAGAGGCGCCATTTTGATCCATCGGGGACGGAGGAAAAGCGCGGGAAGTGCCATTTTAAATTTTCAAGGTGCCGAAGACTGCCAATATTACTGCTTTCGATAGTGATGTAGAAGATTGGACCACATATGTGGAAAGAGTGGAGGTATATTGCAAGGCGAATGAAGTAGCGGATGATAAAAAGGCATCGGTACTTCTAAATCTGATGGGCGCAAGGACATACGGGCTGTTACGAAACTTGATCACTCCAGCCAAACCGATGGACAAGAATTTTAAGGAGATTGTTGATACCTTACAAGAGCACTTAAACCCAACACCGCTGCTGATAGCGGAATGATTCAAATTCTTCAGGAGGAATCAGCACAAGAATGAAAGTAACGCTGATTACCTCACCAAATTATGAAAGCTGTCAAAGCACTGCCAATTCGGGGCAGGACTGGCAGATTCTCTACGAGACAAATTCATCTGCGGTCTCCTAAGCGAAGGAACACAGAAAAGACTACTTTCTGAGAAAGATTTGACACTGGACAAGGCTTTCAGTGTGGCTGTATCATACGAAGCAGCAGCAAGAGGAGCTGCAGAGATACAGCAAAAGCCACAGGACTTCGGCACCCATGAAATGACACGGGGTTATGTTATCGCTGCGGCAGATCCACCCATGACCAGAAGGACTGCTGGTTCAAGGACAAAGCATGCAGGCAATGCGGAAAGATGGGACACATTGCACGTGTATGCAGATCTGGAAAGAAATCCGCTGACAGTAAAAAGGTCAATAAGGAAAAGTACAGAAAGGTACAAATGATGACGGACAGTAGCTCCGAAGACCAGAAGAGCGATAGCGACTCCGGAAACAAGAGACTAAGCTGTTTCAAATTACATAATGTAATTGCCAAAGAAGATTACCAGACCATTTGGGTTACCCTCACGATAGCGGGGTCCCCAGTCAAAATGGAGCAAGATACAGGATCAGCTCTGACCGTCATGAGTCGACGGGATTACGAGCGGCTATTTCCGCATATACCTTTGAAAGACACATCCATTATCTTGAAGACATATACGGGGCAGAAAGTATACCCCAGAGAGAAAATAAGGGTGCCTGTTGTATACAACGGCAAGGAAATACAGAAGTTGTATATATACGTTCTGCAAGATGGTGGTCCACCGTTGTTGGGACGTGAATGGATCAGAAAGATATGTTTAGACTGGCACTCCATTCAGGCACTGACGGTGACCAGTAAGAAAAAAAAAGATGATGATGTCATACCTGGACGATTAAAAGAAATCTTGGCTAACGCCAAAGAAGTGTTTCAACAGGAACTAGGAACCCTGAAAGGCGCCACCACCTCAATAAAAGTGGAAGATGCGGCAATTCCCAAGTTTTTTAAGGCAAGGCCGGTGCCATACGCAATTCGTCCAGCCGTTGAGGCAGAGCTGGAGAATTTGGAAAAAGCAGGCGTGTTATCCAAGGTAGATTGGAGCGAGTGGGCAACACCCATCGTCCCGGTCATGAAGAAAACGTTGAATAATGATAAATCTGAAGAACAGAGAAAAGTTCGCATCTGTGGGGACTTCAAGGTGACTGTAAACCCGGTTCTTCACATGGTACAGTATCCTCTTCCGAGGATAGAAGATATTTTCGCCTCACTATCCGGAGGGAAACGTTTCACCAAAATTGACTTAGCACAGGCATATCTACAGATGGAGGTTGAGGAGGCCTCTAAAAAGTATCTCATGATAAACACACACAAAGGCCTGTACCAGTACAATCGACTGGTTTTCGGAGTGGCATCAGCTCCGGCTATCTGGCAAAGAGCTATGGAGCAAGTCCTGCAAGGGATTCCGGGGACTCAATGCTACCTAGACGACATCCTTGTAACAGGAGAAAACGACAACGAGCACCTTGCCAACTTGGAGCAGGTGCTCACGAGGCTGAGAGAACGGGGCCTACGAGCAAATCGCCCCAAGTGCAAATTTTTCCAGAAACAAATATCATATTGTGGCCATGTCATTAACAAAGAAGGGTTGCTTAAGTCACCTGAAAAAATTGAAGCGGTCGTAAAGGCCCCAGCGCCTGAAAATGTCTCACAATTAAGGTCGTTCCTGGGATTAGTAAATTGCTATCATAAATTTTTACCAAACTTGTCGAGGGTTCTGCACCCGCTTAACGCACTGCTACAAACGGGAGTAGTTTGGAAATGGAGCGAAGACTGTAAACGTGCCTTCCATAAATGCAAAGGCTTGATCACGTCCAGGGAAGTGTTGGCTCATTACAACCCATCACTGCCAATCAGACTGGCGTGCAATGCATCCCCTTATGGCATGGGAGCGGTATTATCGCATAGATTCCCTGATGGCTCGGAGCGGCCAATAGCTTTTGCATCACGCTCATTGAACTCAGCCGAGCGTAACTATGCCCAGATCGACAGGGAGGCACTCAGCCTGGTGTGGGGGGTGAAGAAATTCAACCATTACCTACAAGGACAAAAATTTACCTTGTTGACTGACCATCAACCCCTTGTCTCCATATTCAACCCTAAAAAGGGCGTTCCCATTATGACAGCGCAAAGGCTACAGAGGTGGTCCCTTTTCCTAGGGGCACACCAATATGACATAGAATAAAAAGGAACAAAATAGCATGGGAATGCTTACGGGTTATCGCGCCTACCGTTGCCAACGGTGGAAGAGGCGCCTACAGTGGACCCAGTGGAGATGTTCCACTCGACCATAGTGGAATGTCTACCGGTGACAAATTCTACCATTGAAAAGGAAACGCGAAATGACCCGACTCTCTCACGAGTCTACGATTTAACGGTGAAGGGATGGCCAGCACATGGCGGACCACTGTTGCCAGCATTCTCGCAAAGAAGAGAACAGCTGTCAGTGTGCCGAGGAACCTTGATGTGTGGATCCAGAGTGGTGATTCCACCCAAACTCAAGGATAGCGTGCTGAAGGAGCTTCACGAGGGGCATCTGGGTGGAGTGAAAATGAAGAACTTAGCCAGAGCATTTGTGTGGTGGCCAGGTATCGATGGAGACATCGAAGAAATGACCAAGAGCTGTCTAGGGTGCCAGAAGGTCCAAAACGCCCCACCACAAGCCCCTCTACATCCATGGGAGTGGCCCTCATCTCCATGGCAAAGGGTACACATCGACTTTGCTGGTCCATTTATGGACTCAATGTTTTTAATCGCGGTGGATGCACACTCCAAGTGGCCGGAGGTAATAAAGATGTCCTCCACCACCACGGAAAAAACCATCACAGTATTAAGGACCATATTCGCCAGGAATGGGCTGCCTGAACAGATCTGTTCTGATAATGGACCGCAATTTTTTATCCGAAGAATTCAGGAAGTTCTTAAAAAACAATGGGGTTAAGCACTGCACGTCCGCCCCATACCATCCCACCACCAATGGATTGGCTGAAAGGTTTGTCCAGACCTTCAAAAAGGCCATAAAGACCATGGGTAATGAAGACATAAATCTACAACATAAGGTAGATAACTTCTTGTTTGCGTACAGGAATGCAACACATGTGGTTACAAACCAAAGCCCCGCCATGTTTTTCAATAGAAGACTAAGATGCCGGCTGGATTTGGTCAAGCCAAACGTCAGAAGGGACGTAGAGAACCGGCAATTTCAAAGCATGAATGAAAGGCCAACTAGAACCTTCCAGATAGGTCAACCAGTTTTGGCCCGGGACTACCGTACCGAGAAATGGCAGCCTGGAACTATTTGCACACGACTAGGACCGCTGATGTATACCATGGACATTGGAGAAAGCATAATAAGGCGCCATGCTGACCAGATCATAGAGTCATCCGAAAAAGGACAACCTACACCACAACTCTATACGCCTAATGATGAAGCAGAGATACCCATAGTATCTACCTCCAATCCGGTGATACTGGAACCAGATGAACCCGACACTGGCATTGAAGCCAAATCGACCTTGCCAAAAGAACCTACTACACCACCGAAACCTACTACACCACCGAGGCGTTATCCGGACCGAGTCAGGAAGCCTCCAGAGAGACTGAATTTGTAATTGATTAACTTCAGCAAATGTGTATATTATTGTTCTTGTAAAAATGTTATTTAATGATTACTTAAAATGTTATGTACTATTTATCTAAAAGGGGAGGAATTGTAGTGTATGTACCTTTAAGAGGAACTATGTTTTTGAAGCCCCTGTTTACTGTAGTACCAGTAGTGACCACTCGGGTATATAAGCCTGTGTAGCGTCTTGTGTAGTTAGTTCACCTCCAGACTTTGTTCAGTAAACACTTGTTAAATCAACTCCTGCATTCCGTGTCTCCATTAACACACGGATCTAACATAAATGCAAGTTCGATGCGCACGCGCAGCCTCTCCTGCGCACGCGTTCGACCTCTGAACCCCTGCTTTCAGGGGAACGGAAGTGCCGGTTTCCCACGCATGCACAGTGCTTGCAGGAAACCGGCACTTCCATTGGGCCTACGGGTGAGTACCCCATGCGTACTCACCCGTGGAGACCCAAATTTCTGCCCCACTGACTCTCACTGGGGTACGGGTTCTGCAGACACTGACTCTCAGTCGGGTACGGGCTTCACACACACTGACTCTCACTGGGGTACGGGTTCCACAGACACTGACTCTCACTCGGGTACGGGCTCCACAGACACTGACTCTCACTGGGGTACGTGTTCTGCAGACACTGACTCTCACTGGGGTACAGGTTCCACAGACACTGACTCTCACTGGGGTACGGGTTCCACAGACACTGACTCTCACTGGGGTACGGGTTCCACAGACACTGACTCTCACTCGGGTACGGGCTCCACAGACACTGACTCTCACTGGGGTACGGGCTCCACACACAGTGACTCTCACTGGGGTACGTGTTCTGCAGACACTGACTCTCACTGGGGTACAGGTTCCACAGACACTGACTCTCACTGGGGTACGGGTTCCACAGACACTGACTCTCACTGGGGTACGGGTTCCACAGACACTGACTCTCACTCGGGTACGGGCTCCACAGACACTGACTCTCACTGGGGTACGGGCTCCACACACACTGACTCTCACTGGGGTACGGGCTCCACAGACACTGACTCTCACTGGGGTACAGGTTCCACAGACACTGACTCTCACTGGGGTACGGGTTCCACAGACACTGACTCTCACTGGGGTACAGGTTCCACAGACACTGACTCTCACTGGGGTACGGGTTCCACACACACTGACTCTCACTGGGGTACGGGTTCCACAGACACTGACTCTCACTGGGGTACAGGTTCCACAGACACTGACTCTCACTGGGGTACGGGTTCCACACACACTGACTCTCACTGGGGTACGGGTTCCACACACACTGACTCTCACTGGGGTACAGTTCCACAGACACTGACTCTCACTGGGGTACGGGCTCCACAGACACTGACTCTCACTGGGGTACAGGTTCCACAGACACTGACTCTCACTGGGGTACGGGTTCCACAGACACTGACTCTCACTGGGGTACAGGTTCCACAGACACTGACTCTCACTGGGGTACGGGTTCCACAGACACTGACTCTCACTGGGGTACAGTTCCACAGACACTGACTCTCACTGGGGTACGGGCTCCACAGACACTGACTCTCACTGGGGTACAGGTTCCACAGACACTGACTCTCACTGGGGTACGGGTTCCACACACACTGACTCTCACTGGGGTACGGGTTCCACAGACACTGACTCTCACTGGGGTACGGGCTCCACAGACACTGACTCTCACTGGGGTACAGGTTCCACAGACACTGACTCTCACTGGGGTACGGGTTCCACAGACACTGACTCTCACTGGGGTACGGGCTCCACAGACACTGACTCTCACTGGGGTACGGGTTCCACACACACTGACTCTCAGTCGGGTACGGGCTTCACACACACTGACTCTCACTGGGGTATGGGCTTCCGGTCGCCTGTCACTTTAATTCTCCGCTTCACTCCCACTCTGATCTCTCTGTCCTCGGCCTATTACACTGTCCCAATGAAGCTCAACGTAAGCTCGAGGAACAACACCTCATCTGTCGATTAGGCACTTTACAGCCTTCTGGACTGAACATTGAGTTCACCAATTTCAAACAATAACCCCTGCTCCCATTTTTCAGGCTGCATGATATTGCCATTCCCATTTGCAACATTTTATCTTTCCTGCCTTTGACCTCAGCACAGTATGTTCCTTCAATTCCTTCCTCCCCTCCTAACCCCCCTCCCCCCCCGTCTCTGCACCTGCTTCATATCTGTTACATCTCCAGCTTTTTCCAGTTCTGATGAAGGGTCCCAGACCTGAAACCTACGGGCTAGATTTTCGTGGAGCCGTCAGGTGGGGTTTCAGGCGTGTGGCGGGGGGGGGAAATCCCGAATTTGGGGTCCCAACACCATCCCACCCAAAACCCCGCCCCACGTAAGTTTCAGGGGCGGCGGGTACCCGCCCCGCCCTGGGACCCGCCAAAACCAGGCGGGAAGGGATTAGTGCCAATTAACTGCCTGTTAACAGGTGATTAACAGGCAGTTTTTAGCCTAATCCCTATTTTGAGGGGTTTCGTGTGGGTTTCCCGACGGCTCCAAACCACGCCAGGTTAGAGCACGCGGGCCGTCAGGTTGAAGGAGTTGGAGGGGTCGCGATGTCGGTGCTCAGGTGAGTGATGGGTGCATGAGTGCAAAGGTAAGTGTGTTTGGTGTGTCTAAAGTGTGGAAAGAACTTTTACTTACCTGTACTTACCTTAACAGCCTTTCTTCCTGTAGCCGTCGGGAGCCCATCACTCAGCCGGCACTTAAAGCTGAACGGCTGCAATCTGTGAAAAGTGACAGCCTTCAGCGTTGAGTGCTGCTGAGAGTTCTAACTGAGTCTGTGCAGAAGGACTCATGTTAGAACTCAGACTGTCAGTGTTTGGCAGCTTCAAACAGCTGTGAAACGCTGATATTTCATCTGTCAAGAACTCTTGACAGATGAAATTGCAGTCTGTGACGTCACCTGTTGCCGGTGGCCCTTAATTGGCCTGCTGAGCCCGCTGGGCGGGCTCAACAAGGTCAATCAAGGGGAAATCACGCGGATTGGCCGGACGTCGAAGTAGGCGGGTCAAAAACCTGAAAGTTGTAGTCCCGCCTTCTTCCCGACTGGTTCAGGGCTCTGTTTCTCTCTCCACGGATGCTGCCTGGCCTGCTGAGTGTTTCCAGCATTTTCTGTTGTTATTTCAGATATCCAGCATCCGCAGTATTTTGCTATTGTACAGAGGAAGCCTGATGGGTGTACCTGAACCAAATGCTTGGTGCATTGGGAAGTCTGCCAGTAAGCCTGCGTGCAATGTCAAGGAGCATGGAGGAGTCCAGCATCAACTGGACACTGGGCTTTGCGCAGAGCTTGGAGCTCATGAGTTCCAACATGGAGCAGGTGATCACCTCCATCAACACACCTGTGGCACCCACCATGATGCAGCGTCTGATGGCCGATGTCACAGCTTCCATTGCAGCACAAGCAGCTGTTATCAAAGGTCCGAGTGCTCAGCCTGCTGCCCTCGTGGTACTGGGTACCACTGTTCAAAGGGGCTTCTAGGGCATCACAGCAGTCCATCAATCTGTGCTCCAACAGATTACAAGGATTACTGAGGCGCCGCCCCGGGGGAGTGGCAGTGGCTTCCTGGAGCATGAACCTGCTGTCCTCTCTCAGATGGCAACATTTGTTCTCCCACCTCTGCCACTCTGCCAGCGCCCTTGCTGTTGCCTGTCAGCCAGCCAGCCCAGGCTGCTGCCACCCAATCGGGCCTTCTAGGCTGAGAGCTGCTCAAGGCCGTCTGCATTCTCCCCCACTGAAAGTTAGCAGCCTTCCACCAACCATGCTGCCTCCACTGGGGTAGCACTGTGTCGGAGCACTAGGACAGGGAAAGGCACACGGAAGACAGGCGCTAAGAGAATGCACAGGGCTGATTAGTTTATTTTTGGTTGCATTATGTCAGGATTGAATTTATAAATTTGGATTGGAATTTGCATTTTCTGGTGGTTTTTATTTTTTTGTTGTCAGTAAGAGGACGATGTGATGGTCAGTGATAGAAAGGTAAGGAGTGCTGGACTGTTGGTGAATGGGGAGGCGTGGTTGAGGTTACTAGTATTGCTCAGTAATTATTTCATCCCGTAGAACCCGAGCAGAAATGGGCTGTCTACATTGTAGCCTCCCTTCTTCCTGTTCCACCACTTCCTGTCGCACTTCCTCCTCCTCCACTTTTTCCTCCTCCTCCTCCTCATGCAGGTACAGCAAGCAATTAGGGAAGCAAATGGTATCTTGGCCTTTATTACAAGAGAATTTGAGTATAAGAGTAAAGGGCCTAGGAATTCAGTTGTTTGCACCAGCCGCTAGCACCTTAGGAGGAGGAGAAGTGGGGCGCTAAGCGACTAGCGTCCCGGCGCGGCGCAATCTGCGCCTCTCGCGAACTTCAGTCAAGATTTAGCGGCGGCGCAAAACCGCAGCGCCCGCTCAGCTGCGCGCGCAGATCCTGACGTCATTTCATGGTGCAATGCCCTTGGTGCGCCCCGATCCGGAACTTCAGTGGCGCCCCCCTTCTGTGCACCTGGCGCCCCCAGCGACTGTTAGAGGGGAACAGTTCCCAGTCGCTGCGGGGCGCGGGGGGCGCTATTTAAAGGGGACTGCTCCTGCATTATAAGTGGCAGACATTTTGTGCCAATCCTTCTGTGTGAGAGACAGATATTTGGAGAGAGACAAAGGGAGAGAGCTTTCTGCTTTGACTCAGCGCTCGCACAGGTACTTCTGGCTTCAGGCCAGAGCTTTGCACTTGGATTTAACTTTCAGTGTCATAGCCTTGAGTGGCCACATATAATGGGGGCTGCAATGGGTGGGAACGTTGGCTTTCTGCATTGCATTCAAAGGGCTCAGAGACGCCGTGAAGAGTGCCAATCATGGCCAGACGGAGAAGGGCCAACAGGCGTCGGCACAGGAGGCCTTACCCACCCAGGGTATACCGCCAGCAGTTCTCATATCTGAACATGCCTGAGGAGCAGTGTATTCAGAGGCTGCGATTCAGAAGGGAGGTGGTCACTGAGATCTGCCACCTGCTTCGCAGAGATCTGCAGCCACAGCTGAGGAGCAGGACATCTCTGTCGGTGGCAGTGAAGGCGACAGTGGCTCTCAACTTCTATGCCACCAGCTCCTTCCAATCCGCTACTGGGGACATTGCCAACATCTCCCAGTTCGCGGTACATTGCTGCATCCGCCAGGTGACCAATGCCCTTTTCAGAAGGAGACGTCAGTACATCTCCTTCCCCATGACCCTGGACAAGCAGCAAGAGCGTGCAATGGGATTTGGAAGAATAGCGGGCTTCCCCATGGTCCAGGACGCCATTGACTGCATGCATGTGGCTTTGCGGGCACCTCTAGAGAATGCCGAGGATTACCGCAACCGGAACGGCTACCATTCGCTCAACGTCCAGTTGGTGTGTGACCACAGGCAGCTCATACTAGCTGTCAATGCCTGCTTTCCAGGCAGCAGCCACGATGCCTTCATCCTGCACCAGACTTCTGTGGCAGACATTTTTGAAGCCCAGGCTCACCCACGAGGATGGCTTCTCGGGGACAAGGGCTATCCTTTGTGCACCTGGCTGATGACCCCGCTCCGTGCGCCCAGCACCCCTGCTGAAGAGCGATACAATGACAGTCATCAAGCTACCAGGAACATCATTGAGCACACAATCGGCATGCTCAAGCAACGGTTCCGTTGTCTGGACCGTTCCGGAGGAGCCCTACAGTACTCGCCTGAGCGAGTCTCCCATTTCATTGTAGTGTGCTGCATGCTGCACAACCTGGCTATCCTCAGGACTCAGCCACTGCCAGCAGACATTGGAGGACCACCAGAGAAGAAGAAGGAGGAGGAGGAGGAGGAGCACCAAGACGGGAGGGAGGCACAAAGTGCAAGGGCCGTCCGTTGGCGGCTTATTGCAACTCGGTTCTAGGCCCCCTCTCAGGGAATGGCTTGTGCCAATGAAAGAACATGAATGGAGCTGCTCCGCAAACCCTCAGCCGATCAAGGCAACAAATAATTCAAAGTGCAAACATGGACAATGTGAATAAAGAAATTTTTTTATTGTGCAAACTCTGTGCCCTTCCCGCATGACAAACTAATTCAGATAAACCCCCCAAAAAACAGTCAGAGACATAACTGGCTCTCACAACCTTCAGAAAATGAAAAAAGCAGTTAAACACAAATGACCATGATCCTCGGCCTTCATATAAAAAACAAACACAACATTCCCGGCCCTCATATAAAAAACAAACACAACAGTCTCGGCCTTCATATATAAAAAAAACATTCTCAGCCTTCATATATAAACACAACATTTGGCCACACCTTCTACTTTTTCCCCTGCGAGGGTGATCCGTCTCGCTTCCGTGAGTGGCCCCTTCCCGCCCCGCAGCTCCTCCGCAATGGGACCCCAGTGGCTGCAGCAAGGCTGGGGGAAGGCTGCTGAGGGTCAGATGGTGAGACGGCAGATGCCCTTGGGGGATGGCCTGGACCAGCTCTGGGCCTGGAGGGCCCGGCTGCTGACTGCACCAACTCTGCTTGGGCGGCAGCAGTCTGTCCTACGGGTGGTGGCAGCTGCAGTGGAGGAGTGACAGTGTTGGCAGCAGGAATGCTGCCAACCTGACAGAGCACAGGCACTCCCTGGTCGGCTGATACACTGGCACTCGCACGGGGCATCACTGAAGCATGCGCAGCAATCTGCTGAAGCACAGACTGCTGGGTTGCTGCGGCGCGGCAAGGGCCCCGGTGATGCCTGGCCGATCCAGCGAGGGTGGCAGCAGTTAGTGCCCGTGTGGCCCTGATCTGTGTCTGCATCAGACCAGCCAGTGAATGCACGGCACAACTGAGCACTTGGCTGGATGTCTTGCTGCAGTTGTACAGGGCCTTGGTGAGACCGCATCTTGAGTATTGTGTGCAGTTTTGTCGCCTTATCTGAGGAAAGACGTTCTTGCCATGGAAGGAGTGCAGCGAAGATTCACCAGGCTGATACCTGGGATGGCAGGAATGACGTATGAGGAGAGGTTGTGTCGATTGGGCTTATACTCGCTGGAGTTTAGAAGATTGAGAGGGGATCTCATCGAAACCTATAAAATTCTGTCAGGCCTGGACAGACTAGATGCAGAAAGGATGTTTCTGATGGCCGGGGAGTCCAGAACCAGGGGTCATAGTCTAAGGATAAGGGGTAAGCCATTTAGGACTGAAATGAGGAGGAATTTCTTCACCTAGAGAGTGGTGAACCTGTGGAATTCTCTGCCACAGAGGGTGGTGGAGGCCAGTTCATTAAATATATTCAAGAAGGAGTTGGATATATTTCTTAAGGCTAAAGGGATCAAAGGATATGGGGAGAAGGCAGAGACAGGGTACTGAATTTGAATGGCGGAGCGGGCTCGAGGGGCCGAATGGCGGAGTAGGCTCGAGGGGCCGAATGGCCTACTCCTGCTCCTATCTTCTATGTTTCTATGTTTCTATGTTTCTATGGAAGCCGCCTGTGATGCAGCGAAGTCCTGCTGACTCCTAGCCTGTGCTGCACTGAATTCCTGAACACTCCTTGCCACATGAGTCTAGGTTCGGATCGGTCATGGCCCTGTGGGTAGAGCGGGCCCAGGGGCCGTGTAGCCTGATCCTGCTCCTATTTCATGTGTCTAATTCTGTTAGATTCAGGAGATGGTTCTGTGATAGTGGATTGGCGGTTAGGATCAGATCAGCCATGATCTTATTGAATGGCGGAGCAGGCTCGAGGGGCCGATTGGCCTACTCCTGCTCCTATTTCTTATGTTCTTATGTTCTTATGTGACTCTATGGAGTCAGGCATCCTTGCCACTGCAGCCATGAGCTCAGTGTGCCTGCGCTCAGCCTGGGCACCATTTCACCAAGGAGCCACACCTCCTCTGCGCTCACCGTAGCAGGACTGGAGGCCGCACTCACCCTCCGGGGAGAAGGCCGCCGAGCTTCCCCACCACTCCCGCGTTGCTGCAGCCCGCTGGGCCCCGGAGCTTCACTCTCCTCAGGCCCTTCCCCCCTGCTCCCCTCCAGGGAAGACGTGTCCCCATCATGGCCATGGGCTGCCTCGGCTGAGGGTGGCACTGATGGGCCGGCTTCCTCTTCCTCCTCCTCGAATTCAGAATCACTGACAGTGGCAGCTTGAGGGGCCGCCTCCTCACCTGGCAAATCAGCATCTGAAAGCAGGGAGGCACAAGAGTTTCTTTAGAGTGAGGACAGGGCGGCAGCGAGGGAGGCATGAGTGCTGCTATGCACTGCATTGGCTCGATAGTGGCAAAGAATGCTGGTGTGAGGCACAAGTGGAAAGAGAGAGGTCAAAAAGGTGATGACCTTACCATTGCTGTCCAGAACAGGGTCAGCATCTCCACTGGCGACGGGGCCAATCAGCCGGCCTGACATAATGCACTCCACACGCTGCTCCAGGTCGCTGAGCTCTTTCAGGTCAGGATGGCCTCCCCCGGTCCATAACTGCTGCCTGCGATTGTGGGCCAGCTTGCCCTTCAAGAGAAAGGACGGCCTCTAAGTACAGTGTCAAGCCCTGATCTTGCCTGCACTGCCTCCCATGGTGGAATAGCCCTGACAGTGTCAAGCCCTCATCTTGCCTGCACTGCCTCCCATGGTGGAATAGCCCTGACAGTGTCAAGCCCTCATCTTGCCTGCACTGCCTCCCATGGTGGAATAGCCCTGACAGTGTGCAAAGTGCTGAATGTGCAAATGGTTTTCATGAGAGTCCCATAGCTCTTGGATGAGGGCTGGGCATTGGGGCTTTCAGGTCCCTTTGGCCAGAAACTTAGGTGCACATGCAGGGATGAAGAGGATGGTGGAAAGGGTACTCACCCTGACAACCCGAGTGAGGTCATTGAACTTTTTTCTGCATTGAACTGGAGTCATAGTCATAGAGTCATAGAGTCATAGAGTTTTACAGCACAGAAAGAGGCCCTTCGGCCCAGCGTGTCTGCGCCGCCCATCCATCCCTGTCCAGTCTAACCCCATTTTCCAGCATTTGGTCCATAGCCTTGTATGCAATGGCATTTCAAGTGCTCATCCAAATGCTTCTTGAATGTTGTGAGGGTTCCTGCCTCTACCACCCTTTCAGGCATTGAGTTCCACATTCCAACCACCCTCTGGGTGAAAAAGTTCCTCCTCAAATCCCCTCTAAATCTCCTGCCCCTTACCCTGAATCTATGCCCCCTTGTTATTGACCCCCCTACTAAGGGGAAAAGTTCCTCTTTATCTACCCTATCTATGCCCCTCATCATTTTGTACACCTCAATCAGGTCCCCCCTCAGCCTTCTTTGCTCCAAGGAAAACAACCCCAGTCCTGGCAACCATGCTGTTGGTGGTCACCCTGTTTGCCACCTTCCTCCAGGCTTTTCGGTACTCGCTGGGAAGCGGCCTCCTCCCACTGTCAGTGAAGAGGACAGGTCGCCTGCGCTCCACTGCACCAACCAGTAGCCTCAGGGCAACCTCGCTGAAGCGCTCCGCTCGCTCCCTAGACTTCTGCATGGTCCTGGGTGTAGAAATGATGATCCAGCAATGGTCAGGCCTTGCTTCAGGGCTGCAGTGTGCAGGGTGTGGCAGCCAAACAAATTGACCCTCCCCCTTTAAGAGCTGACCGGCGCCAGCGTGTCTGCCTTCAATCAGCAACTCGCCGCACCTGCGCTGCGCCCGCCCTCGGTGTTAGCGCCTCAGCTCGCCGGCTTAGCGCCTTATGATAGTCGTTCATCGCCTGCTTTAGCGCTGCAGCAACCTCTTGGGGCGATGCAACTCAATTTCGGCGAAGGTGGCGCTAAGTTGCGCCGGGCGCTAAATTTAGCGAACGCCCGGCTGTAGCGCCCCAAACGTGGTGATGCTGAATTTCTAGGCCAAGATGTCTTACTGCAATTATATAGGGCCCTGGTGAGACCACACCTGGAGTATTGAGGACAGTTTTGGTCTCCTTACCTAAGGAAGGATATACTTGCCATAGAGGGAGTGCAACGAAGGTTCACCAGACTGATTCCTGGGATGGGGGATTGTCCTATGAGGAGAGATTGAGTAGACTAGGCCTATATTCTCTAGAGTTTAGAAGAATGAAATATACAAAATTCTTACAGGGCTTGACAGGGTAGATGCAGGGAGGATGTTTCCCCTGGCTGGGGAGTCTAGAACCAGGGGTCACAGTCTCAGAATAAGGGGTCGGCCATTGAGGACTGAGATGAGGAGGAATTTCTTCACTCAGAGGGTGGTGAATCTGTGGAATTCTCTGCCCCAGAGGGCTGTGGAGGCTCAGTCGTTGAGTATATTCAAGACAGAGATTGATGGATTTTTGAATATGAAGGGCTATAGGGACAGTGCAGGAAAGTGGAGTTGAGGTAGAAGATCAGCCATGATCTTATTGAATGGCGGAGCAGGCTCGAGGGGCCGAATGGCCGACTCCTGCTCCTATTTATTATGTTCTTATGCTCTGCTCCTCGGCTTCTCGCCTGACGGCTGGTGGTGAGGTCTGTTTCCTCCTAATGGCCAGGTTGGGCAGCTACTTCCACAAATCTTGATCCCTGCTCAGCTGAGTACTGCAGGGCTCCTCCAGAGCGGTCCAATCAGTGGAAGCTTGAGGTCGTCGATGGTCTGCTCTCTAATGTTCCTTGGGGCAGCAGGGCTCTCACTGTAGGCCTGCTGTGCACGTGTGTGTGGGTTCCAGACCGGAGTCACGAACCATGTCAGGAGTGGATTACCCTCGTCACCCAGCAGCCAGCCGTTGAATTGCTATGGTGGTTCAAATACAGGTGGCACAGAGGACTGTCGCAGAATGAATGAATCGTGACTGCTGCCAGGATACTGGGCATTCACCTGCTAAACGTGCTGCCTGTGATCAACACACCAGCTACACATTGAGGGAGTGAAATCCCTTTTTGTTCAGAAAAATGGCGGAGTTCACATGAGGCTCCCGCAAAGCGATGTGCATGCAGTCAATGGCACCCTTGTAAGGGGTGGTGTGTGGGGTCAGCTTCACCCCTGACTTATGAGCGGTTCGAATCGCTCCCACTCCCTTGGTTCTAGACCTTGGACTTATTTGGGGGTTGTGATTAAAGTGCATCAGACAACTGGTTTTGGTGCAAGAACTTTGAATTTTATTTGAGAAACAAAATATAACACAATAATAACACTCTAAAAATGGGGAAAACACTTTGACATACACACGAGGGAAATTACAGTAGACAAATATCTCACCCCTCCCAATCCCACCTTACTAGCTAAGTTAGGCTCTAAAGGACCAGGGATAATGCTCACCAAACGACTCCTTGACAGTTGAGCTGGTTCGCGATTTCGGGGTTCGCTAGATGTGTCGGTTGGGGCCTGCCGTACCCCGGACGCGGTAGAGGACTTCACCTGCGTATCTGGTTAGTCTTCGCGGGTCCGCTGATGCGGTAGGATGCGTATTGGATTTATCAGGTGAGTACCCAATTTTCTTCTGTTAGAAATAGGGCTCAGAGTCTCTTTGAGTAAAATCTTACCCAGGGGTAAGTCAGAATAGTTTGTAGAGTGGTAAAACTTGCGGATCTTCGGTTTCTTCTGAGTTGGTTTCCGTTGGTCGCGGTGGCCCGATATTACCCGGTTGGCTGAGGGTAATATTCGGTTGGTTGTTTCGTGGGGCCCTTGGTGCCGCGAGGTGTCCGATGGTGTGTTACTTCTTCTTCATCTTCGAGAGAACTGCTTCGAGATGCTTGCTCCTTGATCTTGATGTTACCCGATGATGGCTCTTCTTGAACTCCTTTCTTCAACTTGTACTTGGAACTGTTTCAACTGTTTGAACTGTTTTACTTCTTGAACAGGCCTCCAATTATACTAATCGAGGCCTACTAATCTGCGCGCCAAATCCGTTTAGGTTTATTGTTAGATTTTGGTGAGCTCGTTAACATTGAGTTGTGTAATTTGTTTAAGCGGTTTCGGGATGGCTCCCTGAGCTGTTGAAGTTGTTTAAAAATGTGAGAAGTGGTTTCGGGATGGTTTCCTGAGCTGTTGAGCTCTTATTTAATTGTAGTGAAATGTCCTCAGTGTTTGAGTTCCCCGTGGGGTCTGAGATTCTTCGTAGGTTGGCGAAGCGATTTGTTTTATGCATGTTTTTGGATGGGTCCCGTGAGGCTGTTCTTCCGTGGGTCTATTGTTAGCATGTAAATTTCTTGATAGGGGCTGAGTGACGTTTAGATAGTTCCCCAGACAGCTTGATTAACAGATTAACTCCAATATCCAAACTGTCTTTACAGAGGTTGATCCCATTTCCTGTTACAGCCTTTTCTTTCTTTACAAGCCAAAACATGCCTTTAAAAAAATGTCAAATCTTGCTTTTCGACCTTGAATCTCCCTCTGTTAGGCCCAATATTTAATTTATCCTCCTGAAGTTGTTAGAAAAGAGTCCAAAGTCCTTTTCTTTAGGGGTTTTCTCCGAGTTTTGGGGGATCTGTGAATTTTGAGAATCTTACACCCTGCACCATGGGAAAGCCTGCAATCCATGCAAACCTGTGTGCTCGGTCCACTCTGGCAAGAGGGAATGCGATGAAGCTGTCTCTCTGTGTATAGAGAGCCTCAGTGACCTCTCTTATGCAGCAGTGCACTGCGAACTGTGAGATGTTGCTTATATCTCCAGCAGCAGCCTGGAAGGAGCCAGATGCACAAAGGGTGAGAGCCACTGAGGTTGGAGTTGACTGATTTCAGACATGACTTCATAAATGAAACGCAGACATCTCAAGCTTTGGTTGTTGCTGAAGTTGAGGTAAGAAAATCACTCCCTAAAGACCCTGGGTGGATATGGCCTCCTGCTGAGAGTCCTTCACCCCATCCTCCTCCCTCTTCTAGCAGCTTGTCCTGCTCTACGTGGCCTCTCTTCAGTCTCCCAGTCATGCTCTATTCCCCAAGGAAGCCCTACCAGGCCATCCATGACTGGAAGCAACTTCTTTCAGCACAAGCTTTTAAATGAACAGAAATGTACTTCAGCACCAGCCAGACCAATCCTTGTAGACTATTGAAACTTTGGTCAAAAATGCATACAATTGCACCAGCAACCAGAAGAAATAATCCAGAAACTAACCTGTAAGTAGTTCATGATCCCTTTACGTAGCACAGGGAGTCCTTCATGCTGTTGAACAAGTGTTTAGCTGTGCGAGGTTAAGACAGGGTGTAGGCTGGAGTGTGGTGTTCGAAAATAGCAGCGCTGGCATCAAGTCAGCATTGCACACTGATTGATGCCATGATCTGTCTACTCTGCATGCTGCCGGCGGTCATTAGGCGTGCCGCGCAACCCCCTTTACCAAGATGGTGTCCAGAGCACTTCATGTCGGAAATGTGTGCACGCACCGAAATGGCTTCTATCTGCACTGTGGGGTTTCTGTGATTCTGTGATCTGTGAAGAGGCTGCGCAGTGCCTAGAAATTGGGCGACAGAGTCTAATTTCTCCCCCTGTATCTTTGTGCATGTGTCTCTGTGCCTGTGTGAGTCTATATGTGTGTGTATTTCTGCTTCTGTCTGTGTCCGTAACTGTGATGTGCGTGTATGTCTGTGTGCAAGTGAAATATACCTGAGTATGTGTGGGAGTGCGAGTGTATGAGTGAGCATTTGATCGTATGAGCAAGTGTATCTGTGTGAATGTTTGTGTCTGTGAGTGTGTGTGAGTTTTTTTTATTCATTTATGGGATCTGGGTGTCGCTGGCAAGGCCAGCATTTATTGCCCATCCCTAAATGTGAGTGAGAGTGTGTGAGTGTGTGTGAGTGAGTGTGTGTATGAGTGTGTGTCTGTGTGTGCGGTGTGTGGGGTGTGTGCGTGCATGTGAGTGTGAAGAACGTTTGGATGTGTTAGAGTGTGTGTGGGGTGAGAGTGAATGTGTGTGAGTGTGTGTGTGTGTGTGGGGGGGCTGAGTGTGTGTGAGTGAGTGTGTCTGTGAGTGTGTGAGTGAGTGTGAGTGAGTGTGTGTGAGTGAGTGTGTGTGAGTGAGTGTGTGTGTGAGTGTGAGTGTAAGTGTGAGTGAGTGTGTGTGTGAGTGTGTGTGAGTGTGTGTATGTGTGAGTGTGTGTATGTGTGAGTGAGTGTGTCTGTGAGTGTGTGAGTGAGTGTGTGTGAGTGAGTGTGTGTGTGAGTGTGAGTGTAAGTGTCAGTGTGTGTATGTGTGAGTGAGTGTGTGTGTGAGTGTGTGTGTGTGTGTGTGTGTGTGAGTGTGAGTGTGTGTATGTGTGAGTGAGTGTGTCTCTGAGCGTGTGAGTGAGTGTGTGTGAGTGAGTGTGTGTGTGTGTGTATATTCTCTATATTCTATAGATATGTGAAGAGAAAAAAATTGTGAAGTCAAGCGTAGGTCAAATACAAACTTTGGCTCTGTCTTCACAAAGGAGGACACAAATAACCTCCCAGAGATGTCAGGGAACATAGGGTCTAATGAGAGGGAGGAATTGAATGAAATCAGTATTTGTAGGGAAATGGTGTTAGGGAAATTGACGGGATTGAAGGCCAATAAATCCCCAGGGCCTGATAATCGACATCCTTGGGTACTTAAGGAAGTGGCCCTAGAAATAGTAGATGCATTGCTGGTCATCTTCCTAAATTCTATAGACTCTTGTCAGGAATGACCCAGGTTCTGCCTTGCCTCGCCACCAGAGGGCACCATGAACTCTTAATTGTTTCCTTCTTTCTTCCTAATCGTACTCACTTGTGCATGGTTATATGCCTGCTATTTAAGTGGTGCTTAGTTTTATGCCCGGTGCTCAGTCTTGAGTTTCACACTGCCTTGTGATCCTCTTGCCGGCCTGCTAGCCTGTATCTGTGCTGTTGTTATTTTGTTTGTTTCTAGTAAAGTCTATCTTTGTGTTTGCAACCTATCCTCTGCCTCAGTTTGCCTTCCTGCAGTTGGGTTCACCCAGTGCCACTCGTCACAACTCTGAAACAGTTCCCATGGATTGGAGGATAGCTAATGTAACCCCACTATTTATAAAAGGTGGTAGAGAGAAAATGGGGAATTACAGACCGGTAAGTCTGACATCGGTAGTGGGGAAAATGCTCGAGTCCATTATAAAAGATGTAATAGCAGAGCACTTGGAAAACAGTGACAGAATCGGACAAAGTCAACATGGATTTACAAAAGGTAAATCGTGCTTGACTAATCTACTGGAATTTTTTGAGGATGTAACTGGTAGAATTGATAAGGGAGAACCAGTGGATGTGGTGTATTTGGACTTTCAGAAGGCTTTCAATAAGGTCCCACATAAGAGATTAGCGTGTAAAGTTAAAGCACACGGGATTGGGGGTAAGGTACTGTCTTGGATAGAGAACTGGTTGGCAGACAGGAAGCAAAGAGTTGGAATAAATGGGTCTTTTTCCGAGTGGCAGGCAGTGACTAGTGGGGTACCGCAGGGTTTGGTGCGAGGACCCCAGCTTTTCACAATATATAGAAAAGATCTAGACGAGGGAACTAGATGTAATATCTCCAAATTTGCAGGTGACACAAAGCTGGGTGGGCGTGTGTGCTGTGAGGTGGATGCAGAGAAACTCCAGTATGATTTGGACAGATTGGGTGATTGGGCAGATGCATGGCAAATGCAGTATAATATGGGTAAATGCGAGGTTATCCACTTCGGTGGCAAAAAAAAGGAAGACAGATTATTATCTGAACAGCAATAGATTGGGAAAAGGGGAAGTGCAACGAGACCTGGGTGTCCTTGTGCACCAGTCACTGAAGGTAAGCCTGCAGGTGCAGCAGGTGGTTAAGAAGGCAAATGGTATGTTGGCCTTCATAGCAAGAGGATTCGAGTACAGGAGCAAGGATGTCTTGCTGCAGTTGTACAGGGCCTTGGTGAGACCACACCTTGAGTATTGTGTGCAGTTTTGGTCACCTTATCTGAGGAAGGATGTTCTTGCCATGGAGGGAGTGCAGCGAAGATTCACCAGACTGATATCTGGGATGGCAGGAATGACGTATGAGGAGAGATTGGGTCGATTAGGCTTGTACTCGCTAGAGTTTAGAAGAATGAGAGGGGATCTCATTGAAACTTATAAAATTCTAACAGGACTAGACAGACTAGATGCAGGAAGGATGTTCCCGATGGTTGGGGAGTCCAGAACCAGGGGTTACAGTCTAAGGATAAGGGGTAAGCCATTTAGGACAGAGATGAGGAGGAATTTCTTCACCCAGGGAGTGGTGAACCTGTGGAATTCTCTACCACAGAAGACAGTAGAGGCCAATTCATTAAATATATTCAAGAAGGAGTTGGATATATTTCTTAAGGCTAAAGGGATCAAGGGATATGGAGAGAAAGCAGGGACAGGGTACTGAATTTGGATGATCAGCCATGATCTCATTAAATGGCGGAGCAGGCTCGAGGGGCCGAATGGCCTACTCCTGCTCCTATCTTCTTTGTTTTTATGAGTGTGTGAGTGTGAGGGGGGGTGGCTGTGAGTGAGTGAGTGAGTGAGTGTGTGTGAGGGAGAGTGTGTTTGAGTGAGTGTGAAGAACGGTTGGATGTGTTAGAGTGTGTGGGGTGTGAGTGAATGTGTGTGTGTGTGCATGTGAGTGTGTGAGTGTGTGTGTCTGTGCGTGAGTGTAAGTGTGTGTGAGTGAGTGTGAATGTGTGTGCATGTGAGTGTGTGTGTGAGTGTGTGAGTGTGTGTGTGAGTGTGTGTGAGTGTGTGTGTGAGTGTGAGTGTGTGTGCATGTGAGTGTGTGAGTGTGTGTGCGTGGGGGGTGAGTGTGTGAGTGTTAGTGTGAGTGTATGTGAGTGTGTGTGTGAATGTGTGTGTGTGGGGGGTGAGTGTGTGAGTGTGAGTGAGTGTGAGTGTGAGGGTGAGTGGGTGTGAGTGTGAGTGTGAGTGTGTGTGAGGGGCGTGGTGTGGGTGAGTGTGAGGGTGAGTGTGTGTGGGGGGTGATTGTGTGTGAGTGTGTCAGAGTGTGTATGTGTGAGTGTGTGTGAGTGTGAGTGGATGTATGTGAGTGAGTGTGTGTGTGACTGAGTGTGAGTGAGTGTGTGAGTGTGTGTGTGAGTGTGTGTGTGTGCGAGTGACTGGGTGTGTGTGTCTGTGAGTGTGTGTATGTGTGAGTGTGTGTGTTAGTGTGAGTGTGAGTATGCGTGTTAGTGTGAGTGTGTCTGTGGGTGTTGTGGGTGAGTGTGTGTGAGTGTGTGTTTGTGTGAGTGTGAGGTGGGGTGGGTGTGAGTGAGGGAGTGTGTGTGTGTGGGGGTGAGTGTGTGTGTGTCTGTGTGTGTCCGGAGGTGTGAGTGATTGTGTGTAGGTGTGAGTGAGTGTGTGGGGGTTGAGTGTGTGTGTGTGAGTGTGTGTGAGTGTGTTTGAGTGTGTGTGAATGTGTGTGAGTTTGAGCATGTGTGAGGGTGAGAATGTGTGTGAGGGTGAGTGTGATGGCGAGTGTGTGTGTTTGGGGGGTGAGTGTTTGTGAGTATGAGTGTGTGTGAGTGTGTGTGAGTGAGTGAGTGTGTGTGTGAGTCTGTGTGTGCGGTGCGTGGGGGTGTGCGTGCGTGTGTGTGTGAAGAACGGTTGGATGTATTAGAGTGTGTGTGGGGTCTGAGTGAATGTGTGTGTGTGTCTGTGTGTGTGAGTGTGAGGGGGTGGGTGTGAGTGTGTGAGTGTGTTTGTTTGAGGGAGTGTGAGTGTGTGTGAGGGAGTGTGTGTATGAGTGTGTGAGTGACTGAGTGTGAGTGTGAGTGTGTGAGTGAGTGTGAGTGAGTGTGAGTGCGTGTGAGTGTGAGTCTGTGTGAGTGTGAGGGTGAGTGTGTGTATGGGGGGTGAGTGGGTGAGTGTGTGTCGGGGTGAGTGTGTGTGAGTGTGTGAGTGTGAGTGTGAGTGAGTGTGATGGTGAGTATGTGAGTGAGTGTGAGTGCATGTGAGTGTGAGTCTGTGTGAGGGTGTGTGTGTGTGTGTCAGTGTATGAGTGTGAGTGTATGAGTGTGAGTGTGTGAGTGTGCGTGTGTGAGTGTGAGTGTGTGAGTGTGAGTGTGTGAGTGTGTGAGTGTGAGTGTGTGAGTGTGAGTGTGTGAGTGTGAGTGTGTGAGGGTGAGTGTGTGAGGGTGAGTGTGTGAGGGTGAGTGTGTGAGGGTGAGTGTGTGAGGGTGAGTGTGTGAGGGTGAGTGTGTGAGTCTGTGTCTGTGTTTGGGGTGTGCGGGGTGGTGCGTGTGAGTGTGAGTGTCAGTGTGTGTGAGTGTGTGAGTGTGAGGGTGAGTGTGTGTGAGTGTGTGAGTGAGTGTGAGTGCGAGTGTGGGAGTGTATGAGTATGTGTGAGTGTGAGAGTGTGTTAGTGTAACTGTGGGGGTGAGTGCGTGTGTGAGGGTGAGTGAGTGTGTGTGTGTGAGGGTGTGTGTGTGTGAGTGTGAGTGTGTGAGTGTGAGTGTGTGAGTGTGAGTGTGTGAGTGTGAGTGTGTGAGGGTGAGTGTGTGAGGGTGAGTGTGTGAGGGTGAGTGTGTGAGTGTGTGTTTGTGAGTCTGTGTGTTTGAGTGTGTGTCTGTGTTTGGGGTGTGCGGGGTGGTGCGTGTGAGTGTGAGTGTCAGTGTGTGTGAGTGTGTGAGTGTGAGGGTGAGTGTGTGTGAGTGTGTGAGTGAGTGTGAGTGCGAGTGTGGGAGTGTATGAGTATGTGTGAGTGTGAGAGTGTGTTAGTGTAACTGTGGGGGTGAGTGCGTGTGTGAGGGTGAGTGAGTGTGTGTGTGTGAGGGTGTGTGTGTGTGAGGGTGAGAGTGTGTGCGTGTGTGAGACTGTGTGGGTGTGAGTGTGTGATTGTGTTCGAGTGGGCGTGTGAGTCTGAGGTGTGTGTGTGTGAGTGTGTGAGTGTTAGTGTGAGTGTGTGTGACTGTGAGTGTATGAGTGTGTGTGACTGTGTGTGTGTGTTAGTGTGAGTGTGTGTGAGTGAGTGTGTGTGTGAGTGAGTGTGTGTGTGTGTGTGAGTGAGTGGGAGTGTGTGTCTGTGTGTGTGCATCTGTGAGTGAGTGTGTGTGACTGAGTGTGAGTGTGTGTGACTGAGTGTGAGTGAGTGTGTGTGTATGTGTGAGTGAGTGTGTGAGTGTGTGTGTTTGACTGAGTGTGAGTGTGAGTGTGTGTGAGTGTGAGTGTGTGTGAGTGTGAGTGTGTGAGTGTGAGTGTGAGTGTGTGAGTGTGAGTGTGTGTGAGTGATTGTGTGTCTGAGTGAGTGGGTGTGTGTGTCTGTGAGTCTGTGAGACTGTGAGTGTGTGAGTGTGTGTGAGTGTGAGTGTGAGTGGGTGTGAGTGTGTGTGAGTGTGAGTGTGTGTGTGAATGTGAATGAGTGTGTGTGTGAGTGGGTGGGTGTGTCTGTGAGTGTGTGTATGTGTGAGTGAGTGTGTGTGTGTGTGACAGTGTGAGAGTGTGTGTGTGAGTGTGAATGAGTGTGTGTGTGTGTGTGAGTGTGTGTGTGAGTGTGACTGTGAGTGTGTGAGTGTGTGTGTGAGTGGGTGTGGGTGTCTGTGAGTGTGTGTATGTGTGAGTGAGTGAGTGTGTGTGTGTGACTGAGTGTGAGTGTGTGTGTGAGTGTGAATGAGTGTGTGTGTGAGTGTGAGTGAGTGTGTGTGTGTGAGTGTGCATGTGAGTGAGTGAGTGTGAGTGAGTGTGTGTGTGAGTGAGTGGGTTTGTGTGTCTGTGAGTGTGTTTATGTGTGAGTGAGTGTGTGTGTGTGTGTGAGTGTGTGTGAGTGTGTGAGTGTGTAAGTGTGAGTGTGTGTGTGTGAGTGAGAGTGTGTGTGAGTGATTGTGTGTCTGAGTGAGTGTGTGTGTGTGTGTCTGTGAGTGTGTGTGTGTGTATGTGTGAGTGAGTGAGTGGGTGTGTGTGTCTGTGAGTGTGTATGTGTGTGGGGTCTATGGGGGGTGCATATGTATGTGTGTGTGTGTGTGTGTGTGTGTGACAGAGTGTGAGTGAGTGTGTGAGTGAGTGTGTGTGTGAGTGTGAGTGTGTGAGTGTGAGTGTGAGTGTGTGTGTGAGTGTGAGTGTGACTGAGTGTGTGAGTGTGACTGAGTGTGTGAGTGTGAGTGAGTGTGTGAGTGTGAGTGAGTGTGTGAGCGTGACTGTGAGTGTGTGAGTGTGGTTGTGCATGTGTGTGAGTGTGTGTGAGTGTGAGTGAGTGTGTGGGCGTGACTGTGAGTGTGGTTGTGCGTGTGCATGAGTGTGTGGGCGTGACTGTGAGTGTGTGAGTGTGAGTGTGAGTGGGTGTGTGAGTGTGAGTGTGACTGAGTGTGTGAGTGTGAGTGAGTGTGTGAGTGTGAGTGAGTGTGTGAGCGTGACTGTGAGTGTGGTTGTGCGTGTGCATGAGTGTGTGGGCGTGACTGTGAGTGTGTGAGTGTGGTTGTGCGTGTGTGTGAGTGTGAATGTGAGTGTGTGTGAGTGTGAATGTGAGTGTGTGTGAGTGTGAATGTGAGTGTGTGTGTGTGTGTGAGTGTGTGTGTGAGTGAGTGTGAGTGTGAGTGTGTGAGTGTGGGGGGTGAATGTGTGTGTGGGGGTGAGTGTGAGTGTGTGCGATTGAGTGTGAGTGTGTGTGAGTGTGAGAGTGTGTGAGTGAGTGTGAGTGTGACTGTGAGTATGAGTGTGAATGTGTGTGAGTGTGAGTGTGTGTGAGTGTGAGAGTGTGTGTGAGTGTGAGTGTGTGAGTGTGAGTGTGTGAGTGTGAGTGTGTGTGAGTGTGAGTGTGTGTGTGAGTGTGACTGAGTGTGTGAGTGTGAGTGAGTGTGTGAGTGTGAGTGAGTGTGTGAGCGTGACTGTGAGTGTGTGAGTGTCGTTGTGCATGTGTGTGAGTGTGTGTGAGTGTGAGTGAGTGTGTGGGCGTGACTGTGAGTGTGGTTGTGCGTGTGCATGAGTGTGTGGGCGTGACTGTGAGTGTGTGAGTGTGGTTGTGCGTGTGTGTGAGTGTGAATGTGAGTGTGTGTGAGTGTGAATGTGAGTGTGTGTGAGTGTGAGTGTGTGTGTGAGTGAGTGTGAGTGTGAGTGTGTGAGTGTGGGGGGTGAATGTGTGTGTGGGGGTGAGTGTGAGTGTGTGCGATTGAGTGTGAGTGTGTGTGAGTGTGAGAGTGTGTGAGTGAGTGAGTGTGACTGTGAGTATGAGTGTGAATGTGTGTGAGTGTGAGTGTGTGTGAGTGTGAGTGTGAGTGTGTGAGTGTGAGTGTGTGAGTGTGAGTGTGTGTGTGAGTGTGAGTGTGTGTGTGAGTGTGAGTGTGTGTGTGAGTGTGACTGAGTGTGTGAGTGTGAGTGAGTGTGTGAGTGTGGTTGTGCATGTGTGTGAGTGTGTGTGAGTGTGTGTGAGTGTGTGTGAGTGTGAGTGAGTGTGTGGGCATGACTGTGAGTGTGGTTGTGCGTGTGCATGAGTGTGTGGGCGTGACTGTGAGTGTGGTTGTGCGTGTGTGTGAGTGTGAATGTGAGTGTGTGTGAGTGTGAGTGTGAGTGTGTGTGTGAGTGAGTGTGAGTGTGAGTGTGTGAGTGTGGGGGGTGAATGTGTGTGTGGGGGTGAGTGTGAGTGTGTGCGATTGAGTGTGAGTGTGTGTGAGTGTGAGAGTGTGTGTGAGTGAGTGTGAGTGTGACTGTGAGTGTGAGTGTGACTGTGAGTGTGAGTGTGAATGTGTGAGTGTGACTGTGAGTGTGAGTGTGACTGTGAGTGTGAGTGTGTGAGTGTGTGTGAGTGTGAGTGAGTGTGTGTGTGTGTGTGTGAGTGTGAGTCTGTGTGGGGGGGTGAGTGTGTGTGAGTATGTGTGTGGTGTATTTCGGTTTAAAATCCTTAAACATCCCACAAATATGATTTTGGTTTGTGAGAGTTCCTGAAGAACTGTTTTTCCCGGGAGAGGAGGGAGACTGTGGCCAGCGTTGTTTTTCTGTGCCTCACAGTCTGGCTCACATCAGTTCTCAGACATATAATATTTCAATGGTAAAGTGCAGTCTGTTAGAGGCCCATAGTCAACAGGAAACCACTGGCAAACTCGGTTTCTTGCCAGTATCCCGTTCACTGGGGTACGGGTTCCACAGACACTGACTCTCACTGGGGTACGGGTTCCACAGACACTGACTCTCACTGGGGTACGGGTTCCACAGACACTGACTCTCACTGGGGTACAGTTCCACAGACACTGACTCTCACTGGGGTACGGGTTCCACAGACACTGACTCTCACTGGGGTACAGTTCCACAGACACTGACTCGCACTGGGGTACGGATTCCACAGGCACTGACTCTCACTGGGGTACAGTTCCACAGGCACTGACTCTCACTGGGGTACGGGTTCCACAGACACTGACTCTCACTGGGGTACAGTTCCACAGACACTGACTCTCACTGGGGTACGGGTTCCACAGACACTGACTCTCACTGGGGAACAGTTACACAGGCACTGACTCTCACTGGGGTACAGTTCCACAGACACTGACGCTCACTGGGGTACGGATTCCACAGACACTGACTCTCACTGGGGTACGGGTTCCACAGACACTGACTCTCACTGGGGTACAGGTTCCACAGGCACTGACTCTCACTGGGGTACGGGTTCCACAGACACTGACTCTCACTGGGGTACGGGTTCCACAGGCACTAACTCTCACTGGGGTACGGGTTCCACAGGCACTGACTCTCACTGGGGTATGGGTTCCACAGACACTGGCTCTCACTGGGGTATGGGTTCCACAGACACTGACTCTCACTGGGGTATGGGTTCCACAGACACTGACTCTCACTGGGGTACGGGTTCCACAGACACTGACTCTCACTGAGGTACAGTTCCACAGACACTGACTCTCACTGAGGTACAGTTCCACAGACACTGACTCTCACTGGGGTGCAGTTCCACAGACACTGACTCTCACTGGGGTACAGTTCCACAGACACTGACTCTCACTGGGGTACAGTTCCACAGACACTGGCTCTCACTGGGGTATGGATTCCACAGACACTGACTCTCACTGGGGTACGGGTTCCACAGGCACTGACTCACTGGGGTACGGGTTCTGTAGTGTATGTACCTTTAAGGGGAGAACTACTTTGTACAGCTCCTTTATACTGTAGTACCGGCAGTGACCACACCTGTATATAAACCCTGAGTAGGGATCTGTACTGTTAGTTTTAGAGCGACCCTCATCCAGTAAACACCTGTTGATTGTTCCTCTGCAGTCTCTGTCTATTTCTTGAAGGACACCATGCATCAAGATTCACGGATATAACATTGGCGACGAGGCGATTCGAACCTACCTGCCACTCTTCAGAGGAAGGCCGATTCCAGAGACACCGGCGTCGAACATCCAGCGGAGACTCCAGCGAGGCGGTCTGGCAACAGGTACGGCGCAGACCCTTCCCGCACAGCGGCGGCGAGGACCGACCGACGGCACAGGAAAAGGCCGAGCAGCATCGATGGGAGCAGAGAGAGAGGGTAAAGCGCACAGGGCGCAGCCGGGGTTCAGGACCGAGCGGCGTCAACGAGAGAGGCGCGCAGGAAAACGCGCAGAATGCGGCCGGTGTTCAAGGGCTGAGCAGCGTCCACGGGGGAAGAAAGGAAAGCGCGGGAGATGCCATTTGAGCCGCAGCGGAGAAGAAGGGAGAGCGCGGGAGACGCCATTTTTGAACCGCTTTGGATACTGTTGAGGGGGATGACTCACCAGGGGAAGGCAGCAGCGGCCAACTTCCTGGCACTGGGGGTGCTCCTGCTGCCCAGGAAGGGGGGAAAAAGAGTGGGAGAGCAATAGTGGTAGGGGATTCTATAGTAAGGGGAACAGATAGGCGTTTCTGTGGCCGTAGACGTGAATCCAGGATGGTTTGTTGCCTCCCTGGTGCCAGGGTCAAGGATGTCACTGAGCGGCTGCAGGGCATTCTGGAGGGGGAGGGAGAACAGCCAGTGGTCGTGGTCCACATTGGTACCAACGACATAGGTAAAAAGAGGGATGAGGTCCTGCAGCAAGAATTTAGGGAGCTAGGTGAAGGATTAAGGAGCAGGACCTCAAAGGTTGTAATCTCTGGATTACTCCCGGTGCCACGTGCTAGTAAGTATAGGAATAGGAAGATCGAACAGATGAATGCGTGGCTAAAGGGATGGTGCAAGGGGGAGGGCTTTAGTTTCCTGGATCACTGGGTCTGCTTCTGGGAAAGGTGGGACTTGTACAAGTCGGACGGTTTACACCTGAACCAGGGGGGAACCAATATCCTTGCGGGGAGGTTTGCTAGCACTGCTGGGGAGGGTTTAAACTAACTTGGCAGGGGGTTGGGGTACAGAGTGGAGCTATAGTAGGGGGTGATTTACGGCCAAATACAGAGGGAAAAACAAGTCAGCTGGGAAGGCAGAGCAAATATGTGAAGGCAAAAGAGAATATGGCAGGGCTGGAAGGCATTTATTTTAATGCAAGGAGTCTTGCAAATAAGGTGGATGAACTGAAGTTGTTGTTGAACACATGGGAGTATGATATTGTTGCTATCACGGAGACATGGTTGAGGGAGGGTCAGGACTGGCAGCTCAATATTCCGGGGTATAGAATCTTCAGGCGAGACAGAGGGGGGTGTAAAAGGGGAGGGGGTGTTGCAATATTAATTAAGGAGTCAATTACTGCTGTAAGGAGGGATGATATATTAGCGGGTTCCTCTAATGAGGCCATATGGGTAGAACTTAAAAACAAAAAGGGGGCAAGCACTTTGCTGGGAGTGTACTATAGGCCCCCAAACAGTCAAGGGGAGATAGAGGAACAGATATGTAGGCAAATCTCCGAGAAGTGCGAAAATAATAGGGTAATAATAGTGGGGGATTTCAACTTCCCCAATATAAATTGGGACAGTCAGAGTGTGAAAGGCTTAGAGGGTGCAGAATTCTTAAAGTGCATCCAGGAGAGCTTTTTGAGCCAACATGTAGAAAGTCCTACAAGAGAGGGGGCGGTACTGGACCTAATTCTGGGGAATGTAGCCGGGCAAGTGGTGGAAGTGTCAGTAGGAGAGCATTTTGGCGACAGTGACCATAATTCGGTGAGATTTAAGGTGGTCATGGAAAAAGACAAAGACGGCCCGGAAATAAGGGTTCTAAATTGGGGGAAGGCCGATTTTAATATGATAAGGCAGGATCTGGCCAAAGTGGACTGGGAGCAGCTGCTTATAGGAAAATCCACATCAAAACAGTGGGAGACTTTCAGAAGGGAAATAGAGAGAGTACAACGCCAACATGTTCCTGTAAAGGTCAAGGGTGGGACCAACAAGCAAAGGGAACCTTGGATGACAAGGGATATACAAAAATGCATTAGAAATAAGAGGGGGGCTTTTGGCAGTTACAAAAGACTAAAGACAGAAGAAGCCCTAGAGGAGTATAAAAAGTGCAGGGGCATACTTAAAAAAAGAAATTAGGAGGGCGAGGAGGGGCCATGAAATAACACTGGCGAGCAAAATAAAGGAAAATCCTAAGATGTTTTATAAGTATATTAAGGGCAAGAGGATAACCAGGGAAAGGGTAGGGCCCATTAGGGACCAAAGTGGCAATCTGTGTGTAGAGCCAGAGGATGTAGGCGGGGTTTTAAATGAATTTTTTGCATCTGTGTTCACTATGGAGAAAGACGATGCAGGCATAGAAATCGGGCAAGGGGACTGTGACATACTTGAACATATTAGCATCGAGAGGGAGGAGGTGCTAGCGGTTTTAGCGGGCCAAAAAGTGGATAAATCCCCAGGCCCGGATGAGATGTATCCCAGGCTGCTGTGGGAGGCAAGGGAGGAGATTGCAGGGGCTCTGACACTAATTTTCAGAACCTCTCTGGCCACAGGGGATGTACCAGAGGACTGGAGAACAGCTAACGTAGTACCATTATTCAAGAAGGGTAGCAGGGATAAACCAGGGAATTACCGGCCAGTGAGTCTAACATCTGTGGTGGGGAAATTATTGGAAAAAATTCTGAGGAACAAAATTAATCTCCACTTGGAGAGGCAAGGATTAATCGGGGATAGTCAGCATGGCTTTGTTAAGGGTAAATCATGTCTAACAAATCTGATCGAATTTTTCGAGGGGGTGACTAGTGGGGTGGATGAGGGAAATGCTGTGGATGTGGTGTACATGGACTTCAGTAAAGCTTTTGACAAAGTCCCGCATAGGAGACTGGTCAAGAAGGTAAGAGCCCATGGGATCCAGGGTGCCTTGGCGCGTTGGATCCTAAACTGGCTGAGTGGCAGGAGGCAGAGGGTGATGGTCGAAGGTTGCTTTTGTGACTGGAAGCCTGTGTCCAGTGGGGTACCTCAGGGATCGGTGCTGGGTCCCTTATTGTTTGTGATCTACATAAATGATTTGGATGAAAATGTAAAAGGTATGATCAGTAAGTTCGCAGATGACACGAAAATTGGTGGGGTGGTAAATTGCGAGGAGGAAAGCCTCCGGCTACAGGACGATATAAACGGGTTGGTCAGATGGGCGGAAAAGTGGCAAATGGAATTTAACCCTGAAAAGTGCGAGGTGATGCATTTTGGACGGACAAATAAGGCAAGGGAATACACAATGAGTGGTAGGACCCTAGGAAGTACAGAGGGTCAGAGGGACCTTGGTGTACATGTACATAGATCCCTGAAGGCAGCGGAGCAGGTAGATAAGGTGGTTAAAAAGGCATATGGGATACTTGCCTTCATTAGCCGAGGCACAGAATATAAGAGCAGGGAGGTTATGATGGAGCTGTACAAAACGCTGGTGAGGCCACAGCTGGAGTACTGTGTGCAGTTCTGGTCGCCTCACTATAGGAAGGATGTGATTGCTTTGGAGAGGGTGCAGAGAAGATTCACCAGGATGTTACCTGGGATGGAGCGCCTCAGCTATGAAGAGAGGCTGGACAGGCTGGAGTTGTTTTCCTTGGAGCAGAGAAGGCTGAGGGGGGACCTGATTGAGCTGTACAAAATAATGAGGGGCATAGATAGGGTAGATAAAGAGGAACTTTTCCCCTTAGTGGGGGGGTCAATAACAAGGGGGCATAGATTCAGGGTAAGGGGCAGGAGATTTAGAGGGGATTTGAGGAGGAACTTTTTCACCCAGAGGGTGGTTGGAATGTGGAACTCAATGCCTAAAAGGGTGGTGGAGGCAGGAACCCTCACAACATTCAAGAAGCATTTGGATGAGCACTTGAAATGCCATTGCATACAAGGCTATGGACCAAATGCTGGAAAATGGGATTAGACTGGACAGGGATGGATGGGCGGCGCAGACACGATGGGCCGAAGGGCCTCTTTCTGTGCTGTAAAACTCTATGACTCTATGACTCTATGGGAGAGCGCGGGAGACGCCATTTTGAGCCACAGCGGAGAAGAAGGGAGAGCGCGGGAGACACCATTTTTAGCCAGTCTAACCACACCCAGGGATGCCGAAGAGTGGCAGTGTCACAGCGTTCGACAATGAAATCGAAGATTGGGCGACATATGTAGAACACATAGAAGTGAACTGCAAGGCGAATTAAGTGCCAGATGCCAGGAAAGCGCCGATATTGTTGAATTCCAAGGGGTGCAAAAACGTATGGCTTACTGCGAAACCTAGTGACCCCAGAGAAGCCAGTGGAAAAGGATATTGAAAGCATAGTGGCAATCCTACAGGACCACTTAAACCCCACACCGCTGCTGATAGCAGAAAGATTTAAGTTTCACAAAAGGAACCAGCATAAAGACGAAAGTAATGCTGAGTATTTAACGGAACTGCGCAAGCTATTGAAACACTGCCAGTTTGGAACGGGACTAGCAGATACTTTAAGGGACAAGTTTGTGTGTGGGCTGCAAAGTGAAGGAACCCAGAAACGACTTCTATCAGAAAACGATCTTACGCTGGACAAGGCTTTCAGCATGGCAGTATCACACGAAGCAGCCGCACGGGGCGCTGCAGAGATACAACGGAGACCGCAAGAATATGGCACAAATGAAATGTCATATGGAGCAGGGAAGTGTTATCGCTGCGGCAGAACAACACACGACCATAAGGATTGTTGGTTCAAGGACCAAGTGTGCAGACAGTGTGGAAAAGTAGGACACATAGCAAGAGTCTGCAGCTCAGGAAAGGAAACCAGCAGCAAGAAATCTCCACAGGAGAAGTACAAAAAGGTGCATAAGGTGACGGAGAGTAGTTCAGACGAACAGGAAAGTGATACAGACTCCGGAAGCAAGGAGCTGGGTTGTCTGAAACTACATAATGTAATCAAAATGGAGGATCACCAAACTATCTGGGTCACGCTCAAGATAGACGGAGTCCAAGTTAAAATGGAATTGGACACAGGATCAGCCCTAACAGTCATAAACCGAAGGGACTACAAGCGGCTATTCTCACATATACCCTTGAGAGATACAGAGATTGTCTTGAAGACGTACACGGGGCAAAAAGTCTACCCCAAAGGCAAAATAAGGGTGAACGTTAAATATAACAGCAAGGAAACACCAAAAATTGATCTATATGTATTGCCAGATGGAGGACCACCACTGCTAGGACGTGAATGGATCCGGAAGATACAGCTAGATTGGCATTCCATACAAGCACTGACTGTAAATGCCAAAAAGGATGACGACGTCACACCTGGACGACTGTCAAAAATGCTAACTGATGCACAAGAACTGTTCCTGGAGGGACTTGGAAGACTAAAAGGCATAACAGCGATGATCAAAATAGAGGAAAATGCAAGCCCAAAGTTTTTTAAGGCCAGACCGGTGCCATATGCGATCCGCCCAGCCGTCGAAGCAGAGCTGGAAGGTTTGGAATGTTCTGGAGTACTGTCCAAAGTGGACTGGAGCGAGTGGGCTACACCCATCGTTCCTGTAATGAAGAGGTCGTTGAGTAATATGCCTGGGGAACCAAAGAAGGTTCGCATCTGTGGGGACTTTAAGGTGACAGTGAACCCAGTCCTTCACACGGTACAATATCCGCTTCCACGGATTGAAGATATTTTCGCCTCGCTATCTGGAGGAAAACGCTTCACTAAGATTGATCTGGCCCAGGCGTACCTGCAAATGGAGGTAGAAGAAGCCTCGAAACAGTACCTCACGATCAACACTCATAAAGGTCTCTACCAATACAACCGGCTGGTGTTCGGTGTAGCATCAGCTCTGGCTATTTGGCAAAGGGCAATGGATCAAGTCCTGCAAGGGATTCCAGGGACCCAGTGTTATTTGGACGACATCCTGGTCATGGGCGTAAATGACAGTGATCACCTCGCCAACCTGGAGCAGGTGCTCATTAGATTGAAGGAATATGGGCTCTGAGCTAATCGCCACAAATGTGAGTTTTCCAGAAGCAGATCACGTATTGTGGCCACGTTATTGATGAAGAGGGGTTACATAAGTCCCCTGAAAAGATTGAGGCAGTAGTCAAGGCTCCAGCACCGGAAAATGTGTCACAACTGAGGTCGTTCCTCGGGCTGGTGAACTAGTACCATAAGTTCTTGCCGAATTTGTCTACAGTACTACACCCAATTCAATTCAATTCAATTCAATTCAAATCGCTTTATTGGCATGACAAGTTACATCTTATGTTGTCAAAGCATCGAAAAACATTCATGTTTGTACACAAAAATACAAATACAGATCTATCCATACACTGTATAAACAGATATATCCCTGAGTGTATAAATATACTTTCATATAATTTATATATACTCTTTTCTTATATTTAGTAGTTGTCCCTCTGTTTATGGCAAGCTGTAACATAGTGTGCCGCTAGTGTTACACAATTTCTCTCTTCCCCTAGTAGGTATGGGAGTTTTTGGTCTTCATTCAAATTTCTGAATTCCGGGCATATTTTTGTGAATTTTGGGTAGAAATTCTCCCTTATGCCCTGATATTTTCTACAAGCTGTGAGGAAGTGCATCTCTGTCTCCACCACTCCCTGACTGCAGTGAGAGCATATCCTGTCCTCTCTTGGTAGCCGGGTCTGCCTGTGTCTACCTTTTTCGATCGCCAGGCTATGTTCACTAAGTCTGTACCTTGTCAAGGTTTTTCTCACCCACTGAACACTCTACTGCAAATGGGGGTACCATGGAAGTGGAATGACGAATGTAAACGAGCTTTCCAGAAGTGCAAAGAATTGATCACATCAAAAGAGGTGTTGGCTCATTTCAACCCAGCACTACCAATTCGGCTGGCGTGTGATGCATCACCCTATGGTATTGGAGCGGTGCTGTCGCACAAATTCCCAGGTGGCTCGGAGAGGCCAGTAGCCTTTGCGTCTCGGTCACTAACCTCAGCCGAGTGTAACTACGCCCAGATTGACAGGGAGGCCCTCAGCCTAGTGTGGGGAGTGAAAAAGTTCCACCACTATCTGCACGGGCAGAAGTTCACCTTGCTGACTGACCACCAACCACGTGTCTCCATCTTTAATCCAAAGAAGGGCGTTCCGGTGATGACTGTGCAACGGCTACAAAGATGGTCCCTTTTTCTGGGGGCGAACCAATATGAAATAGAGTATAAGGGCACGAAACAGCATGGAAACGCCGATGGGCTATCACGCCTGCCCCTGCCTACGGTGGAGGAAGCGCCAGCAGTGGACCCTTTCGAAATATTTTATTCGACTATAATTGAACGCTTGCCAGTAACTAACGCGGATATAGAGAAGGAGACCCGAAATGACCCGACACTGTCTCGGGTATTTGACTTGACGGTGAAGGGATGGCCAACACATGGCGACTCACTGTTGCCAGCATTCTCATCCAGAAGAGAACAGCTGTCAGTATGCCGGGGGACCTTGATGTGTGGATCCCGAGTGGTAATTCCACCCAAGTTAAGGGAGAGAGTGCTCAATGAGCTTCACGAAGGCCAGCTGGGAGGGGTGAAAATGAAAAGCCTTGCTAGGGCTTAAATGTGGTGGCCGGGGATCGATCAGCAAATCGAGGACCTGACAAAGAGCTGCTCAGGATGCCAGAAGGTCCAAAATGCACCACCACATGCCCCTCTACACCCATGGGAGTGGCCCTCCTCTCCATGGCAACGGGTGCATATTGATTTTGCTGGTCCATTCATGGACCCAATGTTTTTAATAGCCATGAATGTGCACTCGAAATGGCCTGAGGTGATCAAAATGTCCTCCACCACCACGGAGAAAACGATTGTGGTCCTACGGACCATATTTGCCAGGAACGGCTTGCCAGAGCAGATTTGCTCTGATAACGGACCACAGTTTGTGTCCGAAGAGTTTTGGAAATTTATGAAAAGGAATGGGGTAAGGCATTACACATCCGCCCCGTATCATCCAGCCACAAATGGATTGGCTGAGAAGTTTGTACAAACCTTTAAAAAGGCAGTAAGGGCCATGTGCGATGATGACATTCCACTGCAGCATAAGGTGGACAATTTCCTGTTAGCCTACAGAAATGCGACACATGCAGTCACCAACCAGACCCCGGCCATGATGTTCTTTAACCGAAGGTTGAGATCTCGTCTGGATTTGCTCAGACCAAATGTACGAAGAGATGTTGAGCATAAGCAATTCCAGCACATCAATGAGAAGCCGACAAGGAGCTTCAATGTAGGGCAACCAGTCTTGGCCCGCGACTACCAAACAGAGAAATGGCAACCAGGAACGATATGCACACAGCAGGGGCCACTAATGTACACAGTGGATGTTGGGGAGAACATTGTGAGACGCCATGTTGACAAGCTCCTAGAGTCACAGGAACGAGTCAACCCCATGTCTCGCGTACCTGGTGATGAACCCAACATACAGGTAGCATCTACCCCAGAAACAGTAGCATCGGAAGCTGATGAACCAACCGACGACAGGGGGCCAGAATTGCCTCCGCACCAAGAGCAAGACACTCAGGAAAGGTGCTATCCAGAAAGGATCAGGAAGCCGCCCCAAAGACTGAATTAATAAATGGACTATTTTCAGTTAATGTTGCATGTTAAAAGTGTTAATTGTTACATGAATGTTATGGTACTGTTAATCTAAAAGGGGAGGAATTGTAGTGTATGTACCTTTAAGGGGAGAACTATTTTTTACAGCTCCTGTATACTGTAGTACCAGCAGTGACCACACCTGTATCTAAACCCTGAGTAGGGATCTGTATTGTCAGTTTTAGAGTAACCCTCATCCAGTAAACACCTGTTGATTGTTCCTCTGCAGTCTCTGTCTATTTCTTGAAGGACACCGTACATCAAGATTCACAGATTTAACAGGTTCCACAGGCACTGACTCTCACTGGGGTACGGGTTCCACAGACACTGATTCTCACTGGGGTACGGTTACACAGACACTGACTCTCACTGGGGTACGGGTTCCACAGGCACTGATTCTCACTGGGGTACAGTTACACAGACACTGACTCTCACTAGGCTACAAGTTCCTCGACCATTGACATAAATACTGTGGCAACAAGAGCACGTCAGAGGCTCGGTATTCTGCGGCGAATGTCTCACCTCCTGTTCCCCAAAGCCTTTCAACCATCTACAAAGCATGAGTCAGGAGTGTGATGGAATACTGTCCACTTGCCTGGATGAGTGCAGCTCCAACAACACTCAAGAAATTCGACACCAGCCAGGACAAAGCAGCCCGCTTGATTGGTACCCCATCCACCACCACTTTGGTAGAAAAAACAGAAAGGCATTTCCTAAATGGTGAAAGATTGGGGAATGCTAATGCTCAAAGGGACATGGATGTCCTTGTACATGAGTCACTGAAAGTGAATATGTAGGTGCAGCAAGCCATGAGGACAGCAAATGGTATGCTGGCCTTCATTACAAGAGGATTTGAGTACAGGAGTAAAGAAGTCTTGCTCCAATTATATAGGGCCCTGGTGAGACCACACCTGGAGTACTGTGTACAATTTTGGTCTCCTTACCTAAGGAATGATATACTTGCCATACAGGGAGTGCAACGAAGGTTCACGAGATTGATTCCTGGGATGGCGGGACTGTCGTATGAGAAGAGATTGAGTAAACTAGGCCTGTATTCTCTTGAATTCAGAAGAATGAGAGGGGATCTCATTGAAGCATACAGAATTATTACAGGGATGTCAGGCTTACCGGTCTATAATTCCCCATTTTCTCTCTACCACCTTTTCTCAATAGTGGGGTTACATTAGCTACCCTCCAATCCATGGGTACTGTTCCAGAGTCGATAGAATTTTGGAAGATGACCAGCAATGCATCTACTATTTCTAGGGCCATTTCCTTAAGTACCCTAGGATGTAAATTATCAGGCCCTGGGGATTTATCGGCATTCAATACCGTCAATTTCCCTATCACCATTTCCCTACAAATACTGATTTCATTCAGTTCCTCCCTCTCATTAGATCCTATGTTCCCCGACATCTCTGGGAGGTTATTTGTGTCCTTATTTCTGACTAGTAAAGGCCTCAAGGGATGTGGCGATAATGCCGGTGAATGGAGTTGAGGCAGAAGATCAGCCATGATCTCATTGAATGGCGGAGCAGGCTCGAAGGGCCGAATGGCCGACTCCTGCTCCTATTTGTTATGTTCTTCAACATTCACTCCTCCACCACCGGCGTATCGTGTCTGCAGTGTTGTAGAGATCGCAAAGTCTCTGAAGAATGGACTCTGTCGAGAATATTTTGTGGACTTTATGGGATTTTTCTGCGGGTATTTTCCCTGTGATGGGATCACCCTGTGCAGATACATGAAAGACTGGTTTGTTAAAACGTCAGAGAACGCATGGCAGTTGGCTGTGACAAATGAACTGTCAGTCATCCAGAATGTATGGGTTCACCTGACAGTCCTGGAAAAGGAAGGGGGCCATTGATGAAGGGGCTGAGGACCCTGAGGCACCCGTTAACTTGAACCTATTAGAAAGCCACTCTAATATGCAAAAGCACTTCTCACCTCCATCTCAGAAGAGAAGCAGAACAATGAACCCACTGGCCTCATCCAGCCGAAGAGGAGCCTGTTTTTCCCAACACAAAGACCGAAGATATGTCCCAAACTTAGGGCCATTAGTCCAATCACGGAATACTCATGGGTCTGATGATGGCCCATCACTGATTAAGCACCGGAGTGCTTAGAAACAAAAAGATTTTAAAGATTGACGGGAAATATAGGGGTAGCAAGACTCCTATAAAGATATGGTGTGGAGATGCCGGAGTTGGACTGGGGTGGACAAATGTAAGAAATCACACAACACCAGGTTATAGTCCAACAGCTTTATTTGAAATCACAAGCTTTCGGAGCGCTGCTCCTTCTTCAGGTGAAGTGGAGAAATGCATAAAGACACAGCTTATATAGTCAGAGAATCATGTCAGATGTTTACAGGTAACCTTTCCAACTGCCATTTATCACACCTCGGCAGAGAGATAATCACAGCAGTCAAAGGTGTGAATGGTGTCCAAACAGGTCAGTCAGGGAAACATTACATCAAAGAACAATGAGGTGGGGTCACAAGGGGTCAAATATTGCTGATGCTGGGGTCTGTATGAAAAACAAAAAAACAGACAAAAAACATTTTTTTTGGCTGGAAATCACAGCAGGTCCGGCCGCATCTGTGTAGAGAGAACAAGCCAATGTCGACTCGAGTCTGGATGACCCTGCGTCAGGTGGGGTTACATGTAGCGTGACATGAACCCAAGATCTCTGTTGAGGCCGTCCTCATGGGTGCGGAACTTGGCTATCAGTTTCTGCTCGACGATTTTGCGTTGTCATGTGTCTCGAAGGCCGCCTTGGAGAATGCTTACCCGAAGATCGGAGGCTGAATGTCCTTGACTGCTGAAGTGTTCCCCGACTGGGAGGGAACACTCCTGCCTGGTGATTGTTGCACGGTGTCCGTTCATCCGTTGTCGCAGTGTCTGCATGGTCTCGCCGATGTACCATGCTCCGGGGCATCCTTTCACCTGAAGAAGGAGCAGCGCTCCAAAAGCTTGTGGTTTCAAATAAAGCTGTTGGACTATAACCTGGTGTTGTGTGACTTCCTATAAAGATAGATCCTTTTCCACCATTCTCTCTCTGTTTCTCGCTCCATCAAGATCGACCTAACAAGAAGAAGAAGCTGCTGAGACTGAGAACCGCCTACCCCTCACAGGGAACGGCCTCCGGGCAGTGACTTCCCACAGCTGAGCGGAGCGATCGAGACCGACTGTGTGTGTTGGTAAGCATGGTCTCGAGTGTCCCAAGCCGGTAACCAGATATCCCAGGCGAGCTGGGTGAGGTGTAAGGGCTCAGGGTTTTTCTCAGAAGTGAAGTTTTTGGGCTATTCCGAGGGTGGGAGCTTCGTTTGGTTCAGCCAGGCGAAGGGGTTTATGCGACTGGGTAATTCGTTGGTAGGGGTGGAGTTAGAGTCCACCATAGCAACAAGGGAATTACTGCTTGTTATAGTCCCCAGATTTGTACTGTATGTATGTTATTCGTAACCTGGATCTTATTCTCCACAGGGGCAGTGATTTTGTTTAGTAGAGCATGTTTTAGCCAGTGTATGTTAGACCAAATAAATATAAGTGTGATTTTTCACCGAAGCATTCCTGTCCGTGACTTATTCCATTTACACCCTGAACAATAATTCCCGGGTATAGAACTTTCGTAAGGTGGGGGCGATTCGAACCGTCCGTCTAGCAATTGGCCGAGGATCAAAACCGCTTACATCTCGTACCATCTACAAGATGCACTGCAGCAACTCACGAAGGCTTCTTTGACAGCACCTCCCAAACCTGCGACTTCTTCCACCTAGAAGGACAAGGGCAGCAGGCGCATGGGAACACCACCACCTCCAAGTTCCCCTCCAAGTCACTCACCATCCTGACTTCAAAGTATATCGGCCAATCCTTCATCGTCGTTGGGTCAAAATCCTGGAACTCCCTCCCTAACGGCACTGCGGGAGTACCTTCACCACACGGACTGCAGCGGTTCAAGAAGGCAGCTCACCACCACCTTCTCAAGGGCAACTAGGGATGGGCAATAAATGCCAGCCTTGCCAGCGACGCCCACATCTCATAAACAAATAAAAAAGTGGATGGGATAAACCCAACAACTCCAGGCCAGTCAGCCTAACCTCGGTGGTGGGCAAACTACAATAATCTGGGACAAAATTAATTGGCATTAAGAAAAATATGGGCTAATAAATGAAAGTCAGCATGGATGACAGTGAGGAGGATAGTGACAGACTTCAGGAGGACATAGACAGACTGGTGAAATGGGCAGACACATGGCAGATGAAATTTAACACAGAGAAGAGCTGAGTCCCGAAACTATGTTGCCTGCCCAGTGCCAGGGTAAAGGACATCTCCTCCGGGCTGGAAAAAACTTGGAGTGGGAGGAGGAGGATCCAGTTGTCATGGTCCATGTAGATACCAACGACATAGGTAGGACAAAGAAAGATGTTCTGCTGAGAGAGTTTGAGCAGCTAGGGGCTAAATTAAAGAGCAGAACCACAGAGGTCATAATCTCTGGATTATTACCGGAGCAACAAGCAAATTGGCATAGGGTTAATAGGATCAGGGAGATGAATGCATGGCTCAAAGATTGGTGTGGGAAAAGTGGGTTTATTCGTGGGGCACTGACACCAGTACTGGGGAAAGAGAGAGCTGTTCCGTCAGTTCCGAGGGACTGCCCAAGAGAGAGGCATCAAGGGGTATGGGGAGAGAGCAGGAATATGGTATTGAGATAGAGGATCAGCCATGATCAGATTGAATGGCGGAGCAGGCTCGAAGGGCCGAATGGCCTACTCCTGCTCCTATTTTTCTATGTTTTCTATGTTTCTACGTTATATCACCTAATGATACATGGAACTACACATGGGTATGATCTGGTGGCCATTACGGAAACATGGCTGCAAGATAATCATGACTGGGAACTAAACATACAAGGGTATTTGACAATTAGGAAGGACAGACAGGAAGGAAAGGGCGGTGGGGTTGCTCTGTTAATCAAGGATGGAATCACTGCAATAGTCAGAAATGATATTGGGTCAAAGGATCAGGATAGTGAAACAGTTTGGGTGGAGAAAAGGAATAATAAGGGGAAAAAGTCACTAGTGGGCGTAGTCTATAGGCGCCCTAACAGTTGCAACTCTGTTGGTCGGAGTATAAATCAGGAAATAGTTGGGGCTTGTAATAAGGGAACAGCTATAATCATGGGGGATTTTAACTTTCATATTGACTGGACTAATCAAATTGGGCATGGCAGCATTGAGGAAGAGTTCATAGAGTGTATTAGAGACGGGTTCCTTGAGCAGTATGTAACTGAACCAACCAGGGGGCAGGCAATCTTAGATCTGGTCCTGTGTAATGAGATAGGATTAATAAACAGATTAAAGTGTAAGACGGTACAAGAGCAGTGGTCTACATTCAAGGAGATATTTCACATCTTTCAAGATAAATATATTCCACTGAGCAAAAAGGGGAGTAAAAGAAAAGACAGCCATCTGTGGCTTAATAAAGTAATAAAGGATAGTATTCGACTGAAAACAAGGGCATATAAAGTAGCCAAATCTAGTGGGAGGATAGAAGATTGGGAAGCATTTAAAAGCCAGCAAACAATAACTAAAAAATTAATTAAGAAAGGGAAGATAGATTATGAAAGTAAACTAGCAAAAAATATAAAAACAGAGAGCAAGAGTTTCTACAGCTATATAAAAAGAAAAAGGGTGGCTAAAGTAAACGTTGGTCCATTGGAGGATGGGACCGGGAAACTAGTGGTGGGGAACATGGAGATGGCAAAGACGCTGAACAAATATTTTGTATCAGTCTTTACAGTAGAGGACACTAAAAATATCCCAACACTGGACAAACAGGGGGCAATGGGGGGGGGGGAGAGGAGCTAAACATGATTAAAATCACTAAGGAGATGGTACTCAGTAAAATAATGGGACTTAAGGTGGATAAATCCCCCGGACCTGATGGCCTACATCCTAGGGTCTTGAGAGAAGTGACGGTAGGGATTGTGGATGCATTGGTGATTATTTTCCAGAACTCCCTGGACTCAGGAAAAGTCCCGGCAGATTGGAAAACTGCTAATGTAACACCCTTATTTAAGAAGGGAAGTGGACAAAAAGCTGGAAACTATAGACCAGTTAGCCTAACATCTGTGGTTGGCAAAATGTTGGAGTCCATTATTAAAGAAACAGTAACAGAGCATTTGGATAAACATAATTTAATAGGACAGAGTCAGCATGGTTTTACGAAGGGGAAGTCATGTTTGACAAATTTGCTCGAATTCTTTGAGGATGTAACATACAGGGTGGATAAAGGGGAACCAGTGGATGTAGTGTATTTGGACTTCCAAAAGGCATTTGACAAGGTTCCACACAAAAGATTACTGATCAAGATAAAAAATCACGGGATTGGGGGTAATATACTGGCATGGGTGGAAGATTGGCTATCTAACAGAAAACAAAGAGTTGGGATAAATGGTTCGTTCTCGGGCTGGCAATCAGTAACTAGTGGTGTTCCGCAGGGGTCAGTGCTGGGACCCCAACTCTTTACGATCTATATTAACGATTTGGAGGAAGGGACCGAGTGCAACATATCCAAGTTTGCTGACGATACAAAGATGGGAGGGAAAGAAGTGAGTGAGGAGAACATAAAAAACCTGCAAAAGGACATAGACAGGCTAAGTGAGTGGGCAGAGATTTGGCAGATGCAATATAATGTTGGAAAGTGTGAGGTTATGCACTTTGGCAGAAAAATCAAAGAGCAAGTTATTATCTAAATGGAGAGAAACTGCAAAGTGCTACAGTACAAAGGGATCTGGGGGTCCTGGTGCATGAAACACAAAAAGTTAGTATGCAGGTGCAGCAGGTGATCAGGAAGGCCAATGGAATCTTGGCTTTTATTGCAAGGGGGATGGAGTATAAAAACAGGGAAGTCTTGCTGCAGTTATACAGGGTATTGGTGAGGCCACACCTGGAATACTGCGTGCAGTTTTGGTTTCCATATTTAAGAAAAGATATACTTGCTCTCGAGGCGGTTCAGAGAAGGTTCACTCGGTTGATTCCAGAGATGAGGGGGTTGATGTATGAGGAAAGGTTGAGTAGGTTGGGACTCTACTTATTGGAGTTCAGAAGAATGAGAGGCGATCTTATCGAAACATATAAGATTGTGAGGGGGCTTGATCGGGTGGATGCGGTGAGGATGTTTCCACTGATGGGTGAGACTAGAACTAGGGGGCATAATCTTAGAATAAGGGGCTGCCCTTTCAAAACTGAGATGAGGAGAAACTTCTTCACTCAGAGGGTAGTAAATCTATGGAATTTGCTACCCCAGAGAGCTGTGGAAGCTGCAACATTAAATAAATTTAAAATGGAGATAGACATTTTCCTAGCAGATAAGGGAATTAGGGGTTACGGGGGGAGGGCAGGGAAGTGGACGTGAGTCTAGATTCAGATCAGCCATGATCCTATTGAATGGCAGAGCAGGCCCGAGGGGCAGTATGGCCTACTCCTGCTCCTACTCCTTATGTTCTTATGTTCTTATATGTTGAGCTGGAGAACGAGCTGCAGACATTGCGATACATCAGAATCATAGAATCTTAGAAAGTTACAAACGGAAGGAGACCATTTCGGCCCATCGTGTCCGCGCCGGCCGACAAAGAGCTATCCAGCCTAATCCCACTTCCCAGCTCTTGGTCCGTAGCCCTGCAGGTTACAACATCCCAAGTGCACATCCAAGTACTTTTTAAATGTGGTTTGGGTTCCTGCCTCTACCACCCTTTCAGACAGTGAGTTCCAGACCCCCACAACCCTCTGGGTGAAGAAATTTCCCCTCAAATCCCCTCTAAACCTTCCCCCAATTACTTTAAATCTGTGCCCCCTGGTTTTTGACCCCTCTGCTAAGGGAAATAGGTCCTTTCTATCCACTTTATCTATGCCCCTCATAATTTTATACACCTCAATAAGGTTTCCCTTCAGCCTCCTCTGTTCCAAGGAAAACAGACCCAGCCTATCCAGTCTTTCCTCATAGTTAAGATTCTCTATTCCTGGCAACAGCCTTGTAAATCTCCTCTGTACCCTCTCTAGTGCAATCACACCTTTCCTGTAATGTGGTGACCAGAACTGCATACAGTACTCTAGCTGAGGCCTAACTAGTGTTTTATACAGTTGAAGCATAACCCCCCTGCTCTTGTATTCTATGCCACGGCTAATAAAGGCAAGCATTCCGTATGTCTTCTTAACATCCTTATCTACCTGGCCTGCTACCTTCAGGGATCTGTGGACATGCACTCCAAGGTCCCTTTGTTCCTCTACACTACTCAGTGTCCTACCATTTAATGTGTATTCCCTTTCCTTGTTAGCCCTCCCCAAATGCATTACCTCACACTTCTCCGGATTGAATTCCATTTGCCACTGTTCTGCCCACCTGACCAATTTATTGATATCTTCTTGCAGTCTACAGCTTCCTTCTTCAGTATCAACCACACAGCCGATTGTAGTATCATCTGCAAACTTCTTAATCATACCCCCTATATTCAAGTCTAGATGATTGATATATACCACAAAAAGCAAGGGACCTAGTACTGAGCCCTGCGGAACCCCACTGGAAACAGCCTTCCAATCACAAAAACACCCATCAACCATTACCCTCTGCTTCCTGTCTCCGAGCTAGTTTTGAATCCAACTTGACACTTTGCCCTGGGTCCCATGGGCTTTTAACTTCGTGAACAGTCTGCCATGTGGAACCTTATCAAAAGCCTTGCTAAAGTCCATATACACTACATCAAACACACAGCCCACATCTACCCTCCTTGTTACCTCCTCAAAAAATTCAATCAAGTTTGTCAGACACGACCTTCCCCTTAACAAATCCGTGCTGACTATCCTTGATTAATCCGTGTCTTTCTAAATAAAGATTTATCCTGTCCTTCAGAATTCTTTCCAATAATTTTCCCCCCACCGAAGTTAGGCTGACTGGCCTGTAATTACTCGGTCTATCCTTTTCTCCCTTTTTAAACAAGGGTACCACATTAGCAGTCCTCCAGTCCTCCGGCACCACACCTGAAGCCAGAGAGGATTGGAAAATGATGGTCAAGGCCTCGGCTATTTCCGCTTTTGCTTCGCTTAACAGCCTGGGATACATTTCATCTGGGCCTGGGGATTTATCCACTTTTAAAGCTGCTAAGCCCCTTAATACTTCCTCTCTCACTATGTTTATTTCATCTAATATTTCACCCTCCTCCTCCCCGATAGCAATGTCTGCTTCGCCCCTCTCCTTCGTGAAAACAGACGCAAAGTATTCATTAAGAACCCGACCGACCTCTCCCGCCTCCACACACAGATTACCCTCATGATCTTTAATAGGCCCTACCCTTTCTTTAGTTATCCTCTTACTCTTAATATATTTATAAAACATCTTTCGGTTAGGAGGGGGAGAGTTACCTGGACACTTTGTTCCAGGGGCAGTCACACCCTTTAGGTTAAGTAGTACTTTAGAGTTCGTCAGTGGTCAGGGACAGGAGGGTGTGACTGCGAGTCAGGCAGGTATGGGGACCCAGGATGTAGTGATGGAGGAGTCTCAGCCCTGGACCTTGTCCAACAGGTACGAGGTACTTTCTACCTGTATGGATGAGGAAAAGGACTGCAGGGAGGATGGGCAAACTGACCATGGCACTGTGGTACAGGGGGGCATCCAAGTGGGGGGAGAAGGAAGGAATGTGGTGGTAGTAGGGGACAGTATAGTCAGGGGGATAGATACTGTTCTCTGCAGCCGCAAAAGAGAGTCCCGAAGGCTGTGTTGCCAGCACGGTGCCAGGGTTAAGGATATCTCCTCACGGCTGGAGAAGAACTTGGAGTGGGAGGTGGAGGATCCAGTTGTCGTGGTCCATGTAGGAACCAACGACATAGGTAGAAATAACAATGAGGTTCTGCTGAGGGAGTTTGAGGAGCTAGGGTCTAAATTAATAAGCAGAACCACAAGGGTAATAATCTCTGGATTACTACCTGAGCCACACGCAAATTGGCATAGGGTCAAGCAGATCAGAGAGTTAAATGCCTGGCTCAAAGAGTGGTGTGGGAGGAAGGGGTTTCAATTCATGGGGCACTGGCACCAGTACTGGGGAAAGAGGGAGCTGTTCCGTTGAGATGGGCTCCACTTAAACCAGGCTGGGACCAACGTCCTGGCGAATCGAATAACTAGGGCTGTAGAAAGGGCTTTAAACTAAAAAATGGGGGAGAGGGGCCAGGTGAGGGGAAATTTAGAAATCTAAAGAGAAAGGTCAGGGCAATAGAGCAGTGTAGCGATTTGGGTAAAAATAAGAATAGTGTGACAGGAAGGGACAGAGGGGGAAAAATTTAGTTGGTTTGCGCCTCCCGTTATCGCTTTAAGAGGGCGCTAATGAGGCGCAAAGCAACTAGCGCCCGAGCGCGGCGATGTTTGTGCCACTCACAAAATTAACAAGACATTTTGTGATGGCGCTAAACAATACCGCCACAACCCCCTGCGCCGGCAGATCGTGACATCAGTCGAGTGTGCAACGCCCCGGTAGCGCCCCGGACCGGATATTGAGTGGCGCCCCCTGCCTTACCGCCTGCCGCTAGCAACGACAGGCTGAGGGGAGCGTTTTGCAGTCAGGAAGGGACTGGGGGAGCGCTATTTAAAGGCGACCGCTTCCTGCCTTTTTTTGTTGCTGACATTTTTGCACCACGCATTCTGAGAGAGAGAGAGAGACTTCTGGAGAGATTCAACGCTGTGTGAAGGAGTTTTGGGTACTGAGCAGCACTTTGCAGGTTCATTTTGATTTGACCTTCCCTGCATCGATTTAGAAGAGACTGTGGGGGCTGCACTCTGAGCTCTTTCCCTGGGCCTCTCCATTGTTCTTTCCAGCAGATTTGATGTACAGGTCTCTCCAGGCCGAGATTCAAGGCTGCAATGAGCAGGGTGTGGATGGAGAGCAAGATCGACCCTCCCCTGTAAGAACTGGCCAGAACCAGTGTGTCTGTGTTCCATTGCTGACAGACATCACATGAGTTTCACCAGCGCTCTGAGGTAACGCCTCGCTCCTCGGCCTTTGTGCCTTAAGACAGGTGTGTAACACCTGATTTAGCGCTCCAATCACCTCCAGGGGCGATAAAAGCCAAGTTTGCAGTCAGAGGCGATAATTAGCGTCAGGCGCTAATCTTTGCGCCCGGCCGATAATTGCGCCCCAAACTGAATTTTCCCCCCAGAGAGTTTAACAGTAGCAGTGCAGCAGAGAATAAGGACAAAGCAGGGAATAATGGTAGAAAATTTAAATTAAAGGCTCTTTATCTGAACAAGATAGATGAACTAGTGGCACAAATAGAGATAGAACAGTTCCCATGGATTGGAGGATAGCTAATGTACCCCCACTATTTAAAAAAGGTGGTAGAGAGAAAACGGGGAATTATAGACCAGTAAGCCTGACATCGGTAGTGGGGAAAATGCTAGAGTCCATTATAAAAGATTTAATAGCAGAGCACTTGGAAAACAGTGACAGGATCGGACAAAGTCAACATGGATTTACAAAAGGTAAATCATGCTTGACTAATTTAGTGGAATTTTTTGAGGATGTAACTGGTAGAATAGATAAGGGAGAACCAGTGGATGTGGTGTATTTGGACTTTCAGAAGGCTTTCGATAAGGTCCCGCATAAGAGATTAGCGTGCAAAGTTAAAAGCACATGGGATTGGGGGTAAGGTACTGACTTGGATAGAGAACTGTTTGGCAGACAGGGAGCAAAGAGTTGGAATAAATGGGTCTTTTTCCAAGTGGCAGGCAGTGACTAGTGGGGTACCGCAGGGATCGGTGCTAGGACCCCAGCTATTCACAATCTATATTAATGATCTAGACGAGGGAACTAGTTGCTATATATCCAAGTTTGCAGACGACACAAAGCTGGGTGGGCATGTGTGCTGTGAGGAGGATGCAGAGAAACTCCAGTGTGATTTGGAAAGGTTAGGTGATTGGGCAGATGCATGGCAGATGCAGTATAATGTGGATAAATGCGAGGTTATCACTTTGGTGGCAAAAACAGGAAGGCAGATTATTATCTGAACGGCAATAGATTGGGAAAAGGGGAAGTGCAACGAGACCTGGGTGTCCTTGTGCGCCAGCCGCTGAAGGTAAGCATGCAGGTGTAGCAGGCGGTTAAGAAGGCAAATGGTATGTTGGCCTTCATAGCGAGAGGATTCGAGTACAGGAGCAAGGATGTCTTGCTGCAGTTGTATCTGAGGAAGGATGTTCTTGCCATGGAGGGAGTGCAGTGAAGATTCACCAGACTGATACCTGGGATGGCAGGAATGACGTACGAGCAGAGATTGGGTCGATTAGGCTTATATTCACTAGAGTTTAGAAGAATGAGAGAGGATCTAATTGAAACTTATAAAATTCTAACAGGCCTAGACAGACTAGATGCAGGAAGGATGTTCCTGATGGCGGGGAGTCCAAAACCAGAGGTCACTGTCTAAGGATAAGGGGTAAGCCATTTAGGACAGAGATGAGGAGGAATTTCTTCACCCAGAGAGTGGTGAACCTGTGGAATTCTCTACCACAGAAGGCAGTTGAGGCCAATTCATTAAATATATTCAAGGAGGAGTTGGATATATTTCTTAAGGCTAAAGGGATCAAGGGATATGGGGAGAAAGCAGGGACAGGGTACTGAATTTGGATGATCAGCCATGATCTCATTAAATGGCGGAGCAGGCTCGAGGGGCCGAATGGCCTACTCCTGCTCCTATGTTTCTATGTTTCTTTGTAAGGACATATGTATGACGAAGATTGGAGAAAAGCTGATTTTGAGGAGCTGAGAATAGAACTTGGGAAAATAAAATGGATAAAATGGACTGGGAAAACAGATTGAAGTGTAAGACGGTACAAGAACAGTGGTCTACATTCAAGGAGATATTTCACATCTTTCAAGATAAATATATTCCACTGAGGAAAAAAGGGAGTAAAAGAAAAGACAGCCATCCGTGGCTTAGTAAAGTAATAAAGGATAGTATTCGACTGAAAACAAGGGCATATAAATAAGCCAAATCTAGTGGGAGGATAGAAGATTGGGAAGCATTTAAAAGCCAGCAAACAATAACTAAAAGATTAATTAAGAAAGGGAAGATAGATTATGAAAGTAAACTAGCAAAAAATATAAAAACAGATAGCAAGCGTTTCTATAGCTATATAAAAAGATAAAGGGTGGCTAAAGTGAACGTTGGTCCCTTAGAGGATGGGACTAGGAAACTAGTGGTGGGGAACATGGAGATGGCAAAGACGCTGAACAAATATTTTGTATCAGTCTTTACAGTAGAGGACACTAAAAATATCCCAACACTGGACAAACAGGGGGCAATGGGGGGGGGGGGCGGAGCTAAACACAATTAAAATCACTAAGGAGATGGTACTCAGTAAACTAATGGGACTTAAGGCGGATAAATCCCCCGGACCTGATGGCCTACATCCTAGGGCCTTGAGAGAAGTGGCGGTCGGGATTGTGGATGCATTGGTGATCATTTTCCAGAACTCCCTGGACTCAGGAAAGGTCCCGGCAGATTGGAAAACTGCTTATGTAACACCCTTATTTAAGAAGGGAAGTAGACAAAAAGCTGGAAACTATAGACCAGTTAGCCTAACATCTATGGTTGGCAAAATGTTGGAGTCCATTATTAAGGATGCCATAACAGAGCATTTGGATAAACATAATTTAATAGGACAGAGTCAGCATGGTTTTACGAAGGGGAAGTCATGCTTGACAAATTTGCTCGAATTCTTTGAGGATGTAACATACAGGGTGGATAAAGGGGAACCAGTGGATGTAGTGTATTTGGACTTCCAAAAGGCATTTGACAAGGTTCCACATAAAAGATTACTGATCAAGATAAAAAATCACAGGACTGGGGGTAATATACTGGCATGGGTGGAAGATTGGCTATCTAACAGAAAACAAAGAGTTGGGATAAATGGTTCGTTCTCGGGCTGGCAATTGTAAAGTCTGTGGGTTGTATAGCAAAGTAATACACAGACTACAAGAGTAACTTAAACAGGACTTTACTATTCGAAGGTCAGGGCGAATCTGCCCAATAAATTCTGCCACAGCACTTATATACAGGTGTGGTCACCGTCGGTATTACAGTATACAGCAGCCAGGATAAAGTAGTGCCACACCTAAAATAGTTCTCTTAAAGGTGGACGGTTACATACAATAGTTCTCTTAATGGTAGAACAGTTACATACACTACAATCCTCCCTTTTTAGCTTACAACATACTTATTCCCCATTAACATAACATCATAACATATCCAACTTCATGTTACAACAGTTCACAGAGGTAGTCTCTGCGGGAACAGTTCACAGATTCAGTCTCTGCGGGAAACAGTTCACAGATTCAGTCTCTGATCTTCTTGACTCGGTCCAGACCACGCCTCCGTGGTGTAGTCGGGTCACCTTGCTAGAGGGACTCATCCCATAGTCCTTCCCTAGACTTAACAGCTTTACTTCCATCACTTCTGAACCAGCATTGCTGACTTTTTAAAACAAACAAAAAACAGTTGGATTGCCTTGGGAAATTTTCCTACTTTCCAACTGATTTGGCTCCGTTCGGGGGACCACGTGTGTGATTGGGTAGAGGTAATAATGGTTCAGATGGTTATCATCTTCTGCTTCGTCTTTTCCTTTTTTGCTTCTTGGAGACTCTCGGGGCTCCATTGTCAGCTGCCAGCTGTAACGCCACCATCTCCCTATGTTCCTTAGACTTTAAGTGATTCATCCTGATTTCGGCACTTTGGGAGTTCTCGGCACAAGCTGGGCAGACCAGGTCCTCGTAATATTCAGTGTCACTCAACAGATCATGGTAATATTCGGTGTCGTCCTGAGCTAGGCCAGCGAGAGGGTCTTCTATTTCCTCCTTACCCAGCTGGACGTTAGCCGACTTTTGTTCCAAATCCCGACATCTGTCCTGAAGAGACTTCATCATGCGTTCAGATTCATCCCGCTTTTTCTGGGCTTCCTGCAAGTCTTTTACTAATGACCTCATTTGTGATTTCAATACTTCAACTTCATTCGGAGATTGATTGATCGGACTATTCAATCCCTCTACTGCAGTAGCTGTTTCAGTATTCTGTTGTTCTACATTGCCGTGCGTCAGCGTACTTTTGGCATCCAAGGGCTGTTCTGCTGCAGACTTCTCAGTCTGGGTTGCCACCTCAGCTCTTCCAATGACTTTTGAGAGCTCCCTTCCCTTTGAAGATTGAGGCTCGTATTTAAGTTTTTCCCATTTTAGAGTTTTATCCCTCAGCATATGAATGAGTTGGCTGACTGTTAACTCTTCTGCCATCATCCCTTTTCCATTAACTACAGGGCTGTTTATAACCTTGCCCTGGAGGAGTTGGCTGACTGTTAACTCTTCTGTCCTCATCCCTTTTCCATTAGCTGCAGGGCTGTTTAGAACCTTGTCCTGGGGCTCCTTTGCTGCTTCTACTTTGCCATCATCCGCAGCCCCCATCATTCGAATTTCCACAAATGAATCGTCCGGTGATGCTGCACCCAACTTCAGTAGGAGCTCGGAAGTCATGTCGACCAACTCAGCTTTTTCTGCCTGCAACCTGCTAACCAGCGCCTTCAGTTGCGGCACATCTTGTTCCACCGGATTGGAGCACGCCCCTTCAGAAGCCGAATCAGCTTTGATTCGTTTGGCCTCCTCGTGCAGACGGTTTGTGTGCTCCTGCTCCCTTTTCTTCCCCAGCTGCTTCTGTTGTCTTTCCAGATTCTCCCATTCAGTATCATAGAACTTTTTCATTGCTTTCATCTCTTGCTCGAGACGGCAATTCAATTGTTCTAATTGCTGTCGTAATCTGAAATAAGTTTGCGTTCGAGCTCGATGTTCCTCAGTAATATATATGTCTGTAACTTGAACAGACTCAGAATTCTCTGTCAAGCTATGTTGTTGTTGTTCAGAGGAATTCTGTTCTGAAACTTTGTTCTCCTCTGGAGCATAAGCCTTTAGGCCCACATTCGTTCTACCAACCTTAGTCAGCAAGTTCATTTTAGACTTGTCTTTCATGCTTGGGCTGGTCTTATCGTCATCCGTTTCAGAGTCTGAGCTGATTGTCTGCCCCGAGTCCTCACTCGTTATTGCTTTGAGGTAGTGCCATTCCATGTCTATTTTCTTGATCCACTCCCGTCCTAGAAGTGGTGGTCCTCCCTCAGGTAGTACGTATAAGTCCATTCCGGGGTGTTCTTTGCCCCTGTCTCTCACCTTGACTCTTATCTTTCCCATGGGGTATACTTTATGCCCGTGTATGTCTGCAATACGAACTTGGTATCTCTCAAGGGTATATGTGAGAATAGCCGGTTGTAATCCCTTCGATTTATGACTGATAGGGCTGATCCAGTGTCCAATTCCATTCTCACTTGGACTCCGGCTATTTTTAGCATGACCCAGATAGTTTGTAGGTCAGCTTCCTTACTCACATTATGAATTCTCAGACTACCCAGTTCCTGGCCGCTTGGGTCTGAATCCGAATTCTGTTCATCTGAACTCTTCTCAACCACCTTGTGTACTTTGTTGTACTTTTCCTGTGATGGCTTTTTTTTTTGGTTGTTGGTCTTCTTCCCTGACCGGCATACTTTGGCTATGTGACCCAGTTTGCCACATTTCCTACAGTCCTGGTTTTTAAACCAGCATTGGTTCTGGTCGTGTGTTGTCTTCCCACAACGATAACATTTCGTTGCACCCGAAGTAATTTGATCCACACTGAGGACCGCTGCCTTCAGCTGCATTTCCGCAGTTCCTTTCGCTGCGGCTTCGTGTGATGCTGCAATAAGGACAGCCCTATCCAGTGTAAGGTCGTTCTCTTCGAGCAGTCGCTTTTGCGTTCCTTCCTTCGACAACTCGCACACGAACTTGCCTCGCAATGCCTCTGTCAGATTTCCTCCAAACTGGCAGTATTTCGCTAGCCTACGCAGCTCGACCAAGTACTCCGCGTTGCTTTCCTCTTTTCGTTGCGTTCTCCCGTAAAATTTAGATCGTTCCGCTAACATCAGCGGTGCGGGGTTAAAATGATCCTTCAGGACAGCAACAATATTATCGAAAGACTGATCCGCCGGTTTAGCTGGTGATAGAAGATGCTTCAATAACCCGTATGTCCTCGCACACATTGAGTTTAATAAGGTTAGAGCTTTTTCATAATTTGCTATCTTATTAGCCGTACAATATATCTCGGTGCGTTCTACATACGTGGGCCAGTCTTCCACCTCGGCATTGAAACCGTTGCTGTTACTATGCTTAGGCATCTTCACACTCTTCCTGAGAACCAACAACAATATTCTTTAACTTTTTTTTTCCAGATGGCGGTTTCCCGCGCTTATCTTCTTTCCCCGCCCACTTTAAAAATGGCGGTTCCCGCTTCTGTCTTCTTCCCCGCCTACTGGCGGCTTCCCGCGTTTCTTCCCCTGGCAGGAGGGGTAAGCTTCCCTCGGGTGACGGCCGCTGGCTTTCGGGTTTGCAGCCTGCGCGTCGGCTTCAGCGCGTTCCCTTCTCTCGGCAGGGCAGCCGGTGCTGGGTACAACCCGTTGGCGGCGAACAGTTTCAGCCACTGGGCTGGATCTCGCTCAGCCTTCCTCGCTCGGGCTCTGTCTCTCCCGCTCGCTCGGGCTCCCAATCGCGCCTCCAGCCCCCTCGCAGTCCGGTGCTTCCCTCCCCGGCTGCGGCTGAGTTCTCCGCGATTTATTTATTTTATCTCTTCCCGCGCCTTACGATCCCGGTTGCAGCGCTTCGTGGCCTCGGTCACTGTCCGACCTTTTTCACCCAATCGCTCCTCCCAGCCTCTCGCAGTCCAGTGCTTCCTCCCCGGCTGTGGCTGCGTTCTCCGCGGTTTATTTATTTTTATCTCTTCCCGCGCCTTACGATCCGGTCGCAGCGCTTCGTGGCCTCAATCACTGTCTGGCCTTTTTCACCCCAATCGCGCCTCCCAGCTTCTCGCAGTCCGGTGCTTTCCTCCCCGGCTGTGGCTGAGTTCTCCGTGGCTTATTTATGTTTATATCTTCCCGCGCCTTACGATCCCGGTCGCAGCGCCTCGTGGTCGCGGTATTTGTCCGGCCTTTTTCGCCGTCGCGGTCCAGTCGTCTCACGACGCTCCCCAGCCCGCTTGTACCGCGGCTTCTGCTCCACGCTGCCCCAGTCTCAGCGCCTCTGGGCCCGACTTCTGTCTGGCTCCTTTCCCCCTCGACCGTGGTCGAGTGCACCGCCCTTATCCTCCGTTTATTTGTTTCTATTTTCCCTTTACTCACAGTTACCGTGGCCGACTTGCTTCTCGTGTTGATCGGCTCACTCACCACCATGGCAGAAGGGACAATCCGTGCCTGTTGCTGATGGAAGACTTCGTGTTTGAAATCTTCCTCCTTTCTTGGTCTGCAGACTCGAGTTTTCTCTCAGCAAAACGACGAGGGCGGGTGCCTCTTTTCGACGCTCGTTTACTTCTTCAGAAGTATTGTTGCCGCAGGGTAAGATCGAACTCGTCGCCACTGTAAAGTCTGTGGGTTGTATAGCGAAGTAATACACAGACTACAAGAGTAACTTAAACAGGACTTTACTATTCGAAGGTCAGGGCGAATCTGCCCAATAAATTCTGCCACAGCACTTATATACCGGTGTGGTCACCGTCGGTATTACAGTATACAGCAGCCAGGATAAAGTAGTGCCACACCTAAAATAGTTCTCTTAAAGGTGGACGGTTACATACAATAGTTCTCTTAAAGGTAGAACAGTTACATACACTACAGCAATCAGTAACTAGTGGTGTTCCACAGGGGTCAGTGCTGGGACCCCAACTCTTTACAATCTACATTAACGATTTGGAGGAAGGGACCGAGTGCAACATATCCAAGTTTGCCGACGATACAAAGATGGGAGGGAAAGCAGTGAGTGAGGAGAACATAAAAAACCTGCAAAAGGACATAGACAGGCTAAGTGAGTGGGCAGAGATTTGGCTGATGCAATATAATGTTGGAAAGTGTGAGGTTATGCACTTTGGCAGAAAAAATCAAAGAGCAAGTTATTATCTAAATGGAGAGAAACTGCAAAGTGCTACAGTACAAAGGAATCTGGGGGTCCTGGTGCATGAAACACAAAAAGTTAGTATGCAGGTGCAGCAGGTGATCAGGAAGGCCAATGGAATCTTGGCTTTTATTGCAAGGGGGATGGAGTATAAAAACAGGGAAGTCTTGCTGCAGTTATACAGGGTACTGGTGAGGCCACACCTGGAATACTGCGTGCAGTTTTGGTTTCCATATTTAAGAAAAGATATACTTGCTCTCAAGGCGGTTCAGAGAAGGTTCACTCGGTTGATTCCAGAGATGAGGGGGTTGACTTATGAGGAAAGGTTGAGTAGGTTGGGCCTCTACTCATTGGAATTCAGAAGAATGAGAGGCGATCTTATCGAAACATATAAGATTGTGAGGGGGCTTGATCGGGTGGATGCGGTGAGGATGTTTCCACTGATGGGTGAGATTAGAACTAGGGGGCATATTCTTAGAATAAGGGGCTGCCCTTTCAAAACTGAGATGAGGAGAAACTTCTTCACTCAGAGGGTAGTAAATCTATGGAATTTGCTACCCCAGAGAGCTGTGGAAGCTGCAACATTAAATACATTTAAAATGGAGATAGACAGTTTCCTAGCAGATAAGGGAATTAGGGGTTACGGGGAGAGGGCAGGGAAGTGGACGTGAGTCTAGATTCGGATCAGCCATGATCCTATTCAATGGCGGAGCAGGCCCGAGGGGCCGTATGGCCTACTCCTGCTCCTATTTCTTATGTTCTTATGTTCTTATTAGCTAACAACAGCAGCAATGGGAAACATTTAAAACAATGTTCAAGAGTCCAAGAAAAATGTATTTTGCTGAAAAAAACAGAACAAACTAAATATTAACGTGACACCATGGATAAAGAAATACATGAGGGAAAATTTGAGGGTAAGGAAAGAGGCAAACACGAAGTACATGGACAGCAGGGGAGAGCATGACAAGGGAGAATATGAGATTAGGAGAGAAGTCAAAAAACAATTCGGAAGACGAAGAGGAACTATGAAACTAAGTTATCAAGGAACATAAAGCAAAATAGTAAAATATTCTACAGGCACATGAATTTAAAAAAGTAAAGTCAGGATGGGAATAGGGCCACTCAGGGATGGACAGGGTATAATCACAGGCAGCAACCAAATGGCAGAAATATTAAATAATTACTTTGCTTCAGTATTTACCATGGAGACAGATCAGGTGGATATGACATCAAAAGATGAGATTAGAAATTATATAACTGCATTTGAAATAAAAAGATGAATATTAAATAAACGAATCAAACTCAAAGGATAAAACCGCTGGTCCGGACAGATTACATCTTCGTCTTTTACAAGAATCCAGGGAAGAGATAGCAGAGGCACTATTACACATATTTAATAATTCATCAGCAAAAGGTATAGTGCCAGAGGACTGGCGGATAGCTAATGTAATACCTTTATTTAAGAAGTGAGATAAAACATGTCCAGGGAGCTACAGACCAGTCAGCTTAACATTGGTGGTAGGAAAAATAATGGGATCCCTACTAAAGGAGAAAATAGGTAAACATCTAGAAATCAAAACTATAATAATGAATAGTCAGCATGGAATTCAAAATCTTGTTTGACCAACTTCATTGAATTCTTTGAAGAGGTAACAGCGAGAGTAGATAAGGGTACTGCGGTAGATGTAATTTATCTAGATTTCCAAAAGACGTTCAATAAGGTGCCACATTATAGATTAATAAATTATTCAACCTTGTGTGGCTATACGCAACTTGTCCCTCCAAGCGGTTGGACACGGACCACTCATGGATTGACTAACTATTTAGATTAATGAATAAGGGTAGCTGCAGTCGCACTTGTTCTAAGTTTTAACTTATTAGAGCATACGGAGTCAGGGGACAAATAGATAGCTATGGATAATTAGCTGGCTGCAAGACAGCAGAGAGTAGGGGTAAAGGGGAGCTATTCAGAGTGGCAGAAGGTGGAAAGTAGGCTCCCATAAGGATCAGTGCTGGGACAACTGTTGTTCACAATTTATATTAGCGATTTAGACTTTGGAATCAAAAACATAATTTCTAAATTTACAGATGACACCAAATTGGGGGGATAGGTAATACTGAGGAGGACTGTAACAAATTACAAGAAGACATTAATAAACTTGCAGAATGGGCATATAATTGGCAAATTAATTTCAAAACAGATAAATCAATGAAAAATATAAAAACGGATTGTAAAAGCTTCTATCGGTATGTGAAAAGCAAAAGACTGGCGAAAATAAATGTAGGTCCTTTACAGTCAGAGACGGGAGAATTTATAATGGGGAATGAGGAAATGGCTGAGAAATTAAATAAATACTTTGTTTCTGTCTTCACGGAGGAAGACACAAAAAACCTCCCAGAAATACGAGAAAACCAAGGGTGTGGCGAGAATGAGGAACTTAAAGAAACTATTATTAGTAAAAAAACAGTACTAGCAAAATTAATGGGACTAAAAGTCGATAAATCCCAAGGACCGGATGACCTACATTCTAGGGTTTTGAAAGAGGTGGCCATTGGGATAGTGGACGCATTGGTTGTCATCTTCCAAAATTCTATAGATTCTGGAACGGTTCCTGCAGATTGGAGGATAGCAAATGTAACCCCACTATTTAAGAAAGGAGGGAGAGAGAAAACGGGGAACTACAGACCAGTTAGCCTCACATCAGTAGTTGGGAAAATGCTGGAATCTATTATAAAGGATGCAATAACTGGGCACTTAGAAACTAAAGTAAGATTGGGCAGAGTCAACATGGATTTATGAAAGGGAAATCCTGTTTGACAAACCTATTGGAGTTCTTTGAGGATGTAACTAGTGGAGTAGACAAAGGGGAACTGGTTGATGTGGTGTATTTGGATTTTCAGAAGGCCTTCGATAAGGTCCATACAACCACACAAGAGGTTGGTGAACAAAATTAGGGCACATGGAATTGGGGGTAATACACTAGCATGGATACAGAATTGGTTAACAGACAGAAAACAAAGAGTAGGGATAAACGGGTCTTTTTCAGGATGGCAGGCTGTGACTAGTGGGGTACCACAAGGATCAGTGCTTGGGCCCCAGCTATTCACAATCTATATCAATGATTTGGATGAGGGGACTAAGCGTAACATTTCCAAATTTGCTGATGACACAAAGTTAGGTGGAAGTGTCAGTTGTGAAGAGGATGTTGTAGTGTATGTACCCGTCTATCTTTAAGGGAACTATTGAATGTAACCGTTCACCTTTAAGGGAACTACTTTAGGTGTGGCACTATTTGTTTGGCTTCTGTATACTGTAATACCGATAGTGACCACACCAGTATATAAGTGTTGTGGCATGATTGCTGGGGCAGATTCGCCCGGACCTTCGAATAGTAAAGACCTGTTTGTTTGTTACTTCTGAAGTCTGTGTATTTATTAACTGCACAACCCACAGACTTTACAGTGGCGACGAGTCCGATCGTACCCTGCGGCAAGACTACCAAAAGCAACGAAGAGTGTCGAAGAGAGACAACCGCCCTCGTCGTGCTACCAAAAGAAAACACGAGGCTGCAACAGCAGAAAGCAGGAAGACTAACAACAAAAGCTGTATCAGCAACAGGCACTGACTACCCTTCTGCCACGGTGCGGAGTGAGCCGACCAGCAAGAAACAAGGCGGCCGAAGAGACTGTGAGTAGGGGAAGGTGTAGAAGTATCCGGAGGATAAGGGCAGAGCACTCGACCTCGGTCGAGGGGGAGCTGTGCCGGCCAAAAGTCGGGTCCAACGGCGTCGGGTGACAGCCGGACCGCGATCGGCGGGGAAACTCCGGGCAGCGACCGCAGCCACGAAGCGCTGAGCCTGCGAGTAGGCGCGGGAAGAGAAACCCAGCCGCAGCCGGGGAGGGAAACACCGGTCTGCGAGAGGGCTGGGGAGGCGAACGGGAACCGTGCGGGTGAGAGCCGGGTGCGGAGAGAGAGAGACTGCGAGGAGCCAGTCCAGCGGCTGAGCTGTTCTCCACCAACGGGGTACTCAGAGCCGGCAAAACCGAACGTGCGGGAGTGGGTGAGAGACACAGCCGAAAACGGGGTGAGAGACTGCGCGAGAGCCAGTCCAGCGGCTGAGCTGTTCTCCACCAACGGGGTACCCAGGGCCGTTAGCACCGAACGTGCGGGTGAGAGAGCGACAGAGCCGGGTACGGAGAGAGAGACTGCGCATGAGCCAGTCCAGCGGCTGAACTGTCCTCCGTTAATGGGGTGCACCCAGCGCCGGTAGAGCCGTGCGGGCGGGAGGAAAAGACATAGCCGAGTAAGGGGAGCTGTGCGGTAGCCAGCCAGCGGCTGAACCTGTCCGCTGTGGGGGAAGCGTACCCCTTCCACCGGGAAGAAACGCGGGAAGCCGCCATTAGGCGGAGAAGACGCCAGAAGCGGGAAACCGCCATTGAAGTGGGCGGGGCGAGAAAGGAAGAGCGGGAAACCGCCATTTTCGCGGGAAAACCGCCATCTTGATTGACATACCGCCATTGAAGTGGGCGGGGAGAGAAGGAAAGAGTGGGAAACCGCCAATTTCGCGGGAAAACCGCCATCTTAGGAACAAACAAATAAATAAGAATACTTAAAGAAATACTGGTGCTGCTCCCAAGGGAAGAAAGATGCCTAAGCGAGGGAATATTAACGACTTTAATTCTGAAATAGAAGACTGGGCCACGTACGTGGAACGCATAGAGATCTATTGCGAAGCCAACAAAATAGAGGAAGACGACAAGGCGATAACATTGCTAAACTCAATGGGGGCAAAAACATACGGGCTCTTGAAGCATCTAATAGCACCAAATAAACCAGCGGATCAGACCTTCGAAGAGATTGTGGCTGTGCTGAAGGACCACTTGAACCCCACACCGCTGATGCTGGCTGAACGATTCAAATTCTACGCAAGAACGCAGAAGAAAGACGAAGGCAATGCGGAATACTTGGTCGAACTGCGTAGGCTAGCGAAGTACTGCCAGTTCGGAGGGAATCTGACAGAAGCACTGCGGGACAAGTTCGTATGCGGATTGTCCAAAGAAGGGACGCAGAAGCGACTACTGGAAGAGAACGACCTCACACTGGACAGGGCTGTCCTTATAGCTGTATCGCACGAAGCCGCAGCGAAAGGAACGGCGGAAATGCAACTAAAGGCGGCGGCACTCGGGGTGGACCAAATTACTTCAGGCACAACAAAATGCTACCGTTGTGGGAAGACAACGCATGACCAGAATCAATGCTGGTTTAAGAACCAAGAGTGTAGGAAGTGTGGCAAACTGGGTCACATCGCGAAGGTATGCCGGTCCGGGAAAAAGACCAATAATCAAAGGAAGCCACCACCAGAAAAGTACAACAAGGTACACAAGGTGGCTGAGAAGAGTTCAGACGAACAGAATTCAGACTCAGACCCAAACAACCAGGAGCTGGGTAGTCTGAGAATCCACAATGTGGGTAAAGCAACGGATCTACAGGCCATCTGGGTCATACTAAAAATAGCTGGAGTCCAAGTAAGAATGGAGCTGGACACTGGATCAGCTCTATCAGTCATCAACCGAAGGGACTACCACCGGCTATTCTCTCACATACCTTTAAGAAATACCAAGTTCGTATTACAGACATACACAGGGCATAACGTATACCCCGTGGGGAAAATAAGAGTCAAGGTGAGAGATAGGGGTAAAGAACACCCAAGAATTAACTTGTACGTATTATCTGAGGGAGGACCACCACTTCTAGGACAGGAGTGGATTAAGAAAATAGACATGGAATGGCATTACCTAAAAGCCATAATGAGGGAGGACTCGGTGCAAGCTATTAGCTCAGATTCTGAAATGGATGATGATAAGACCAAGTCAGAAATGGAAGACAAGGCTAAAAGGGACTTGCCGACGATGGGAAAGAAAACGAAGACATGCAGAAGGACTTATGGTACCAAGAAGAATAAAGCTGCAGAGCAGAACTCCAGGTTGACAGAGAATTCTGAGCCTGTTCAAGCAAAGGATTCATCCATGACGGAAGAACACCGAGCTCGGACGCAAACTTATGTCAAAGTACGACAACAATTAGAACAGTTGAGTGACCGTCTCGTACAGGAGATGAAAAATATGGAAAAGTTCTGGGACACCGAATGGGGGAACCTGGAAAGACTACAGAGACAGCTAGCTCAAGCAGAGAGCGACCATAGAGCCATCATGGTCAAATACCAATCACATTCCCCTGATGCTGTTCAGGAACTAGAATATTTACAGAATGAACCAAAGGAAGAGGAATCTTCAGGGAGCCAGGATTTTATTCCAGTTCTTCTCTACGACTCCTTACAAGCAGAGTGTGAGAAGTTGAAAGAACAGTATGAACAGGCCCAGGCTACAATTCTGGAGGGGGTTAACTCGGCAGCCTCCGAAAAGCTAGTTTCAGTAGAAGCATATGAACAACTAAAGGTTGAACATGAGCAAGAAGTCCAAAGGCTGCAGGAAATTCTTGATGAACTCAAGGCCAAGACAGGCTCATCGATAGAAGCTCCATCCATAGATGAGCAATTAGAGGTGAAAATCATGGCAGAGCATGAAAGACAGGATGTCCAAGAACTTATAAAAACATTGAAGGACACCCAAGACAAGTATGAGGCGGCAATGACTGAGGTTCAACAACTTGAAGAACAGATTCAACTGGGAATCCTTTCAGTGGAAGAACAGGACACTGTAAGAATGGTCCTTGAACATGAACTAGAGAGCATCAGGGCGCAACTTTGCCGAGCGCTGAAAGCCAAAGTTCAAGAGGAACGTAAGGTGGAAGTATTGGAGAAAGAGGTGGATGAAATGGAGAAGACTCTGATCCACCGTGTTCCCAGGGAAGAGTTAACGGTCGGCCAACTCCTTCATATGCTGAAGGACAAGACTCGGCAAGGGGAACAATCTGAACACGAGCTTCAATCTTCAGGGGGAACGAGTTCGGAGCTCTCAAAAGTCACGGAGATAGCTGAGGTGGCAACACAAATTTTACAAGGATGCCAAAAGTACATTGAATCACGTCAAGGTGAACAGAAGAATGTGGAAACCGTTATTTCAGTAGAAGGGTTAAATAGCCTGATAACGCAATTACCAATGGAAAGGAAGGTATTGAACTCACAAATGAGGTCCGTCGTGAAGGAATGGCAGATAACCCAGGAAGAGCGGGATGAATATGAATGCATGAAGAAGGCTTTTCAAGAAAGATGTTTAGGGAAGGAACCACCGTCAGCTAACGTCCAGACGGGTGAGGAGGAAGAAGAAGTCTCTCTCGCTGGCCTAACTCAGGATGAACCTGAATATTACCATGACCTGTTGAGTGACACTGAATATTACGAGGATGTGGTCTGCCCAGCTTGTGATGAAAACTCTCAAAGTGCTGAAATCCGGATGAAGCACTTAAGGTCTAAGGAACATAGAGAGTTGGTGGCGCTACAGCTGGCAGCCGAGAAAGGAGCTCCGAGAGTTTCAAAAAGGCAGAAAAGAAAAAGAAGAAGCAGAAGATAATAACTGTCTAAAATATTAGCACTTCTACCATTCCAGGCGGGACATTACGAAAGGAGCTAAATTAGTTGAAAAACTGGAAAATGTCAAGACAGCCAGTTGGTTGTAAAAGTCCGCATTGCTGGTTCAACAGGACGAAAGTTCAAGCTGTTACGTCAAGAAAAAGGCTATGGAGGAGCCACGCTAGCCAGGTGAACCGGCTACACCAAAGAAATGTTGTTCGGAACGAGTCAAGATCAGAGACTGAATCTATGAACTGTTTCCGCAGAGACTGAACCTGTGAACTGTTTCCACCGAGATTATATTTGTAAATTGTTTTATATGACATTGACTCCACCGAGATTATATCTGTAATTTGTTTTATAGGAATTTGAAGATATGTATGTTTAACGGGGACTCTGTAAGTAATAAGCTAAAAAGGGAGGATTGTAGTGTATGTACCCGTCTACCTTTAAGGGAACTATTGAATGTAACCGTTCACCTTTAAGGGAACTACTTTAGGTGTGGCACTATTTGTTTGGCTTCTGTATACTGTAATACCGATAGTGACCACACCAGTATATAAGTGTTGTGGCATGATTGCTGGGGCAGATTCGCCCGGACCTTCGAATAGTAAAGACCTGTTTGTTTGTTACTTCTGAAGTCTGTGTATTTATTAACTGCACAACCCACAGACTTTACAGATGTGAAGAGGCTTCAAGGGGATCTTGACAGGCTCAGTGAGTGGACAAGAACATGGCGGATGGAATATAATTCTGGATAAATGTGAAGTTATCCACTTTGGTGGAAAAAAACAGAAAGGCAGACAATTTCCTAAATGGTGAAAGATTGGGGAATGCAGATGCTCAAAGGGACCTGGGTGTCCTTGTACATGAGTCACTGAAAGTGAATGTGTAGGTGCAGCAAGCCATTAGGACACCAAATGTTATGCTGGCCTTCATTACAAGAGGATTTGAGTACAGGAGTAAAGAAGCCTTACTCCAATTATATAGGGCCTTGGTGAGACCACACCTGGAGTACTGTGTGCAATTGTGGTCTCCTTACCGAAGGAAGGATATACTTGCCATAGAGGGAGTGCAACGAAGGTTCACGAGATTGATTCCTGGGATGGTGGGACTGTCGTATGAGAAGAGATGGAGTAAATCAGGTCTGTATTCTATTGAATTCAGTAGAATGAGAGGGGATCTCATTGAAGCATACAGAATTATTACAGGGCTTGATAGGGTGGATGCTGGGAGAATGTTTCCCTTGGCTGGGGAGTCTAGAACCAGGGGCCACAGCCTCAGGATAAAGGGTAGGCCATTCAGGACTGAGATGCAAAGAAATTTCTTCACACAGAGGGTGGTGAATCTTTGGAATTCTCTACCCAAGAGGGCTGTGGAGGCTCAGTCATTGGGTATATTCAAAACAGAAGTCGATAGATTTCTGACTAGTAAGGACATCAAGGGATATGACATAGAAACATAGAAACATAGAAGATAGGAGCAGGAGTAGGCCATTTGGCCCCTCAAGCCTGCTCCGCCATTTAATGAGCTCATGGCTGATCATCCAAATTCAGTACCCTGTCCCTGCCTTCTCCCCATATCCCTTGATCACGTTAGCCTTAAGAAATATATCTAACTCCTTCTTGAGTATATTTAATGAATTGGCCTCCACTGCTTTCTGTGGTAGAGAATTCCACAGGTTCACCACTCGCTGGGTAAAGAAATTCCTCCTCCTCTCTGTCCTAATTGGCTTACCCCTTATCCTTGGACTGTAACCCCTGGTTCTGGACTCCCCGGCCATCGGGAACATCCTTCCTGCATCTAGTCTGTCTAGCCCAGTTAGAATTTAATAAGTTTCAATGAGATCCCCTCTCATTTTTCTAAACTCCAGCGAGTATAAGCCCAATCGACACAATCTCTCCTCATACGTCATTCCTGCCATCCCAGGTATCAGCCTGGTGAATCTTCGCTGCACTCCCTCCATGGCAAGAACATCCTTCCTCAGCTAAGATGACCAAAACTGCACACAGTACTCAAGGTGTGGTCTCACCAAGGCCCTGTACAACTGCAGCAAGACATCCTTGTTCCTTTATTCAAACCCTCTCACTACGAAGGCCAACATACCATTTGCCTTCTTAACCACCTGCTGCACCTGCATGCTTACCTTCAGCGACTGGTGCACAAGGACACCCAGGTCTCGTTGCACTTCCCCTTCTCCCAATTTATTGCCGTTCAGATAATAATCTGCCTTCCTGTTTTTGCCACCAAAGTGGATAACCTCGCATTTATCCACATTATACTGCATCTGCCCAAACACCCAACCTGTCCAAATCATACTGGAGTTTCTCGGAATCCTCCTCACAGCACACACGCCCACCCAGCTTTGTGTCATCTGCAAACTTGGAGATATTACATCTAGTTCCCTCGTCTAGATCATTTATATATATTGTGAATAACTGGGGTCCTAGAACCGATCCCTGCGGTACCCCACTAGTCACTGCCTGCCACTTGGAAAAAGACCCATTTATTCCAACTCTTTGGTTCCTGTCTGCCAACCAGTTCTCTATCCAAGTCAATACCTTGCGCCCAATCATATGTGCCTTAACTTTACACGCTAATCTCTTATGCAGGACCTTATCGAAAGCCTTCTGAAAGTCCAAATACACCACATCCACTGGTTCTCCCTTATCTATTCTACCAGTTACATTCTCAAAAAATTCCAGTAGATTAATCAAGCACGATTTACCTTTTGTAAATCCATGTTGACTTTGTCCGATCCTGTCACTGTTTTCCAAGTGCTCTGCTATTACATCTTTTATAATGGACTCTAGCATTTTCCCCACTACCGATGTCAGGCTTACTGGTCTATAGCTCCCCGTTTTCTCTCTACTACCTTTTTTGAATAGTGGGGTTACATTATCTACCCTCTAATCCATGGGAACTATTCCAGAGTCTACAGAATTTTGGAAGAAGTGCCAGGCAATGACTATCTCCAACAAGCGAGAGTCTAACCACCTCCCCTTGACATTCAATGGCATTACCATCGCCGAATCCTCCAGCATCAACATCCTGGGAGTCACCTTTAATCAGAAACTTAACTGGACCATCCACATAAATACTGTGGCAACAAGAGCAGGTCAGAGGTTGGGTATTCTGCAGCAAGTGTCTCACCTCCTGACTCCCCAAAGCCTTTCCACCATCTAAAAGGCACAAGTAAGGAGTGTGATGGAATACTCTCCACTTGCCTGGGTGAGTGCAGCTCCAACAACACTCAAGCAGTTCAACACCATCCAGGCCAAAGCAGCCCGCTTGATCGGTACCCCATCCACCACCTTAAGCATTCACTCCCTCCACCACCAGTACACCGTGGCTGCAGTGTGTACCATCTACAAGATGCACTGCAGCAACTCACCAAGGCTTCTTCGGCAGCACCTCCCAAACCCGCGGTCTCTTCCACCTAGAAGGACAAGGGCAGCAGGCGCATGGGAACACTACCACCTCCAAGTTCCCCTCCAAGTCACACACCATTCCGACTTGGAAATATATCGGCTGATCCTTCACCATCACTGGGTCAAAATCCTGGAACTCCCTCCCCAACAGCACTGTGGGAGTACCTTCACCACACGGACTGCAGCGGTTCAAGAAGGCAGCTCACCACCACCTTCTCAAGGGCAATTAGGGATGGGCAATAAAAATAAATAAATAAATGCTGGCCATGCCAGCGACGCCCACATCCATTAAAAAATGAATTAAAAAAAAATACAGAGTAAAGCTCCCTCTACACTGTCCCCATCAAACACTCCCAGGGCAGGTACAGCACGGGTTAGATACAGAGTAAAGCTCCCTCTACACTGTCCCATCAAACACTCCCAGGGCAGGTACAGCACAGGTTAGATACAGAGTAAAGCTCCCTCTACACTGTCCCCATCAAACACCCCCAGGGCAGGTACAGCACGGGTTAGATACAGAGTAAAGCTCCCTCTACACTGTCCCATCAAACACTCCCAGGGCAGGTACAGCACGGGGTTAGATACAGAGTAATGCTCCCTCTACACTGTCCCATCAAACACTCCCAGGGCAGGGACAGCATGGGTTAGATACAGAGTAAAGCTCCCTCTACACTGTCCCATCAAACACTCCCAAGGCAGGGACAGCATGGGTTAGATACAGAGGAAAGCTCCCTCTACACTGTCCCATCAAACACTCCCAGGGCAGGGACAGCATGGGTTAGATACAGAGTAAAGCTACTCTATTTTCTTACAGAAGTTCACACAGAGGTGGAAGAGATGAATGGATGTCTCTCCCTCAGTCTGTGAGTGCAATCATGCAGTCTGTTATTTTTGGGTTTTGTTATGGTAACTGCATGAAGTGGAAGCCCCTCTGATGATTCCCATGACATTGAGCTTAGCTGAGAGTGTGTATCAGCAGAGATCGTGGACTCATCCATCACCTCGCGCCTCTCCACTGACAGTCACTGTTTACCCAGTCGCCAGGCAGCACTGAGTGACAGGTGCTTTATTCCTTTCACCAGAAACAACTCCAAACACAAACAAAGGAGGCTTCACTCAGCCATCAGTTAACATTAAATCCCACATTGCTCCATCTCAGCTGTGGGAACAGGAGTCCTCCCCGCTCCTCCCCCTCACCCCCGGCATTCCTTACACACAGACATAGACCCTCACGCAACGTTCCGATTTCTAAATCTCCTCAAACTACATTTTCTACAAAAAATTGATTGTCTGATTCTTTAAATTAAATCTTTGTCCCAGGTTCATATATGTTAAAATATAAAGAAATATGTTTCCTATATATGGCCAGGTACAGCACTGGTTAGATACAGAGTAAAGCTCCCTCGACACTGTCCCATCAAACACTCCCAGGGCAGGTACAGCACGGGTTAGATACAGAGTAAAGCTCCCACTACACTGTCCCATCAAACACTCCCAGGGCAGGTACAGCACGGGTTAGATACAGAGTAAAGCTCCCACTACACTGTCCCATCAAACACTCCCAGGGCGGCTACAGCACGGGTTAGATACAGAGTAAAGCTCCCTCTACACTGTCCCATCAAACACTCCCAGGGCAGGTAGACCATGGGTTAGTTACAGAGTAAAGCTCCCTCTACACTGTCACATCAAACACTCCCAGGGCAGGTACAGCACGGGGTTAGATACAGAGTAAAGCTCCCTCTACACTGTCCCATCAAACACTCCCAGGGCAGGTACAGCATGGGTTAGATACAGAGTAAAGCTCCCTCTACACTGTCCCATCAAACACTCCCAGGGCAGGTACAGCACGGGTTAGATACAGAGTAAAGCTCCCCTTACACTGTCACATCAAACACTCCCAGGGCAGGTACAGCACGGGTTAGATACAGAGTAAAGCTCTCTCTACACTGTACCATCAAACACTCCCAGGGCAGGTACAGAACGGGTTAGATACAGAGTAAAGCTCCCTCTGCACTGTCCCATCAAATACTCCCAGGGCAGGTACAGCACGGGTTAGATACAGAGTAAAGCTCCATCTACACTGTCCCATCAAATACTCCCAGGGCAGGTACAGCACGGGACAGATACAGAGTAAAGCTCTCTCTACACTGTCTTATCAAACACTCCCTGGGCAGGTACAGCAGAGGTTAGATATAGAATAAAGCTCCCTCTACAGTGTGCCAACAAACACTCCCAGGGGAGGTACAGCACGGGTTAGATACAGAGTAAAGCTCCCTCTACACTGTCCCATCAAACATTCCCAGGGCAGGTACAGCACGGGTTAGATACAGAGTAAAGCTTTCTCCACATTGTTCCATCAAACACTCCCAGGGGAGGTACAGCACGGGTTAGATACAGAGTAAAGCTCCCTCTACACTGACCCATCAAACACTCCCAGGGCAGGTACAGCACGGGTTAGATACAGAGTAAAGCTTTCTCCACATTGTTCCATCAAACACTCCCAGGGGAGGTACAGCACGGGTTAGATACAGAGTAAAGCTCCCTCTACACTGTCCCATCAAACACTCCCAGGGCAGGTACAGCACGGGTTAGGTACAGAGTAAAGCTCCCTCTACACTGTCCCATCAAACACTCCCAGTGCAGTTCCACCACGGGTTAGATACACAGTAAAGCTCCCTCTACACTGTCCCGTCAAACACTCCCAGGGCAGGTACAGGAGGGGTTAGATAGAGAGTAAAGCTCCCTCTACACTGTCCCATCAAACACGCCCAGGGCAGGTAGAGCGCGGGTTATGTAATGTATGTAATGTATATATACCTTAAGGGAGAGAACTACTTTTTACAGCTCCTGTATACTGTAGTACCGGCAGTGACCACACCTGTATATAAACCCTGTGTAGTGATCTGTACAGTTACTTCTAGAGTAAACATAGAAACATAGAAACATAGAAGATAGGAGCAGGAGTCGGCCATTCGGCCCTTCGAGCCTGCTCCGCCATTCAATGTGATCATGGCTGATCATCCAAATTTATTACCCTGTCCCTGCCTTTTCCCCATATCCCTTGATCCCTTTAGCCTCAAGAAATATATCCAACTCTTTCTTGAATATATTTAATGAACTAGCCTCCACCGCCCTCTGTGGCAGAGAATTCCATAGGTTCACCACTCTCTGGGTGAAGAAATTCCTCCTCATTTCAGTCCTAAATGACTTACCCCTTATCCTTAGACTATGACCCCTGGTTCTGGACTCCCCGGCCATCAGAAACATCCTTCCTGCATCTAGTCTGTCTAGTCCTGACAGAATTTTATAGGTTTCGATGAGATCCCCTCTCAATCTTCTAAATTCCAGTGAGTATAAGCCCAATCAACACATGCTCAGAAAGGGAGGAAAAAGAGTGGGAGAGCAATAGTGGTAGGGGATTCTATCGTAAGGGGAACAGATAGACGTTTCTGTGGCCGCAAACGTGACTCCAGGATGGTTTGTTGCCTCCCTGGGGCCAGGGTCTGGGATGTCACTGAGCGGCTACAGGGCATTCTTAAGGGGGAGGGTGAGCAGGCAGAGGTCGTGGTCCACATTGGGACCAACGACCTAGGTAGGAAGGGGGATGAGGTCCTGCATCAAGAATTTAGGGAGCTAGGTAACAGATTAAAGAGCAGGACCTCAAAGTTGTAATCTCTGGATTACTCCCAGTGCCACATGCTAGTGAGTATAGGAATAGGAGGATAGAGCAGATGAATGCGTGGCCAATGAGTTGGTGTAGGGGGGAGGGTTTTACTTTCCTGGATCACTGGGCCTGCTTCTGGGGAAGGTGGGACTTGTACAAGTCGGACGGGTTGCACCTGAACCAAAGCGGGACAAATATCCTTGCGGGGAGGTTTGCTCGCACTGTTGGGGGGGTTTAAACTAACTTGGCAGGGGGATGGGATACAGAGGGGAGCTGAAAGAGGGGGTGATGTGCTGCCAATTATAGAGAAAAAAACAAGTCAGCTTGGTAGACAGGGCAAATATACAAGGGCAAGGCTGGATGGCATCTATTTTAATGCAAGGAGTCTTGCAAATAAGGTGGATGAACTGAAGGTGTTGATAAACACATGGGAGGATGATATTGTTGCTATCACGGAGACATGGTTGAGGGAGGGGCAAGACTGGCAGCTCAATATTCCGGGGTACAGAATCTTCAGGCGAGACAGAGGGGGGGGGGTATAAGAGGAGGAAGTGTAGCAATATTAATTAAGGAGTCAATTACTGCAGTAAGGAGGGATGATATATTAGCAGGTTCCTCTAATGAGGCCATATGGGTGGAGCTTAAAAACAAGAAGGGGGCAAGCACTTTGCTGGGAGTGTACTATAGGCCTCCAAACAGTCAGGGGGAGATAGAGGAACAGATATGTAGGCAAATCTCAGAGAAATGTGCAAATAATAGGGTAATAATAATGGGGGATTTCAACTTCCCCAATATTAACTGGGATAGTCAGAGTGTGAAAGGCTCAGAGGGTGTAGAATTCTTAAAGTGCATCCAGGAGAGCTTTTTGAGCCAGCATGTAGAAAGTCCTACAAGAGAGGGGGCGGTACTGGACCTAATTCTAGGGAATGTGGCCGGCCAAGTGGAAGAAGTGCTAGTAGGTGAGCACTTTGGTGACAGTGACCATAATATGATGAGATTTAAGGTGGTCATGGAAAAGGACAGGCATGGGCCGGAAATAAAGGTTCTAAATTGGGGGAAGGCCGATTTTAATAAGATAAGGCAGGACCTGGCCAAAATGGACTGGGATCAGCTACTGGTAGGAAAATCCGCATCGGAGCAATGGGAGGCTTTCAGAAGGGAGATTGAGATCATACAATGGCAACATGTTCCCGTAAAGGTCAAGGGTGGTTCCAAAAACCACAGGGATCCGTGGATGTCAGGGGATATACGAGAATGGATTAGAAAAAAAAGGAGGGCTTTTGGCAGATACAAAAGGCTAAAGACGGAGGAAGCCCTAGAGGAGTACAAAAAGTGCAGGGGGATACTTAAAAAAGAAATTAGGAGATCAAGGAGGGGCCATGAAATAACACTGGCGAGCAAAATAAAGGAAAATCCTAAGATGTTTTATAAGTATATTAAGGGTAAGAGGATAACTAGGGACAAAAGTGGCAATCTGTGTGTGGAGCCGGAAGATGTAGGAGGGGTTCTAAATGAATTTTTTGCATCTGTTTTCACTATGGAGAGGGACGATGTAGACATAGAAATAGGGCGGGGGGACTGTGATATGCTCGAACACATTAACATCGAGAGGGAGGAGGTATTGGCGGTTTTATCAGGCCTAAAAATGGAAAAATCCCCAGGCCCGGACGAAATGTATCCCAGGCTGCTGTGTGAGGCAAAGGAAGAGATTGCAGGGGCTCTAACACACATATTCAGAACCTCTCTGGCCACAGGGGATGTGCCAGAGGACTGGAGAACCGCTAATGTAGTTCCATTATTCAAGAAGGGGAGTAGGGAAAAACCGGGGAACTACAGGCCAGTGAGCCTAACATCAGTGGTGGGAAAATTATTGGAAAAAATTCTGAGGGACAAAATCAGTCTCCACTTGGAGAGGCAAGGATTAATCAGGGATAGTCAACATGGCTTTGTCAAGGGAAGATCATGTCTGACTAATTTGATTGAATTTTTTGAGGGGGTGACTAGGTGTGTGGATGAGGGTAACGCAGTGGATGTGGTATACATGGATTTCAGTAAGGCCTTCGATAAAGTCCCGCACAGGAGACTGGTCAAGAAGGTAAGAGCCCATGGAATCCAGGGTGCCTTGGCACGTTGGATACAAAACTGGCTTAGTGGCAGAAGGCAGAGGGTGATGGTCGAAGGTTGTTTTTGTGACTGGAAGCCTGTGGCCAGTGGGGTACCACAGGGATCGGTGCTGGGTCCCTTGCTGTTTGTGGTCGATATTAATGACTTGGATATGAATGTAAAAGGTATGATCAGTAAGTTCGCGGATGATACAAAAATTGGTAGGGTGGTAAATAGCGAGGAGGGTAGTCTCAGCCTGCAGGACGATATCGATGGGTTGGTCAGATGGGCGGAACAGTGGCAAATGGAATTTAACCCGGAAAAGTGCGAGGTGATGCACTTTGGGGGGACTAACAAGGCAAGGGAATACACAATGAATGGTAAGACCCTAGGCAAGACGGAGGGTCAGAGGGATCTGGGTGTGCAAGTACACAGATCCCTGAAGGCGGCGGAACAAGTGGATAAGGTGGTAAAAAAGGCATATGGGACACTTGCCTTCATTAGCCGAGGCATAGAATATAAGAGCAAGGAGGTTATGATGGAGCTGTATAAAACACTGGTTAGGCCACAGCTGGAATACTGTGTGCAGTTCTGGTCGCCACACTACAGGAAGGATGTGATAGCTTTGGAGAGGGTGCAGAGGAGATTCACCAGGATGCTACCAGGGCTGGAACGCTTCAGCTATGAAGAGAGACTGGGCAGATTGGGTTTGTTTTCCTTGGAGCAGAGGAGGCTGAGGGGGGACATGATTGAGGTGTACAAAATTATGAGGGGCATAGATAGGATGGATACTAAGGAGCTTTTTCCCTTAGTAGAAGGGTCAATAACTAGGGGGCACAGATTCAAGGTAAAGGGCGGGAGGTTTAGAGGGGATTTGAGAAAGAACTTTTTCACCCAGAGGGTGGTTGGAGTCTGAAACTCACTGCCCGGAAGGGTTGCGGAGGCTGGAACCCTCACAACATTCAAGACGCATTTGGATGAGCACTTGAAATGCCGTAGCATACAAGACTACGGACCAAATGCTGGAATATGGGATTAGATTAGACAGGGTGTGATGGCCGGCGCGGACACGATGGGCCGAAGGGCCTCTATCCGTGCTGTATAACTCTATGACTCTATGACTCTAATCTCTCCTAATACGTCATTCCTGCCATCCCAGGTATCAGCCTGGTGAATCTTCGCTGCACTCCCTCCATGGCATGAACATTCTTCCTCAGGTAAGGTGACCAAAACTGCACACAATACTCAAGGTGCGGTCTCACCAAGGCCCTGTACAACTGTAGCAAGACATCCTTGTTCCTGTACTCGAACCCTCTTGCTACGAAGGCCAACATACCATTTGCCTTCTTAACCGCTTGCTGCACCTGCATGCTTACCTTCAGCGACTGGTGCACAAGGACACCCAGGTCTCTTTGCACTTCCCCTTCTCCCAATCTATTGCCATTCAAATAATAATCTGCCTTCCTGTTTTTGCCACCAAAGTGGATAACCTCACATTTATCCACATTATAGTGCATTTGCCATGTTTCTGCCCAATCACCCAACCTGTCCAAATCATACTGAAGTTTCCCGACATCCTCCTCGCAGCTTACCCTCCCGCCCAGCTTTGTGTCGTCTGCAAATTTGGAGATATTACATCCAATTCCCTCGTCCATATCATTAATATATATAGTGAACAGCTGGGGTCCTAGGACCAATCCTTGCGGTACCCCACTAGTCACTGCCTGCCACTCGGAAAACGACCCGTTTATTCCAAGTCTTTGCTTCCTGTCTGCCAACCAGTTCTCTATCCAAGTCAATACCTTGCCCCCAATCCCATGTGCCTTAATTTTACACGCTAATCTCTTATGCAGGACCTTATCGAAAGCCTTCTGAAAGTCCAAATACACCACATCCACTGGTTCTCCCTTATCTATTTTACCAGTTACATCCTCAAAAAATTCCAGTAGATTAATCAAGCACGATTTACCTTTTGTAAATCCATGTTGACTTTGTCCGATCCTGTCACTGTTTTCCAAGTGCTCTGCTATTACATCTTTTATAATGGACTCTCATTCAGTAAACAGCTGTTGAATCATTCCCTGCAGTCTGTTGTCTGATTATTGAAGGACACAACATTAAGATAAACGAACATAACATTGGCAATGAGGCAGATTCGAACCTACCTGCAACTCTGCATCACCTCCCAGGGATTCGCTCCTGGAGAACAGTGGAAGAAGTTCGAGTCCAGAAGCACGGGCGTCGACCATGGGCAACCGCCCAGTCATCCAGCGGAGATTTGAGCATCGCAGGGGAGGCTGTCGAGAGCCAGGCCTGGCTTTCCAGTCACGGTGGTCCAGCGAAACATGCTGGCAACAGGTACTGCGCAGACACTTCCCGGACAGCGGCGAGCTAGAGCCCGACCGAGCGGCACAGAAAAAGGCCAAGCAGCGTCGACGGGGGAGAGAGAGAGGGCAGAGCGCACAGGGAGCAGCCGGTGTTCAGGACCGAGCGGCGTCAATGGGGGAGAGAGACGAGAGAGAGCAGAGTGCAGCCGGTGTTCAAGGGCTGAGCAGCGTCAACCGGGGAGAGAGGCGCGCAGGAAAACGCGAGGCGCTGCCATTGCCATGAGGACCGCAGAGAGCGGCGTTGGCAGCAGTGCAGGAGCAGCACGCGAAACCCACAGGGTGTCGCCATTTGCCACGTGGACCGCCGAGAGCGGCATTGGCAGCAGCGCGGGAGACGCCATTTTAAGCCGCAGCGGGGAAGAAAGGAAAGCGTGGGAGACGCCATTTTAAGCCAGTCTAACCACACCCAAAAATGCCGAAGAGTGGCAGTATCGCCGCATTCGACAATGAAGTCGAAGATTGGACGACATATGTCGAACACATGGAAGTATACTGCAAGGCGAATGAAGTGCCAGATGACAAGAAAGCGCTGGTATTCTTGAATTCAATGGGTGCAAAAGCATATGGCTTACTACGAAACCTAGTAACCCCAGAGAAGCCAGTAGAAAAGGATTTTGAAAACATAGTGTCAATCCTACAGGACCACTTAAACCCCACACCGCTGCTGATAGCAGAAAGATTTAAGTTTCACAAAAGGAACCAGCATAAAGATGAAAGTTAATGCTGAGTATTTAACGGAACTGCGCAAGCTGTCGAAACATTGCCAGTATGGAACGGGACTAGCAGATACTTTAAGGGACAAGTTTGTGTGTGGGCTTCAAAGTGAAGGAACCCAGAAACGGCTTCTATCAGAAAAGGATCTTACGCTGGACAAGGCTTTCAGCATTGCAGTATCACCAGCTGCAAGAAATCTCCACAGGAGAAGGACAAGAAGGTACATAAGGTGACGGAGAGTAGTTCAGACGAACAGAAGAGTGATACAGACTCCGGAAGCAAGGAGGTGGGTTGTCTGAAACTACATAATGTGATCAAAACGGAGGATCACCAAACTATCTGGGTCACGCTCAAGATAGCAGGAGTCCAAGTGAAAATGGAATTGGACACAGGATCAGCCCTAACAGTCATAAACCGAAGGGACTACAAGCGGCTATTCTCACATATACCCTTGAGAGATACAAAGATTGTCTTGAAGACGTACACGGGGCAAAAAGTCTACTCCAAAGGAAAAATAAGGGTGAACGTTATATATAACGGCAAGGAAACACCAAAAGTGGACCTATATGTATTGCCAGATGGAGGACCACCACTACTAGGACGTGAATGGATCCAGAAGATACAGCTAGATTGGCATTCCATACAAGGACTGACTGTAGATGCCAAAAAGGATGACGACGTCACACCTGGGCGACTGTCAAAAATGCTAACTGACGCACAAGAAGTGTTCCAGCAGGGACTCGGAACACTAAAAGGCATAACAGCGATGATCAAAATAGAGGAAAATGCAAGCCCAAAGTTTTTTAAGGCCAGACCGGTACCTTATGTGATCCGCCCAGCCGTCAAAGCAGAGCTGGAAGGTTTGGAACGTTCAGGAGTACTGTCCAAAGTGGACTGGAGCGAGTGGGCTACACCCATCATTCCTGTAATGAAGAGGTCGTTGAGTAATACGCCTGGGGAACCAAAGAAGCTTCGCATCTGTGGGGACTTTAAGGTGACAGTGAACCCAGTCCTTCACACTGTACAATATCTGCTTCCGCGGATTGAAGATATTTTCGCCTCGCTATCTGGAGGGAAACGCTTCACTAAGATTGATCTGGCCCAGGCGTACCTGCAAATGGAGGTAGAAGAAGCCTCGAAACAGTACCTCACGATCAACACTCATAAAGGTCTCTACCAATACAACCGGCTGGTGTTCGGGGTAGCATCAGCTCCGGCTATTTGGCAAAGGGCAATGGAACAAGTCCTGCAAGGGATTCCAGGGACCGAGTGTTATTTGGACGACATCCTGGTCACGGGCGAAAATGACAGTGATCACCTTGCCAACCTGGAGCAGGTGCTCACTAGATTGAAGGAAAATGGGCTCCGAGCTAATCGCCACAAATGCGAGTTTTTCCAGAAGCAGATCTTGTATTGTGGCCACGTTATTGATAAAGAGGGGTTACATAAGTCCCCTGAAAAGATTGAGGCAGTAGTCAAGGCTCCAGCACTGGAAAATGTGTCACAACTGAGGTCGTTCCTCGGGCTGGTGAGTTCTTGCTGAATTTGTCTACCGTACTACACCCCCTGAACACCCTACTGCAAACGGGGGTACCATGGAAGTGGAGTGACGAATGTAAACGAGCTTTCCAGAAGAGCAAAGCATTGATCACATCAAAAGAGGTGTTGGCTCATTTCAACCCAGCACTACCAATTCGGTTGGCGTGTGATGCATCACCCTATGGCATTGGAGCGGTGCTGTTGCACAAATTCCCGGACGGCTCGGAGAGGCCAGTAGCCTTTGCGTCTCGGTCACTAACCTCAGCCGAGCGTAACTACACCCAGATTGACAGGGAGGCCCTCAGCCTAGTGTGGGGAGTGAAAAAGCTCAATCACTATCTGCACAGGCTGAATTTCACCTTGCTGACTGACCACCAACCACTTGTCTCCATCTTTAATCCAAAGAAGGGCGTTCCGGTGATGACGGCGCAACGGCTACAAAGATGGTCCCTTTTTCTAGGGGCGCACCAATATGAAATCAAGTATAAGGGCACGAAACAGCATGGAAACGCTGATGGGCTATCACGCCTGCCACTGCCTACTGCGGAGGAAGCACCAGCAGTGGATCCTGTCAAAATATTTTATTCGACTATAATTGAATGCTTGCCAGTAACTAAAGCTGGTATAGAGGAGACCCGAAATGACCCGACACTGTCTCGGGTATATGATTGGACGTTGAAGGGATGGCCAACACATGGCGCCTCACTTTTGCCAGCATTCTCATCCAGAAGAGAACAGCTGTCAATATGCCAGGGGACCTTGATGTGTGGCTCCCGAGTGGTAATTCCACCCAAGTTAAGGGAGAGAGTGCTCAATGAGCTTCACGAAGGTCATCTGGGAGGGGTGAAAATGAAAAGCCTTGCTAGGGCTTATGTGTGGTGGCCGGGGATCGATTAGCAAATCAAGGACCTGACAAAGAGCTGCTCAAGATGCCAGAAGGTCCAAAATGCACCACCACATGCCCCTGTACACCCATGGGAGTGGCCCTCATCTCCATGGCAACGGATGCATATTGATTTTGCTGGTCCATTCATGGACTCAATGATTTTAATAGCCGTGGATGCGCACTCGAAATGGCCTGAGGTGATCAAAATGTCCTCCATCACCACGGAGAAAACTATTGCAGTCCGATGGACCATTTTTGCCAGGAACGGCTTGCCAGAGCAGATTTGCTCTGATAACGGACCACAGTTTGTGTCCGAAGAGTTTCGAAGATTTATGAAAAGGAATGGGGTAAGGCATTACACATCCGCCCCGTATCATCCAGCCACAAATGGATTGGCTGAGAGGTTCGTACAAACCTTTAAAAAAGCAGCAAAGGCCATGTGCAATGACGACATTCCACTGCAGCATAAGGTGGACAATTTCCTGTTAGCCTACAGAAATGCGACACATGCAGTCACCAACCAGGCCCCGGCCATCATGTTCTTTAACCGAAGGTTGAGATCTCGTCTGGATTTGCTCAGACCAAATGTACGAAGAGATGTTGAGAGTAAGCAATTCCAGCACATCAATGAGAAGCCGACAAGGAGCTTCAATGTAGGGCAACCAGTCTTGGCCCGCGACTACTGAACAGAGAAATGGCAACCAGGAACGATATGCACACGGCAGGGGCCACTAATGTACACAGTGGATGTTGGGGAGAACATTGTGAGACGCCATGCTGACCAGATCCTAGAGTCACAGGAACGAGTCAACCCCATGTCTCGGCCATACGTACCTGGTGAGGAACCCGACGTACAGGTCGCATCTACCTCAGAAACAATAGCATTGGAAGCTGATGAATCAACTGACGACAGGGTGCTAGAATCGCCTCCGCACCAAGAGCGAGACACTCGGGAAAGGCGTTATCCAGAAAGAATCAGGAAGCCTCCCCAGAGACTGAATATATGAATGGACTGTTTTAATATAACATTGTATATTAAAAATGTTAATTGTTAAATGAGTATTATGGTACTGTTAATCGAAAAGGGGAGGAATTGTAATGTATGTAATGTATATATACCTTAAGGAAGAGAAATACTTTTTACAGCTCCTGTATACTGTAGTACCGGCAGTGACCACACCTGTATATAAACCCTGAGTAGTGATCTGCACAATTAGTTCTAGAGTAACCCTCATTCAGTAAACACCTGTTGAATCGTTCCCTGCAGTCTGTTGTCTGATTCTTGAAGGACACAACATTAAGATACACGGACATAACAGGTTAGATACAGAGTAAAGCTCCCCCTAAATGTCCCATCACACTCTCCCAGGGCAGTTACAGCACCGGTAGATACAGAGTAAAGCTCCCTCTACATTGTCCCATCTAACACTCCCAGGGCAGGTAAAGCACGGGTTAGCAACAGAGTAAAGATCCCTCTACACTGTCCCATCAAACACTCCCAGGGCGGGTACAGCATGGTTTAGATACAGAGAAAAGCTCCCTCTACAATTTCCCATCAAACACTCCCAATGCAGGTACTGCATGGGTTAGATACAGAGCAAAGCTCTCTCTACACTGTCCCAACAAACACTCCCAGGGCAGGAACAGCATGGGTTAGATAGAGAGCAAAGCTCCCTCTACACTGTCCCATCAAACACTCCCAGGGCAGGTACAGCATGGGTTAGATACAGAGTAAAGCTCCATCTGCACTGTCCAATCCAACACTCGCATGGCAGGTACAGCACGGGTTAGATACAGAGTAAAGCTCCCTGTACACTGTCCCATAAACACACCCGGGGCAGGTACAGCACGGGTTACATACAGAGTAAAGCTCCCTCTACACTGTCCCATCATACACTCCCAGGACAGGTACAGCATAGGTTAGAGACAGAATAAAGAACCCTCTTCAAAGTCTGATCCAACACTCCCAGGGCAGATACAGCACGGGTTAGATACAGTGTAAAGCTCCCTCTACACTGTCCCATCAAACACTCCCAGGGCAGGTACAGCATGGGTTAGATACAGAGTAAAGCTCTCTCTACACTGTCCCATCAAACAGTGCCAGGGCAGGTACAGCATGGGTTAGATACAGAGTAAAGCTCCCTCTACACTGTCCCATCAAACACTCCCAGGGCAGGTACAGCACGGGTTAGATACAAAGTAAAGCTCCCTCTACACTGTCCCATCAAACACTCCCAGGGCAGGTACAGCACGGGTTAGATACAGAGTAAAGCTCCCTCTACACTGTCCCATCAAATCCTCCCAGGGCAAGTGCAGCATGGGTTAGATACAGAGTAAAGCTCTCTCTACACTGTCCCAACAAACACTCCCAGGGCAGGAACAGCACGGGTTAGATAGAGAGTAAATCTCCCTCTACACTGTTCCATCAATGAGTCCCAGGGCAGGAACAGCATGGGTTAGATAGAGAGTAAAGCTCCCTCTACAATGTCCCATGAAACAATCCCACGGCTGGTACTGCACGGGTTAGATACAGAGTAAAGCTCCCTCTACATTGTCCCATCGAACACTCCCAGAGCAGGTACAACACTGGTTAGATACACAGTAAAGCTCCCTCTACAATGCCCCATCAAATACTCCCAGGGCAGGGACAGCATGGGTTAGATACAGAGTAAAGCTCCCTCTACCCGGTCCCAACAAACACTCCCAGGGCAGGAACAGCACGGGTTAGATAGAGAGTGTTGTGTCCGCCAGTAGTAAGACACAGACTGCAGGAGAACGGTACAACAGGTGTTTACTCAACGTGGCTCACTCTGGAACTGAACTGTACAGATAACTACTCAGTGCTATATACAGGTGTGGTCACTGCCGGTACTACGTTATACATGAGCTGTAAAAAGTAGTTCCCCCCTTAAAGGTATGTACATTACAATTCCTCCCCTTTCAGATTAACAGTACCATAACACTCATTTAACAATTAAATATCAAACTAATTACAATTAACACTTTTAACATACAATGTTACCTGAAAATAGTCCATTTATATATTCAGTCTTTGGGGAGGCTTTCTGATCCTTTCTGGATAGCGCCTTTCCAGAGTGTCTTGCTCTTGGTGCGGAGGCGATTCTGGCACCCTGTCGTCGGTTGGGTCATCAGCTTCCGATGCTACTGTTTCTGGGGGAGATGCGACCTGTACGTCGGGTTCATCACCAGGTACGTATGGGCGAGGCATGGGGTTGACTTGTTCCTGTGACTCTAGGATCTGGTCAGCATGGCGTCTCACGATGCTCTCCCCAACGTCCACTGTGTACATTAGTGGGCCCTGCCGTGTGCATATCGTTCCTGGCTGCCATTTTTCTGTTCGCTAGTCGCGGGCCAAGACTGGTTGCCCTACATTGAAGCTTCTTGTTGGCTTCTCATGGATGTGCTGGAATTGCTTACTCTCAACATCTCTTCGTACGTTTGGTCTGAGCAAATCCAGGCGAGATCTTAACCTTCGGTTAAAGAACATCATGGCTGGGGCCTGGTTGGTGACTGCATGTGTCGCATTCCGGTAGGCGAACAGGAAATTGTCCACCTTGTGCTGCAGTGGAATGTTGTCATTGTACATGGCCTTTATTGCCTTCTTAAAGGTTTGTACGAACCTCTCAGCCAATCCATTTGTGGCTGGATGATACGGGGCGGATGTGTAATGCCTTACTCCATTCTTTTTCAAGAACCTCCGGAACTCTTCGGACACAAACTGTGGTCCGTTGTCGGAGCAAATCTGTTCTGGCAAGCCATTCCTGGCAAAAATGGTCCGTAGGACTGCAATAGTTTTCTCCGTGGTGGTGGAGGACATTTTGATGACCTCAGGCCATTTCGAGTGCGCATCCACGGCTATTAAAAACATTGAGTCCATGAATGGACCAGCAAAATCGATATGCACCCGTTGCCATGGAGATGAGGGCCACTCCCATGGGTGTAGAGGGGCCTGTGGTGGTGCATTTTGGACTTTCTGGCATCCTGAGCAGCTCTTGGTCAGGTCCTCGATTTGTTTATCGATTCCCGGCCACCACACATAAGCCCCGGCTAGGCTTTTCATTTTTACTCCTCCCAGATGACCCTCATGAAGCTCAATGAGCACTCTATCCCATAACTTGGGTGGAATTACCACTCGGGATCCACACATCGAGGTCCCCCGGCACACTGACAGCTGTTCTCTCCTTGGCGAGAATGCTGGCAACAGTGAGTCGCCATGTGCTGGCCATCCCTTCACCGTCAAATCATATACCCGAGACAGTGTCGGGTCATTTCGGGTTTCCTTTTCGATACAAGCGTTAGTTACCGGTAGGTATTCATCTGTAGGGGGTTTTTCCTGCTCTCTTGCCCGTTCTGGCCTCCTGCCAGGCTTCGTGCAAGAATTACCCTTGAGTGGTTCGACCCACCCCCCCCCTACGGTTCTAGACCTTGGACTTAGATGCAGAGAACAGTAGTGCAGAGAAGAGGACTCAATAGACCAGGCTGAATAGCACGAAATGGATGCTTTTATTTTTGAACAGTTTGAAGCATTACAAAATACATGTCATAGGCACAGATTAAAGTAACTACAATCACGCACAAATTTATGAACTTGACTCTATGGAAATGGGGAACACACGGCACATCGTAAAAGGGGAAACACATTACGATTTCCCTTAACTCCCTCCCCTATACCTAAACTAAGTTTCGACCTGGGGAACTTGGGATCATGCTCACCACTCTCGAAATCGCGAAAAGGGGTTCGCAGCCTTTTTGACACCGCTTCCCGTCGTCACGTGGATTGGAAGCTTCTGGCGCAGTCGATATTCTCTCCTCCCTCGAGGCGGTGGGGTAGACCCAGCCTCGATGAGCGCTCGTCAAGGTTGAGATCCACTAGGCCTGTCGTGGATTTTTGTTCGTGGAGTAGACCTAGATGCAGGTTATGCACATGGGAGAATCTTGTGGCATCGATCGCCGGTTCTCCAGAGGATTTCTTCTCCGTCGGCCTGGGTCGTCGATGATCTCCCGACCCCAGTACCCGGCCACCCTTGTCGTCTTCTCGTCGTGGCCGAGCCTTGTTTGGCTGAACACCGGCCACGTTGTCCTTTTTCCGAAACCGTCCGTCTTTAAAAAGACGAAAACGTTTTCATCGATCTGCCGAAGTGGAAGAGGCGCCGATCCGGGCACCGTCCGCCCTTCGTTCGTTCCTCGTAGAAGAAAGTTCTTGAAGAAATGGAAGCCTGAAGTCGCCCAACAAGAAGCCGTAGCAGTGAAGAAGTAACTTAGATGGACTTTCAATCCATAGTTATACTCTTTTGGGACAGTCTTATCTCCCGCCAAATCATAGTCCTGTCTTTGTATTAATTTTGGCGGGCAGAAATCTCTGCAGGGGCGCTTTGTCTTGTAACGGAGCCGGTGATAACTTAAACTGGCCTTCCTGGCCGATAATGTCTGTTAATGTCCTTTGCATTGTCACCGCGGCTCGGTTCGCATATTGATCGGTCCGGACATTTTCCTTGATGGCTGCTAAACGGTTTTTCCTTTGTACGATAAATGGGTATAAGTGTTTTTACATTGTCCGCCCATATCTTGATGGGCCCCATCCTGTACTTATAATCCATTGAATATGTATGCTGTTGCTCTGAGTTTCGGTTCCCAGATACTGGCTTTCGCGGGCTCACTGTCTTCAATCCACAAGCCTGTCTGGCTTGCAGTAACAGAAATAAAATGGTTCATAAACTGATCACGGGGCCTGGCGGCCATTTTGTATGCCCTTTTATCAAAGGTTTTTCTGTGCAAGCTTACTTTGGTCAATAAACAGTCTTATCTTATCCAGTTTTCTTGCGTGATTTTTGCTGAAAATTGCGAATCTTACACAACTATAGTTGAATGGAATATTTCGACAGGATCCACTGCTGGTGCTTCCTCCGCAGTAGGCAGTGGCAGGCGTGATAGCCCATCAGCATTTCCATGCTGTTTCGTGCCCTTATATTCAATCTCATAGTGGTGCGCCCCTAGAAAAAGTGACCATCTTTGTAGTCGTTGCGCAGTCATCACCGGAACGGCCTTCTTCGGATTAAAAATGGAGACAAGAGGCTGGTGATCAGTCAGCAAGGTGAATTTCTGCCCGTGCAGATAGTGATTGAACTTTTTCACTCCCCACACTAGGCTGAGGGCCTCCCTGTCAATCTGGGCGTAGTTACGCTCGGCTGAGGTTAGTGATTGTGACGCAAAGGCTATTGGCCTCTCTGAGCCGTCCGAGAATTTGTGCGACAGCACCGCTCCAATGCCGTAGGGTGACGCATCACATGCCAACCAAATTGGTAATGCCGGGTTGTAATGGGCCAATATCTATTTCGATGTGATTAGTGTTTTGCTCTTCTGGAAAGTTCGTCTACATTCGTCACTCCACTTCTATGGCACCCCGGTTTGCAGTAGGGTGTTCAGTGGGTGTAGTATTGTAGACAAATTTGATAGAACTTATGGTAGTAGTTTACCAGCCCAAGGAACGACTTCAGTTGTGACACATTTTCCGGTGCTGGAGCCTTGACTACTACCTCAATCTTCTCTGGGGACTTATCTAACCCCTCTTTATCGATAACGTGGCCACAATATGAGATCTGTTTTCTAAAAAACTCGCATTTGGGGCGGTTAGCTCGGAGCCCATATTCCTGCAATCTAGTGAGCACCTGCTCCAGGTTGGCAAGGTGATCACTGTCATTTTCGCCCGTGACCAGGATGTCATCCAAATAACACTGGGTCCCTGGGGTCCCTTGCAGGACTTGTTACATTGCCCTCTGCCAAATAGCCGGAGCTGATGCTACCCCGAATACCAGCCGGTTGTATTGGTAGAGACCTTTATGGGTGTTGATTGTGAGGTATTTTTTTGATGCTTCTTCTACCTCCATTTGCAGATACGCCTGGGCCAGATCGATCTTAGTGAAGCGTCTCCCTCCAGATAGTGAGGCGAAAATATCTTCAATCCGCGGAAGTGGATATTGTACAGTGTGAAGGACCGCGTTCACTGTTACCTTAAAGTCCCCACGGATGCGAACCTTCCTTGGTTCCCCAGGCGAGCTGCTCAACGACTTTTTCATCACAGGGACGATGGGTGTAGCCCACTTGCTCCAGTCTACCTTGGACAGTACACCTGAACGTTCCAGACTCTCCAGCTTTGCTTCGATGGCTGGGCGGATCGCATAAGGTACCGGTCTGGCCTTAAAAAATTTTGGGCTTGCGTTTTCTTCAATTTTAATCATCGCTGTCATGCCTTTTAATGTTCCGAGTCCTTGCTGGAACATTGCTTTCACATCAGTTAGGATCTTTGACAGTCGCCCAGGTGTGACGCGTCATCCTTTTTGTCAGCCACAGTCAGTGCCTGTATGGAATGCCAATCCAGTTGTATTTTCTGGATCCATTCACGTCCCAGTAATGGTGGTCCTCCATCTTGCAATACATACAGGTCTAATTTTGGTGTTTCCTTACCGTTATATATAACGGTCACCCTTATTTTTCCTTTGGGGTAGACTTTTTGCCCCGTGTACATCTTCAAAATAATTTTTTGTCTCTCAAGGGTGTGTGTGAGAATAGCCGCTCGTAGTCCCATCGGTTTATGACTGTTAGGGCTGATCCTGTGTCCAATTCCATCTTTACCTGGACTCCTGCTATCTTGAGAGTGACCCAAATGGTTCGGTGATCCTCCGTTGTGATCACATTATGTAGTTACAGACAACTCAGTTCCCTGCTTTCGGAGTCATTATCACTCTTTTGTTCATCTGAACTATTCTCCGTCATCTTATGTACCTTCTTGTACTTTTCTTTGGTAGGTTTCTTATTGCTGGTTTTCTTTTCCGACCTGCAGACTCGTGCTATGTGTCCTACTTTTCCACACTGTCTGCACACTTTGTCTTTGAACCAGCAATCATTCTGGTCGTGTGTTGTTCTGCCGCAGCGATAGCACTTCTCTGTTCTATATGGCATTTCGTTTGTGCCATATTCTTGCGGTCTCTGTTGTATCTCTGCAGCGCCCCATGCTGCTGCTTCATATGATACCACAATGCTGAAAGCCTTTTCCAGCGTAAGGTCCTTTTCAGATAAAAGCCATTTCTGGGTTCCTTCACTTTGAAGCCCACACACAAACTTGTCCCTTAAGGTATCTGCCAGTCCCGCTCCAAACTGGCAATGTTTCGATAGTTTGCGCAGTTCTGTTAAATAATCAGCATTGCTTTCATCCTTATGCTGGTTCTGTTTGTGAAACTTGAATCTTTCTGCTATCAGCAGCGGTGTGGGGTTTAAATGTTCCTGTAATGTCGTTACTATGTCTTCAAAACTCTTTTCCATTGGCTTCGTTGGGGTTACTAGATTTCATAATAAACCGTACGTCTTTGCACCCATTAAATTTAACAATACCGACGCTTTCTTGTCATCTGACACCTCATTTGCCTTGCAGTATACCTCTATTCGTTCGACATATGTAGTCCAATCTTCGACTTCATTGTCAAATGCGGTGATACTGCCACTCTTCGGCATTTTGGGTGTGGTTTAAAATGGCGTCTCCCAATGGCTTAAAATGGCATCTCCCGCGCTTTCCTTCCTCCCCCGCTGCTGCCAACGCTGCTCCCGGCGGTTCTCGTGGCAAAGGCGGCGCCCTGTAGGATTCGCGTGCTTCTCCTGCGCTGCTGCCAACGCCGCTCTCGGCGGTCCTCATGGCAATGGCGGCACCTCGTGGGTTTCTGCGCGTCTCTCTCTCCCTCTCTTCGACGCTGCTCGGCCCCTGAACACCGGCTGCGCCCTGTGCGCTCTGCCCTCTCTCTCTCTCCCCCGTCGATGCTGCTCGGCCCTTTGCTGTGCCGCTCGGTCGGGCTCTAGCCCGCCGCTGTCTGGGAAGGATCTGCGCACTACCTGTTGCCAGCTGTTTCGCTGGACCACCTCGACTGGAAAGCCAAGCCTGGCTCGCGACAGCCTCCCCCGTAATTCTCGAGTCTCTGCTGGATGACTGGGCGGTTGCCCGTGGTCGATGCCCGAGTCTCTGGCCTTGACCTCCAATCCACTGATCTCCAGGAACGAATCCCCGGGAGGTGATGCAGAGTTGCAGGAAGGTTCGAACTTGCTTTGTCGCCAATGTTGTGTCTGTGTATATAGTAAGACACAGACTGCAGGAGAACGGTACAACAGGTGTTTACTCAACGTGGCTCACACAGGAACTGATCTGTACAGGTTACTACTCAGTGCTATATACAGGTGTGGTCACTGCCGGTACTGCAGTATACATGAGCTGTAAAAGATAGTTCCCCCCTTAAAGGTATATACATTACAGGTGCTTTACTCTGCATCTAACCCATGCTGTTCCTGCCCTGGGAGTGTTTGATGGGACAGTGTGGAGGGAGCTTTACTCTATATCTAACCCGTGCAGTAGCAGCCCTGGGAGTGTTTGATGGGACAGTGTGGAGGGTGCTTTACTCTGTATCTAACTCATGCTGTAACTGCCCTGGGAGTGTTTGTTGGCACAATGTAGAGGGAGCTTTATTCTATATCTAACCTCTGCTGTACCTGCCCAGGGAGTGCTTGATGGGATTGTGTAGAGGGAGCTTTACTCTGTATCTAACCCGTGCTGTACCTGCCCTGGGACTGTTTGATGGGACAGTGCAGAGGGAGCATTACTCTGTATCTAATCTGTGCTGTACCTGCCCAGGGAATGTTTAATGGGACAGTGTAGAGGGAGCTTTACTCTGTATCTAACCCGTACTGTACCTGCCCTGGGAGTGTTTGATGGGACAGTGTAGAGGGAGCTTTACTCTGTATCTAACCCGTGCTGTACCTGCCCTGGGAGTGTTCCATGGGACAGTGTAGAGGGAGCTTTACTCTGTATCTAACCCTTGGTATACCTGCCCTGGGAGTGTTTGATGGGACAGTGTAGAGTGAGATTTACTCTGTATCTAACCCGTGCTGTACCTGCCCTGGGAGTGTTTGATGGGACAGTGTAGAGGGAGCTTTACTCTGTATCTAACCCGTGCTGTACCTGCCCTGTGAGTGTTTGATGGGACAGTGTAGACGGAGCATTACTCTGTATCTAACCCTTGCTGTACCTGCCCTGGGAGTGTTTGATGGGGCAGTGTAGGGGGGGCTTTACTCTGTATCTAAACCGTGCTGTACCTGCCCTTGGGAGTGTTTGATGTGACAGTGTAGAGGGAGCTTTACTCTGTGTGGTGATTATTCTTGTTTTATAAGAAGCATTGTAATTGGTTGCCTGTTTTCCTGCCTTGAGATATATGCTGTAAACTTATTGGCTAGTTGATTCCATGTGACCTGTGGTGGCCATCTTAAATTCAGTTTTCTACAGTTTGGTTGAGACTGGGTGCTCAACATGTACTTGCTGGTTTTTTAAGGTTAATAAAGCCTAGCTTTTGAAAGGCAATCTACTCTATATTTCAATTTATTAACCTTTTGCTATAATGGAACGATATCTTCGACCGGAATGATTTAATGCTGACCCTAATTCGGCAGGAGTGGATGATCAATGGAAACATTGGTATCGTACATTTAAAAACTTTTTGGGTGTGTTGGATCAGCAATCTCTAAATAAGTTGGATATACTAATCAACTACATTGCTCCGGATGTGTATAAGTATATTTTGGACTGTGAAACTTATGAATTGGCTATTGCTACGTTGGAAATTTTTTTTGTTAAACCCAAAAATGAGGTATTTGCACGTCACCTTTTATCTGCCCGTAGGCAGCAGGCGGGAGAATCCTTGGATGCTTATTTACAAGCACTCCGGCGCCTTGGTGCTAACTGTAATTTTAAGGCCGTGTCTGCAGAAGAACATAGGGAAGAGTCGGTACGGGATGCATTTATTAATGGATTACTGTCTAGATCAATTCATCAGCGGTTATTAGAAAATAAGATCTTGGATCTTAAGAGTGCTTTTGAGCAAGCCTCTACATTGGATTTGGCTCAGAGAAGTTCGGATTCTTATGCTCTTTTTGATCGGCCTGCGACCGTGGTTTCGGCAGTTCCGGATGAAAGGGAGTTACGTGGATTTAATAGGAGTGGTTTACCAGATTCCGAAACAGTTTCTACTTCGGCAGCTGTTGCCTCTAGGATTCAGAAGTGTTATTTTTGCGGGAACGCCCGGCACCCCCGTCTGAAGTGTCCTGCCCGGGAGGCTGTGTGTAGTAAATGCGGCAAGGGAGGTCATTACGCACGTGTTTGCAAATCGGTTGCCTCCTCTGCGACCATTCAGCCTTTAGATAGGGCGTTTATTGCATCAGTTTCTGCCACCTTTTCCCATGGCCTAAACAAAGCTATAGTTATGGCCCAAGTTAATGGGTTAGAAGTGAAGGCCCTTATAGATACGGGCAGTACTGAGAGCTTTATAAGTCTTCAGTTTGTGAGGGAGAAGCGTTTGAAAATTTCGCCTGTTTCCTATCAGGTGTGTATGGCTCAGACGACTCTCACTTCACAAGTAGCTGGTTGTTGCCTTGTGAAATGAATTCTCCTAGGTAATACGTATACTGATATACGCCTATCCGTTCTGCCTAATCTCTGTGCGGACATTTTGATTGGTCATGATGTGCTTCAATTACATGAGTCTCTCAGTCTTTCTTTCGGAGGAACCAAGCCACCTTTGTCTATTTGTGGATTAACTTCTTTATTCATTTCTCCATTATCACTTTTTTCCAATTTGATGCCGGACTGTAAGCCAATTGCTACCAAGTCAAGAAGGTATAGCAGTCAGGATAAATAATTTATTAATTCTGAAGTTCAACATCTTTTATCGGAAGGAATCATTGAACCTAGTTTTTCGCCCTGGCGGGCACAGGTAGTTGTCACCACTAATGAGAGACATAAGAAGCGAATGGTGATAGACTACTCTCAAACTATTAACAGGTATACTCAATTAGATGCGTACCCCCTGCCTAAGATTGATGAGCTTATCAATAAAGTATCTCAATATAAGGTTTTTAGCACTATTGACCTAAAGAGTGCTTATCATCAGATTCCTATCGCTAAGAGGGACAAACCATATACGGCCTTTGAAGCTGGCGGAAAGCTGTACCAGTTTTGCCGAGTACCATTCGGTGTTACTAACGGTGTCGCCTGTTTTCAACGGGCAATGGATGCTTTTATAAGTGATAACTCTCTCTCTGACACCTTCTCATATTTAGATGACATCACGGTGTGTGGCAAATCAAGGGTGGAGCACGATTTTAATCTAGAAAGATTCCTTCAAGTTGCGGAAAAAGTTGGCTTAACTTTCAATAAAGAGAAGTGTATCTTTTCGACCACCGAGGTAAATTTACTGGGGTATATTATCTCAGGAAACAAGATTAAACCAGATCCAGAACGGCTGCGACCACTGATTGATTTGCCTTGCCCTACTAATTCTAAGGCCTTGCAACGAGTTGTTGGACTGTTTTCTTATTATTCTAATTGGATTGCAAACTTCTCGCAGAAGATCCGGCCCCTTATTCGGGTTATGACATATCCTCTATCATGGGAGGCCAGGATGTGTTTTGATAATCTTAAAAAGGATATCCTTGGAGCAGTTGTGCATTCTATTGATGAGCAGGTTCCCCTTGTGATTGAGACGGACGCTTCCGATTTTGCAATTGGGGCTACCCTGAACCAAAATGGAAGACCTGTGGCCTTTTTCTCACATACTCTGAGCAATAGTGAGCAGAGACATTCATTAATAGAGAAAGAGGCGTACGCAGTAGTAGAAGCACTGCGTGAATGGAGACATTATTTATCTGGGCGACATTTTATGTTAGTAACTGACCAAAAATCTGTGTCCTTCATGTTTGATGTCAAACATTTTGGAAAGATTAAGAATGATAAAATAATGAGGTGGAGGATCGAGTTGGCATGCTACCATTTCGATATAGTCTATCGTCCGGGGAAGGATAATGTTGCCGCTGATGCGCTGTCGAGGGCTTATTGTTCTGTGCTTCACGGAGATACGCTTATTAATCTTCATAATGCTTTGTGCCATCCTGGTGTTACGAGGATGATACACTTCGTACGCAGTAAGAATTTGCCCTTTTAAGTTGAAGACGTCAAGCGGATGATTTCGTCATGCTCTGTCTGCGCCCGGTGTAAACCGAATTTCTTTAAGCCTCAACGAGCTCATCTTATAAAGGCTACTTCTCCCTTTGAACGCCTGAGCGTTGATTTTAAGGGGCATCTTCCTTCAACGACTCAGATTCGATATATATTTACTGTTGTGGATGAGTTTTCAAGGTTCCCTTTTGCTTTTCCTTGTGCAGATGTATCAGCTGCTACAGTTATTAAATGTCTGACTCAACTTTTTGTCATCTTTGGGATGCCTGCGTATATCCATTCGGATCAGGGAAGTTCTTTTATGTCTTCCCAGTTGAAGGAATACCTCCAGAGTCGGGGAATTTCTACGAGCAGAACTACCCCGTATAATCCCCAGGGTAATGGACAGTGCGAACGATACAATGGGGTGATCTGGAAGGCAGTTATGTTGGCTTTGACATCCCGGAACCTTAAGAATACACAGTGGAAAATGGTACTGCCTGATGCCCTGCATTCCATTAGATCATTGCTTTCAACGGCTACTAATGTGACCCCCCATGAAAGGCTCTTCAATTATCCGCGGAGATCTACTACGGGATATTCGGTACCTTCATGGCTTACTATGCAGGGACCTGTGCTGCTCCGACGCCATGTTAGACTGTCAAAGTATGATCCTTTAGTGGAGGAGGTGGAGCTATTGGAAGCAAATTCCCAATATGCTCACATTCGATTCCAAGATGGGAAAGAAAGTACGGTTTCAGTTAAAGACTTAGCTCCTTGTGGTGGCCAGCCCTCTCCTGAGGACATTAACAATAGCCATAATTCAGATAATGTTGATGTCGTCGCAGATACTACGAACATTTCCAATCCTATTGCAGACACTTACAATTCTCTTAGTCTGCCCCCGATGGATGTTCATGACCCTCCCAGTCTACCTTCTAATGGGACTTCCAATCCGGAAACCGTTGATAATCGGGATATTGATAGCCTCCCTGCAGAAGATATTTCTGTGTCTCCTGGTGTGGGAGGGCAAGGAACTCCACCAAGGCTAAGAAGGTCGACACGAAAAAGATATCCGGTCGACCGATTAAAAATGGACTTTTAAAATAATTAATAATTTAATAGTAAAATTTTAAAATTGTTGAAGGCATTATACATGTATTGCTCTAGTCATAAATAACTAATTGTAAACTGTAAAGGCTACCTAGGTTGAAGTATATTTTAAAAGGAGGGGTGAATGTGGTGATTATTCTTGTTTTATAAGAAGCATTGTAATTGGTTGCCTGTTTTCCTGCCTTGAAATATATGCTGTAAACTTATTGGTTAGTTGATTCCATGTGTCCTCTGGTGGCCATCTTACATTCAGTTTTCTACAGTTTGGTTGAGACTGGGTGCTCAACATGTACTTGCTGGTTTTTTAAGGTTAATAAAGCCTAGCTTTTGAAAGGCAATCTACTCTATATTTCACTCTGTAACTAACCCGTTATGTACCTGCCCAGAGTGTGATTGATGGGACAGTGTAGAGGGAGCTTTACTCTGTATCTAACCCATGGTGTACCTGCCCTGGGAGTGATTGATGGGACAATGTAGAGGGAGCTTTACTCTGCATCTAACCCCGTGCTGTACCTGCCCTGGGAGTGTTTGATGGGGCAGTTTATCGGGAGTTTTACTCTGTATCTAACCCTTGCTGTACCTGCCCTGGGAGTGTTTGATGGGACAGTGTAGAGGGAGCTTTACTCTGTATCTAACCCGTGCTGTACCTGCCTGGGAGTGTTTGATGGGACAGTGTAGAGGGAGCTTTACTCTGTATCTAACCCGTGCGGTACCTGCCCTGGGAGCGTTTGATGGAACAGTGTAGAGGGAGCTTTACTCTGTATGTAACCCGTGCTGTGCCTGCCCTGGGAATGTTTGATGGGACAGTGTAGAGGGAGCTTTACTCTGTATCTAACCTGTGCTGTACCTGCCCGGGTAGTGTTTGATGGGACAGTGTCGAGGCAGCTTTCCTCTCTATCTAACTGTGCTGTACCTGCCCTGGGAGTGTTTGCTGGGACAGTGTAGAGGGAGCTTTACTCTGTATGTAACCCGTGCTGTACCTGCCCTGGGAGTGTTGATGGGACAGTGTAGAGGGAGCTTTACTCTGTATCTATCTCGTGCTGTTCCTGCCCTGTGAGTGTTTGATGGGACAGTGTAGAGAGAGCTTTACTCTGTATCTAACCCGTGCAGTAGCAGCCCTGGGAATGTTTGATGGGACACTGTAGAGGGAGCTTTACTCCAATTCCAATTTTTTTCCAATTAAAATGCTTTATTGGCATGAAAGTTTACAGAGAACCATATTGCCAAAGCTTACATAGCAAAAAGGTACAGTTTTCCAACATTCTGTAGGTGTCAATCGATTTGACATTTGTTGGGTACATACAATATTACTTTTAAACAATATTAATTTTAAACAGTCTTTGTACTTCATTTGGTACGTTCAATATTAATTTTAAACAGTCTTAATTTTAAACAGTCCTCAGGTTGTGACATGTTGTTACATATTTGGCCCCAAGGTATGGTCTGTCTCCTTCTCCTAGGACTAATCTCAATTTTGACAGATCATCCAATTCCTTGAAATCTGGGGTTGTTTGGCTTAGCTTGTTGAATAATATGTTTCTTGATGTGTTGAATTTTTCGCATTTTAGGAGGAAATGCATTTCTGTTTCAACCTCGCCAGCCAGACATTGATCGCATATTCTATTCTCTCTAGGCTGCCAGGATTTCTTGTATCTGCCTTTTTCAATTTCCAGTTGGTGGTCGCTTAGTCTGTACCTGGTGAGGGTCTGTCTCTGTTTTGTGTCTCTGATGGTCGTGAGGTAGTCTGCCAGTTTATATTCTCTTTTTAGGGCCCGGTAACATTCTAATCTGCTTTGGCTTTCGGTTATTTTGTTCCAATGTTCCAGGTAGGTTTCTTTGCATTTTTTAATGATTTGGTTCACTCGGATTGGTGTTTGGGCGGCTGTGTTGGTCTGGGGCTGGTCAGGGTCCGGCTGAGTACTTAGTTTCCGTAGCAGCTGACTCAGGGGACTCTTTTCTGGGTTTAGCTCTTGGGTCTGAAAGGCTTTGAAATGAAGGGTGTCTGGGGAGCTAGATTTGAGGTGATTTAGGAAGTTTAGTGCTCGTTTTTGGATGTTTATTATCAGTGGGTATCTGCCTAGTTCGGCTCTGCATGCATTTGTTGGCGTTTTCCTTTGGGTGCGAAGGATGCTTCGGCAGAATTCTGCATGTAGGGCTTCTATTGTATGTTTTTCCCATTTAGTGTAGCTTTGGTGATTTAGCGGGCCCCATACTTCACTACCGTACAGTGCAATGGGCAGGATTATGCTGTCAAATATTTTGAGCCAGATTTTGATTGGGATTTGGATGTTGTAGAATTTTCTTTTTATTGCATATAGGGCTCTTCGGGCTTTTTCTTTTAGTGCATTCACTGCTATGCTGAAGCTCCCTGATGCTGTAATAGTTAGACCAAGGTAGGTGTAGCTCATAGTGTGTCCTATAGTGATATCACTGAGGGTAAACTGGTATTTGTTTTCCTGACATCTGGGCCTTTTTTGAAAAATCATGATGTTGGTTTTCTTTAGATTTACTGTTAGAGCCCAATTTTGGCAGTATTTGTCGAGTAGGTCTAGTTGTTGCTGTAATCCCTGTTCTGTGGGAGACAGCAGAACCAGGTCGTCCGCATAGAACAGGGATTTCACTTCTCCATCTAGGAGACGGAGACCTGGTGACTCGCTTTGCTCCAGCATGTCTGCTAATTCATTTATGTATATGTTGAACAGGGTCGGGCTCAAATTGCAGCCCTGCCGGACGCCTCTTCTCTGGGTGAAGAGATCGGTGCGTTTGTCTCCAATTTTGACCCCGCATTTGTTTTTCAGATACATTGATTTAATAAGGTCATAGACTTTGCCCCCTATTCCACATTGAAGAAGTTTATAATAGAGCCCTTCGTGCCATATAGAGTCAAAGGCTTTCTTGAAGTCGATGAAACAGGCGAATATTTTCCCATTTTTTGTTTGGTGTATATGTTTTTCAATGAGGGTGTGAAGGGTATAGATATGGTCGGCGGTGCGGTGTTTTGGAAGAAAGCCTATTTGGTTTTTTCTGAGGATATTATGTTTGTTAAGAAAATCAAGTAATCTACTATTTAGGATACTGCAGAATAACTTCCCTAGACAACTGTTGACACAGATGCCGCGGTAGTTATTTGGGTCTGATTTGTTTCCGCTTTTATATATGGGGGAGATTAGTCCTTGGCACCAGATATCGGGAAAACAGCCTGAACGTAATATGATGTTGAATAATTTGAGTACCGCACCCTGCATCTCCATATTGCTGAACTTGAGCATTTCATTTTTGATGTTGTCTGGGCCACAGGCTTTCTTTAGGTGGAGAGATTTTGTTTTTGTGGCCATTTCTTTCCATGTGATTGGGGAGTCTAGAGGGTTTTGGTTGTCTTTGATTGTTGCTTCTAATGTGTGGAGTTTTTCTGTGACCTGATGTTGACTTGGGTTTGTTTCGTTTATTGGGATGTCTTTGTAGAGGTTTTCAAAATGTGTTCTCCAGATGTCGCCATCTTGGATTGGTAATGCTTGCAATTGTGTTGTACTCAGGTTATTCCACATTTCCCAGAATTGTTTTGGGTTGGTGGAGTTTTCAATTTCTTCTAGTATTTTGTGGGTATAGTTTTGTGTTTTGTTCCTAATGGTGTGTTTATATCTTTTGAGGGTTTCATTGTATCTAGTACGTAGGTCCGGATTGTTTGGTTGGCGATGCTTTTGGTTTGATATTTTTCTCAGGTCTTTTCTGGCATTTTTGCATTCGTGGTCAAACCATTTCTTATTTTTATTTTGTCTTTTGTGACTCTTCCTCTTCTGTTTCACGAGGTCGGCTTTTACAGCTGCCTCATGAAAGATCATATTTATATCCTCTATGGCCATGTTTACCCCATCTCTGGTGATCTCATATAGATTTTCTTTAAATTTTGAAATTTTACTTGTGAGATCAGGTGAATTTAGTGCTGTGATGAATTTATCTCCACTGTCTGGGGCCCATCTGTATGTCTGGTTTATTTTATGTAGCTTACTGGGTTCCTTTTTTGTGTCTGTAGTTTGGGCAGAAAGTTTAAGGTACACATTTATTTGGTTATGGTCTGAGAGGGGGGATTGCTGCCTGACAGTGAATGCGTTGATATCGCAGGGGTCCAGGTCAGTGATTGTATAATCCACCACACTAGACCCAAGAGTTGAGGAATATGTGAGTCTCCCTAAGGAGTCCCCTCTGAACCTACCGTTAACTATGTACAGGCCTAAGGCTCGGCAGAGTTGCACTACCTCCCTACCGCTTTTATTTATTTCACAATCGAGGTTGTTTCGGTTTGCGATGGCTGGTGTGACATATAGAGGGGTCTGGCCAAACACATGGTTGTTGCCCTGTGGGTCTATGAAGTCAGGTTCACATCCGGTCCTTGCATTTAGGTCCCCACATAGTAGCACCTTTCCTTGGGCCTGGAAATGGCTGATTTCCATGTGGAGAGTGTCAAATATCTCCTCTTCAAAATATGGCGATTCTATTGGAGGTATGTAGATCGCACATAAGTAAACATCGTTTTTTACTATTCCTATATTTTTATCTAATTTTAGCCATACGTGTGATTTTCCCTGTTTTATCGGTGAGATGTGTTTGTTCAGTTCTCCTTTATACCACACCAGGATTCCCCCGGAGGTTCTGCCCTTGCGTGTCTTAATGTTCTTTACTGAAGGCACAATAATTTCATGGTACATTGGGGGACAGTGGGTCGGCATGTCCTTTTGGCACCATGTTTCTGTTAACACAATTATATCAATGTCTTTTATAGCTTTTAGGAATTCAGGGTCTGTACTCTTCATCCCAAAAGTTGAGGAGCGGAGGCCCTGGATATTCCAGCAGCTTATGTGGAAAGAACGCATTTATATAGTTCAATAAAACGAAATAAAATGGACCTATTTTGTGGGATGAGTGTGGAAACACTATTTTCTATAATGCTAAATGATGATTTAGTATAAATTTCATGAGGCATGCACATATATCTATCTAATAGTAGTAATAATACTGATAAGATAACAATAATGATAATGATAAATAACAATATTAATAATTTCTCCGGCTTTCTATCAGGCTGTTCAGCATCGTCATGATCTTTCTCAGTTCTTGGTCTACAGTCTGTGGTCTAGAGGGGGGTCTTGGGTTCTGTTGTTGGTTTTGTAAAGGGGGGTGGGGGACATTGGTGGTCCTGTTTGGGTTACGGCTCCCAATGGTAGAGGGGGTGGGAGGGCTGCGTCTTTTGGCAGTGTTTATGAGGTTTTTTGCAAAGACCCACATCCGCTGTTTGAGTAGATGTATTTCGTCATAGAGGTCCCTTGTGTTGATGTTTGGATGATGGGCCAGGTAGACGTTGGGGAAGACAGAACATCTCGTGTCGATCTCCCTGTTGGTGTTGTGGATTATATAGGCTGGGGTGTCCTTTCTGGGCAGTAGTGTGGAGATCACGATCCGCGCCTCGGGGAATTCCTTGCTGGCCTTTTCCGCCATCCTGCTCACCGCCCTAGCAGTGCCTTCCCGTAGGGTGCGTAGGTCGTTTGTGCCTGTGTGGATCACAAGCCATTTGGGGCTTCCAAGGGATTCTTTGTTCAGGATCTTCATTGCATGTTCTGTGTTGCTGCACCATTTTTTCAGGACTTGATGACCTGGGAACAGCCTCTGGGGGTCCAGAAACTTTCCGTTGGAGTCGGTCAGCAGGACCGCCTGAGGGGCTGGTTTTTCAGACTGGGTAGCAGTAGTCTGGGCAGGACTCGACTGATGGCTGGTTGTTGGCTGGGTTTCTGGGATATGTTGTGTGGCAGGAGCGGGGTTTGAGGCTTTCGGTGTGTCCTCGTGTGGGGGGGCATCTGACGGGTTCTGCGTCCCTGTGTGTGAGGACTGGGTAGCGGTAGTCTGGGCAGGACTCGACTGAGGGCTGGTTGTTGGCTGGGTTTCTGTGGTGAGCTGTGTGGCAGGAGCGGGGTTTGTGGCTTTCGGTGTGTCCTCGTGTGGGGTGGCATCCGACGGGTTCTGTGTCCTTGTGTGTGTTGTTTTTTGGACCTTAAGAGGTTTGTGTTGCCTGCTGAGCCTTTCTACGGCCTCCGTCATTTTGTTTAGTTGGGTATGGAGTTCTTTGATCTTATTTATTTGTTCCTCTACGGTCTTTCTCAGATTGTGGATGGTGGACTCGTTTTCCATTTTCAGCTGTTTGAGTTCCTCCGTCCAGTTCTTGGTCTGTGTTTCTCTGTATTCGTTGAATTCGAGTTCTAGTTTGGACAGACTCTCTTTCAGCAGTTTGTTTGCGTTGAGAGGTGTGGGGGGGGTGGAGATGGTCAGGGAGGTGTGTGTCTCTGCTGGACTCTCTTCTTCTTCCTCCGCTTGGCTCTCATCATCCTCTGTTCGATTCTCTTTTGCCTCCTGTCCATTGGTCCTATTTGTGTCTGCCTTAGTTTTCAGCTGGGGGAATTCCTTTTCGAAGGAGTCCAGACTTTCTACATTCCCCTGTATCATGATCTTTCCTTTTTTGTTGTAGTAGCTTATGGTTAGCAGGGGGTCATCTTTATCTAGATTTCCATCTTTACATATTTTCAGTCTGCCTCCACTGCCAATACCTTCACTGGAGACGTATGCGTAGTATTTTTGTAAAGTCTCCTTCCATGAGGGAATGGAGTCGGTGTAGAATATGAGGTTGTTCTTCGTCTTAATCCCTTTGTGTGTGGTATAGTCAACGTAGAGGACCTCTGGGTTACTTTTTAGTGTTATGTCCTTGTGTTTTTCCTTTGCTTTATTTTTTGTGCATTGCTCAGGATATTTCATTTCCCTGCTCATTGTAGTCGTTTGTTTTGTCTCAGGTAGATAACTTTTTTTCTCTTTTTTGTGTCGTGTTCCACCTTATCCCACTTTTAGGTCCAAAATTGAGAGTTTTTCAGGGGTTCATCTTTGATATAGCTGCTCTTAAAAGTTTCTCTCTCTCTCTCTCACAGGTTCCTGGTTCGGGTTGTTTATCGTTTCTCTCTGGTTTCTATTCCTTTTTTTTTTCTTTTTTTTTTTTTTTTTTCTTTTTTTCTTTTTTTTTCTTCGGGTTTGTTGTTCTTTTTCTAGGTTAACTAAATTTAGGTAGATCTAGGTATAGCTTTTTTCCTCCGGACCCGGAGTTTTCCTCTCTCTCCTCGCGTCGGTCTCAGGCTGTTTCTGCCCTGGTCCCAGCCCCTCGGCTCGGCTGTGCAGTCCCGTCCCGGCCCGGTGTTTGTCCGAGTTTCTCCGATCCCGGAGTTTCTCGGTTTTCAGGCCCCGGGCTTGCTCGCTCTCCGGGCCTCTGCCCTGGTCCCAGCCCCTCGGCTCAGCTGTGCAGTCCCGGCCCGGCCGAGTCTCTCCGACCCCGGAGTTTCTCGGATTTCAGGCCCCGGGCTTGCTCGCTGTCCAGGCCCGACCCGATCCGGCACCCCTACCTCTCCACTCGCCTCCCTGACTGGCTCGGGCCGCTCCTCCCGGTCTGGGTCGACCCCTGCTGCCGCTCGCTCTCCCTCTCTCCGGTGTCTCGCTCGGCCCGGTTCCTCGGGCCTTTCTCCGGCTTCAGGCCCCGTGCTCCGGTTGACAGAGTCACACACCGTTCTCTCTGGTTCTCGCGGTCGCTCTCTCTCTCTCTGTCCCTGTATCTAACCTGTGCTGTACCTGCCCGGGTAGAGTTTGAAGGGACAGTGTCGAGGCAGCTTTCCTCTCTATCTAACTGTGCTGTACCTGCCCTGGGAGTGTTTGCTGGGACAGTGTAGAGGGAGCTTTACTCTGTATGTAACCCGTGCTGTACCTGCCCTGGGAGTGTTGATGGGACAGTGTAGAGGGAGCTTTATGCTGTATCTAAACCGTGCTGTATCTGCCCTGGGAGTGTTTGATGGGACAGTGTAGAGGGAGCTTTACTCTGTATCTAACCCGTGCAGTAGCAGCCCTGGGAGTGTTTGATGGGGCAGTGTAGAGGGGGCTTCACTCTGTATCTAAACCGTGCTGTATCTGCCCTGGGAGTGTTTGATGGGACAGTGTAGAGAGAGCTTTACTCTGTATCTAACCCGTGCTATACCTGCCCTGGGAGTGTTTGATGGGACAGTGTAGAGAGTGCTTTACTCTGTATCTAACTCATGGTGTAACTGCCCTGGGAGTGTTTGTTGGGACACTGTAGACGGATCTTTATTCTGTATCTAACCTGTGCTGTTCCTGCCCAGGAAGTGCTTGATGGGATAGTGTAGAGGGAGCTTTACTCTGTATTTAACCCGTCCTGTACCTGCCCAGGGAGTGTTTAATGGGACAGTGTAGAGGGAGCATTACTCTGTATCTAACCCGTACTGTACCTGCCCTGGGAGTATTTGATGCGACAGTGTAGAGGGAGCTTTACTCTGTATGTAGCCCGTACTGTACCTGCACTGGGAGTGTTTCATGGGACCGTGTAGAGGGAGCATTACTCTGTATGTAACCCGTGCTGTGCCTGCCCTGGGAATGTTTGATGGGACAGTGTAGAGGGAGCTTTACTCTGTATCTAACCTGTGCTGTACCTGCCCGGGTAGTGTTTGATGGGACAGTGTCGAGGCAGCTTTCCTCTCTATCTAACTGTGCTGTACCTGCCCTGGGAGTGTTTGCTGGGACAGTGTAGAGGGAGCTTTACTCTGTATGTAACCCATGCTGTACCTGCCCTGGGAGTGTTGATGGGACAGTGTAGAGGGAGCTTTACTCTGTATCTATCTCGTGCTGTTCCTGCCCTGTGAGTGTTTGATGGGACAGTGTAGAGAGAGCTTTACTCTGTATCTAACCCGTGCAGTAGCAGCCCTGGGAATGTTTGATGGGACACTGTAGAGGGAGCTTTACTCTGTATCTAACCTGTGCTGTACCTGCCCGGGTAGTGTTTGAAGGGACAGTGTCGAGGCAGCTTTCCTCTCTATCTAACTGTGCTGTACCTGCCCTGGGAGTGTTTGCTGGGACAGTGTAGAGGGAGCTTTACTCTGTATGTAACCCGTGCTGTACCTGCCCTGGGAGTGTTGATGGGACAGTGTAGAGGGAGCTTTATGCTGTATCTAAACCGTGCTGTATCTGCCCTGGGAGTGTTTGATGGGACAGTGTAGAGAGAGCTTTACTCTGTATCTAACCCGTGCTATACCTGCCCTGGGAGTGTTTGATGGGACAGTGTAGAGAGTGCTTTACTCTGTATCTAACTCATGGTGTAACTGCCCTGGGAGTGTTTGTTGGGACACTGTAGACGGATCTTTATTCTGTATCTAACCTGTGCTGTTCCTGCCCAGGGAGTGCTTGATGGGATAGTGTAGAGGGAGCTTTACTCTGTATCTAACCCGTCCTGTACCTGCCCAGGGAGTGTTTAATGGGACAGTGTAGAGGGAGCATTACTCTGTATCTAACCCGTACTGTACCTGCCCTGGGAGTATTTGATGCGACAGTGTAGAGGGAGCTTTACTCTGTATGTAGCCCGTACTGTACCTGCACTGGGAGTGTTTCATGGGACTGTGTAGAGGGAGCATTACTCTGTATCTAACCCGTGCTGTACCTGCCCTGGGAGTGTTTGATGGCACAGTGTAGAGGGAGCTTTACTCTGTATCTAACCTGTGCTGTACCTGCCCTGGGAGTGTTTGATGGGACAGTGTAGAGGGAGCTTTACTCTGTATCTAACCCGTGCTGTACCTGCCCTAGTAGTGTTTGATGGGGCAGTGTAGGGGGAGCTTTACTCTGTATCTAACTCATGCTGTACCTGCCCTGGAAGTGTTTGATGGGACAGTGTAGAGGGAGCTTTTCTCTGTATCTAACCCCGTGCTGTACCTGCCCTGGGAGTGTTTGATGGGACAGTGTAGAGGGAGCTTTACTCTGTATCTAACCCCATGCTGTACCTGCCCTGGGAGTGTTTGATGGGACAGTGTAGACAGAGCTTTACTCTGTATCTAACCCGTGCTGTACATGCCCTGGGAGTGTTTGATGGGACAGTGTAGAGGGAGCTTTTCTCTGTATCTAACCCCGTGCTGTACCTGCCCTGGGAGTGTTTGATGGGACAGTGTAGAGGGAGCTTTACTCTGTATCTAACCCCATGCTGTACCTGCCCTGGGAGTGTTTGATGAGACAGTGTAGACAGAGCTTTACTCTGTATCTAACCCGTGCTGTACATGCCCTGGGAGTGTTTGATTGTTGTGATAAATCCATGTAGTGAGACAAGGACTCGAAGAGGCGATATCGTAGAATTAGCACGAGTACTTTTTTAACAAGCAGAGTAACAAACATCATGACTGCATCCTGGCATTTCACCTTTTCTGACCTTGACAGGAAGCAAACCTCTAACCTTAACAGGAAGCAAACCACTAACGTTAGTGTATTGATTTCTTTGTGGGTTCAATGATGAGACATTTATGAAAGAGAATGGCCTAGAAATTCAGTTTGGGCCCGCCAGCTCGCTTGCGCCCAGAAGTTACCGCTGCGCGCGGAGCCACTTGCGCCCGCCGGAAATTCAGTTTCAGCGCCCCAAGTCAAAGCCGGCCGCTATTCAAGGGTGTGGCCGCCCCCGCTTGGGGTGCTGAAACTGAATTTCGGCGTGCTAGGTGCCGCAGCGCCATCCGCTGCGGAGCGGCAGGCTGCGGTACTGCAGGCCTTCCTCCCTCTCTTAAGGGGGAGGTGCCTGCAACAGCGAGATCGCCACTCGCTAGTGCCGGCAAATGAGCCCGGCACCACGGAGAAGTGCCGGGCTCCCGGAAAACAGCCGGCAATGCTGCGGGGGGGGGGCTGGTGGAGGAGGCCGGGGAAGGAGGTGCGGGCAGGCGGCCGCCGAAAAAGCGGCCGGCCGCACCTCCGCCTTAACTCGCCCCACTAAGGCTGCAGGACGGCCCCGTTTTCAGATCGCTGTTTGCGGCCGCTGCGGAAGAGGCGGCCGCAACTAAATATGGTGGCCAGGCCGGTAGCGGGGCGGTAGCGGGGCACTGCGCACACCGATGACGTCATCGGTGGTGGCGCAGCGCTACTGGCTAACGCCGCCATTACCGCAGCGTTGAATATCGGCGCAATCTCAGCAAGTGGCGCAAAAGCCCTCTTTGGGCGAAAACTGGGCGCAAAGCCTACTGAATTTCTAGCCCAATGTCTTTTAATCCAAAGTTTTTTCAGTAAATTAACTGCATCACAGGGGACATCATGTTAGTGATCCATCTAAAACGAAACCAAAACTAAACTGATTGTCTCTCACATGCCCTCTGCTGGTCAGGCATAAGTAATCAATCAGGCAAATATGCTGGTAAGGCATCATAATCAAACAGGCAAATACCATCACTATTTGCTGATATCATTACATCTCCCTTTCTTAAAAGAAAAGTATTTTACTTTTAACTAACAACATGTTTTCTTTGTATTAATCTGCATTTTAACTGTAACACTTAATGAACTTACATTATCATTATCATGATCAAGGTTTTTTAACCTTGTTTTGTGTGTTCACATGAAAAATGTAAATACACTAGAACTTGAAGAAAGAATAAGATAACATTACTTCCTTCTATAACAATAGTCCTTAAATTTGCTCAATGAGTCTCTCAGGTGGCTTCACGTGTCTTGAGGATTTTCTAATTGATTGTCCTTGAATCTGAGTTGTTGCCTCAGATGATGGCTTCTCAGCTGTGTGATCAGGCTGTTCAACAGTATCAGTCTTTTGACCTGCTGTGTGATCAGGTTGTTCAACAGTATCAGTCTTTTGACCTGCTGTGGCTGGTCCCATGAGAAGATCCCAACGATTTCTTCTCAGAACAGCACCCTCATCTGTCTGAACGGTGTATGATCTTGGTTGAACTTCACTCAGGACAGTTCCCTTCTGAGTCCATATGTTTGTTTTGTCTTTGAACCTTACTTGGTCACCAGTGTGGAGTTCAGGTAGGTTTTGTGTTCCTCTGTCATAGTAGTACTTTTGCTTTTCTTTCTGTTGTTCTTTGAAATTCCTCACTTTCTCCCCCTCTTTTGTTTTCAGGAGGTTCTCCGGGATGGGTAGGTTTGACCTTAGCCGACGTCCCATAAGGAGTTGGGCTGGTGACATACCACACTCGAGCAGCGTTGTGCGGTATACAAGCATGCTCTGGTAGAAGTCAGTTCCACTGTCTTTTGCCTTGTACATCAGTCTTTTCACTGTCTGGACTGATTTTTCCACTAGTCCATTGGACTGTGGAAAGTGAGGACTTGACGTTGTGTGGACAAAGTCCCACTCTTTGGCAAAGTGTCGGAAACTTGCATTGTAAAACTGGGGTCTGTTGTCTGTGAAGACCTCGCTTGCCACGCCATGTCTGGAGAATATGGCTTTCATACATGTTATCACAGCATCTGCAGTGGTGGTGTACAGTCTACAAACCTCTGGATACAGGGAGTAATAGTCTGTGACTACAAGATAGTCCTTCCCTTGACATACGAATAGGTCAGCGCCTACCTTCTGGTAAGGTCTGTCTGGTGCTGGGTGTGGCTTTAGTGGTTCTACCGGATTGTTTGCTCGATATTTCAGGCATATTGTGCAGTTTGACACCTCATTTGTCACATCTTGGTTGATTCGTGGCCAGTACATCACCTCTCGTGCTCTTTTCTTACACTTTTCGATTCCCAGATGTCCTCCATGGATCCTTTTTAGCATCTCTTTTCTCAGACTCTTTGGGATAACTATTTTACTTCCTTTGTAGATATGTCTTCGACCACTGATAGTTCCGCCCTGCAGTTCCAGTACTCTGCCATGTCAGGTGAGCAGTCTTGCTGGGCCATCCATCCAAGATGCTTTTCCTCAGTCGTCTCATTGTTTCATCTTTGATTGTCTCAGTCTTTATGAGCTCCATTTTTGCATCTGCTATGGGCAGTGCACTTGTGATCATGTCCACATAGGCGTTCACTTTTTCATCCATTGTGGTGTATGCGGGCTCACTTGGGTCAACAGCTCTGGACAACGTGTCTGTTGTATACATCAGTTTACCCGGTGTGTACGCAACATTCAGTGTATAGCGTTGCAGCCTGATCATCATTCTTTGTATTCTAAGCGGACAGCTATTTAGTGGCTTTTGGAACAATGCAATCAAGGGCTTATGGTCAGTCTCTACACTGATTGCTTGTCCTGCCACAAACTGGTGAAATCTTTCACAGGCGTATGTGATGCTGAGCAGCTCTTTTCTATTTGAGCATATCGCGTCTCCGTGTCTGTCATTGAGCACGATGCATATGCAATAGGTTGCCAGTAGTCATATTGTTGCAGAAGAACGGCACCGAGCCCACTCTGTGATGCATCTGATGATATCTTGATGGGTCTCGCTGGGTCATAAAACCTCAGAACTGGTTCCTCTGTGAGCAGTTTCTTTAGATCGCTCCATGACTTCTCATGCTCATGATTCCATTCCCATACTATGTTCTTTTCAGTTAGTCTTCTCCGTGGCGCCATCTTTTCTGAGAGGTTGGATATGAATTTACCCATGTAGTTGATCATTCCATTAAACCTCTGCATGTCCTTTTTGCATTGTGGCTTTGGCATATTCTCAATGGTGGACACCTTTCTGGGATCTGGTCTGATGCCCTCACTGCTAAGGATATTTCCCACGAATATCAGTTCTGTTACCCCGAGCTGGCATTTCTCTCTATTCAGCTTCAGGTTTGTTTTCCTTGTTGCTTCCAGCACTTTTTTCAGTCTCTCGTCATGCTCAGTTCTCATGGTTCCCCATACTATGATGTCATCCATTGATGTATCAACTCCCTCCAGGTGCTCATAGATCATATGGATAGTTTTGTGATACACTTCAGGAGCTGAGGCAATGCCAAATGGTAACCTTAGGAATCTGTATCTGCCAAATGGACTGTTGAACGTGCACAGTCTTGAACTTGCCTCATCCAACTTCATCTGCCAAAATCCTGATGATGCATCTAACTTGCTGAAATATTTTGCATTTGCAAACTGTGACATGATTTCCTCATGTGTAGGAAGCTTGAAGTGCTCTCTCTTTATTGCTCTGTTTAGATCTCTTGGATCCAGGCAAATTCTGAGCTTTCCATTCTTTTTGTCCACAACGACGAGGGAACTCACCCACTCAGTTGGCTCATCTATCTTCTGAATCACGTTCAGGCTTTCCATCCTGTCCAACTCTGCCTTCAGTTGCTTTTGAAGAGCAAACGGAACTTTTCTGCATGGATGTAGGACCGTTGGCATACTTTTATCTACTCTGATCGTGTGTTCTCCTGGAAGGCAGCCTAGACCCTTAAATAGGTCGTTGTACTCTTTCATGAGTTCATCATAGACTGTCTCTCCTTCGCTTTCCACAACGAGGACTCTCTTTACCAGGTTCAGTCTCTCACAGGCTATTAAACCTAGTATGGCTTGCACATCCTTCGGCACCACGATTAATGTTAGCGTGTGCTCTCTGTCCTTGTGTGTCACTTTGACAATGCATCTTCCTTTCACTGGTATATTAGTACCTGAGTATCCTGTCACTTTCACTTTTATTCCATGTATCTTTGGTCTGGGTCTAATTTTCTTAAAATCAGTCTCTGATATCACATTAACTTGTGCTCCAGTATCCAATTTAAATGGAATATGTATGTCATTCACTTTTAGTGTCAACATCCAGTCTCTTTTTTCTTTTTTGTTTTCAGACACAACATCCACATAGAACTCCTCTATCTCGCTTTCATCTACTGCATGGGCCTTGCTTTGTTGCGCTTGGTTCTTGCAGCAACAGGCATAATGGTCATTTTTGTTGCAACTATTGCATTTTTTACCATATGCTGGACACTTTCTTGGTGGATGCTGTGTACCGCATCGACTACATGACTTTCGATTGTCCCTTTCATTTTTGTTCGCTGGCCATGCCTCTTTTTTCACATTGGCGCTCTTTTTGTTAAACGGTTTGTATCCGTTCTTTCTCACTGCATCCACGTTGCAGCTACTGTCACTGAACAGCTCCTTTGCCTGCGACTTCACAGTCTCTGTAGCCCTACACAGTGCTATGGCTTTTCCCAGGTCTAGATCTTGCTCTCTTAGCAGTCTTTCCCTTAGACCATTATCTGGAATACCACACACCAGTCTGTCTTTTATCAGCGAGTCTGTCAGTCCCCCAAATTCACACGTTTTGCTTCGGTTTCTCAGTTCAGTCACATACTGATCAATAGTCTCTCCCGTTTTCTGTACACATGTGAAAAATCTGTGCCTCTCAAATGTCACGTTACGTTTAGGTATGCAGTAGGCCTCAAACTGTTCCATTATTTTATCCAACTTCATTTTGTCTCCCTCAGCAGTGAATGTGAAGTTATTATACACCTCCAGCGCTTCATCACCCACGACATGTAAAAACACTGACGATTTCTTTTTATCACTTTTCTCGTCAGCTCCGATTGCCGCTAAATAAAAACCCACACGTTGTTTGAACCTCCTCCAATTTTCAGCCACATTACCTGTCAACTGAAGCTTCGCCAGTGGGTGTAAACCTACCATTTTTCACTTCGTTAGCTATTCTCCAAAGGTAAGTAACGATGTTCTCTTTTGGCTTGCTAATATGTGGAGAGCTGATTCAACTTCAGATTTTTCCTCTTCATCTCTTTCAATCACTTCTGACACCATGCATTGATTTCTTTGTGGGTTCAATGATGAGACATTTATGAAAGAGAATGTCTTTTAATCTAAAGTTTGTTCAGTAAATTAACTGCATCACAGGAGACATCATGTTAGTGATCCATCTAAAACGAAACCAAAACTAAACTGCTTGTCTCTCACATGCCGTCTGCTGGTCAGGCATAAGTAATCAATCAGGCAAATATGCTGGTAAGGCATCATAATCAAACAGGCAAATACCATCACTATTTGCTGATATCATTACAGTTAGCAGCAGCATTGGCTACAGCACCACCTGGTGGATAACCTTAATCATAACATCCCAGATTACTATATCCCTCCTCCCTTAAGATTTCAGTATTAATTTCTTAACAAACAACCATTCCTGAGGGTCACATAAGGATTCTCCATTCATCATGTTCCATACTTGACGAATCTAACAGTTCAGTATCAATCTCTCTGGTGGCTTGTGAGTCCTTTGTGAACGTCTAACAGTAAAGTCCCTGCTTGTTTGTGGTGAAGCCACCAGCTGCTCCTGAGCAGTGCTCAGAGTATCTGACTCTGCAACTATGGTTTCCTCTTGACGAATAGGTTCCTGTGGAATTGCCTCTGTCCCTGGTGGTGGCATCACAGATGCACTTGGATAACTGGGGGCAACCCTGTCTTCAGTCATTGCATCTGGAACCTTCATTTCAATTTACCCTTGTCTGGTAAGTATCTGATCTACATGTCTGCGTAATACCCTACCATCTCCCAACATGACCTTGTATGATACTGGACCTGTCATTGAGTCTATGAAGCCAGGAATCCACTTTGGTCCATAACTGAAATTCCTGGTAAGGACCGCATCTCCTTCCCCAAAACTTCGGCTCTTTGTTCTTTTGTCATGGTTCTCTTTTTGTTTGTTTTGTCTGTTTTCCATTTTCCTTCTTAGGTCTGTGTGGACAAGGTCAAGAGTGGAGCGTAGTCTATGACCTAATAACATCTCAGCAGGAGAGAGTCCTGTGGTGGATTGAGGTGTTATTCTGTAGCTGAACAGAACCCGTGACACTTTGGCTGCTAAACTCCCTTCTGCACTTTTTTTCATCATCTCCTTAAATGTTTGTATGGCTCTCTCCACAAGTCCATTCGAGGACGGATGATATGGAGCCGAGGTCACCTGCACTATGCCATTTTTTCCCAAGAACTCTTTTGTCTCTGTACTCACAAAACAAGTGGCATTGTCACTCACCACGATCTCCGGTAGACCTTGATTACTGAAGCTCCGATGCAGGCAGTCTATAGTAGTAGTGGCGGAAGCAGAATTTACAGGATAAACATCCATCCATTTGGAATGTGCATCAATGATTATGAGGAACATTGTCCCCATGAATGGACCCGCATAATCTAAGTGGAATCTTCTCCATGGTTTATCCGGCCACTCCCAGGGGTGGAGAGGAGCCGCTGCTGGTGCCTTCCGTTGTTCCTGACAAGTGCTGCATGTCTTGACTAGATTTTCTATCTCCTCATCTAGCTTTGGCCACCACAAGTAACTCCTAGCCAAGGCTTTCATACGCGAGACCCCAGGATGACACTGATGTAGTTGCTCTAGGATAGACTGTCGTGCTGGCTGTGGAATAATCACTTGTGCTCCCCACAACACGCAACCATCCTGCACACTCAGCTCTGTTTTCCTGACACTGTAGGGTGTGAAGTCAGCCCCTTCCGGATGCTGTGGCCACCCCCTCACCACATATTCTCGAACTCTAGACAGTACTGGATCTTTACCTGTCCATGTTCTTACTTGCTCTGCAGTCACAAGTGCCGTGTCAGTGTCCTCCAACATCAAAACTCTGTCCTCTGGAGCTGCACGGATAGGTGTGCCTGGCAGTGGAAGACAGCTCAAGGCATCTGCGTTCCCATGGTACTTGCCCGCCTTGTTGATGATGACATACTCATATGCCCTCAACGTCACTGCCCACCTCTGGATCCGGGGTGACACCATCTGTGGAACTGCTTTCATTTCATTGAACAGAGAGAGAAGAGGTTTATGATCAGTGCATATGGTGAACTTCCTGCCATATATGTACTTGTGGAACCTCTGTAACCCAAACATTACTGCTAACCCCTCTTTGTCTAACTGGGAATAGTTTTTTCCGCTGGTGTTAGAGTTCGGGACATAAACCCTATTGGTCTTTCAGTCCCATCTTCCATGCAGTGTGAAAGAACTGCCCCCACCCCATAAGGTGAAGCATCACAAGAGAGAATGATGTCTTTCTCTGCATTGTAGTGAACCAGCACATCCGATGACAGCATCAGTTTCTTGGACTGTTCAAATGAAACCCCCTGCTCCTCTCCCCACTGCCACTGTGTCTCCTTGCACAGTAGTTTGTGAAGAGGTGCTAACACAGTTGACAAGTTTGGTAAAAACCTGTTATAATAGTTCAGCAGTCCCAGGTAAGCTTTTAACTCAGCCACATTTGTAGGAGCAGGGGCGTCCTGCAGTGCTTGTACCTTCTTCTTGAGTGGATGGAGCCCGGCGGCATCCACTCTGTGTCCCAGGAACACTGCCTCATTCCCCAGGAAAGTGCACTTACTCCTCTTGAGCCGGAACCCTGCCCTCTCCAATCTCTGTAGTACCTTTCTCAGAGTGCTCAGATGCTCCTGGTCGGTTCTTCCCGTCACCAGAATGTCATCCAGATAGATGGAAACATGTGGAATCCCTTGCAGTACACCTTCGATTGTCCTCTGGAAGGTAGCTGGACTAGATGAGACACCAAACGGTAAGTGGTTATATGTAAACAAGCCCTTGTGTGTATTTATGGTGACATACTTCTTTGATTCGTCATCCAGTGTAATCTGCAAGTAGGCATGACTCATATCCAACTTTGTGAATTTCTTTCCTCCAGCCAGGTTTGCAAAGAGATCCTCTGTTTTGGGAATCGGATACTGCTCTGGTTTGGACACCCGATTGACTGTCAATTTATAGTCTCCACAGAGTCTTACCGAATTGTCCGGTTTTAAAGCAGGTACTATGGGAGCTGCCCATTCCGAACATTTCACTGGCTCCAGTATGTTCTCTCTCAATAGACGGTCAAGCTCAGCCTCTACCTTTGGCTTCATGGCATAAGGCACAGGTCGTTGTTTAAAAAACCTTGGCGGTGCCTCCTTGTCTACCAAAATCTTAGCTGGGGGGCCATTAAATGTGCCAAGTTCCTCCTTGAACACATTCTCATGTTCACTCAACACTTCTTGCAAAGTCAACTGTTTGCCCGCATTTATTTGATGTACTGCTCCCCAGTCTAATTTCAGTTCTTTTATCCAGCCCCGACCTAACAGGTTTGGTCCGGTACCCGATACTATAACTACAGGTAGCTGTTCCACTGTGTCCCTGTGTTGCACAGTTATATTAGCTGTACCTAATGTCGCTACTCGTTCACCTGTATATGTTTTAAGATGCAGGGAGCAAGGCTTTAACTCTGGAACTTTTGCACGGTTCCACAATTTTGAGTACTCTGCCTTGTTCATTATGGTCACGCTGCACCCTGTATCCACTTCAAAGTTCATCTTAGAATCATTTACTGTCAGTTGCAATGTGATAGGAGCCACTTTGGAATGTTCTCTAACATAGAAATATAGAAGATAGGAGCAGGAGTAGGCCATTTGGCCCTTCGAGCCTGCTCCGCCATTCAATGAGATCATGGCTGATCATTCAAATTCAGTACCCTGTCCCTGCCTTCTCTCCATATCCCTTGATCCCTTTAGCCTCAAGAAATATATCCAACTCTTTCTTGAATATATTTAATGAACTGGTCTCCACCGCCCTCTGTGGCAGATAATTCCACAGGTTCACCACTCTCTGGGTGAAGAAATTCCTCCTCATTTCAGTCCTAAATGGCTTACCCCTTATCCTTAGACTATGACCCCTGGTTCTGGACTCCCCGGCCATCAGAAACATCCTTCCTGCATCTAGTCTGTCCAGACCTGACAGAATTTTATAGGTTTCTATGAGATCCCCTCTCAATCTTCTAAACTCTAGTGAGTATAAGCCCAATCGACACAATCTCTCCTCATACGTCATTCCTGCCATCCCAGGTATCAGCCTGGTGAATCTTCGCTGCACTCCCTCCATGGCAAGAACGTCCTTCCTCAGGTAAGGTGACCAAAACTGCACACAATACTCAAGGTGCAGTCTCACCAAGGCCCTGTACAACTGTAGCAAGACATCCTTGTTCCTGTACTCGAACCCTCTTGCTACGAAGGCCAACATACCATTTGCTTTCTTAACCGCCTGCTGCACCTGTATGCTTACCTTCAGTGACTGGTGCACAATAACACCCAGGTCTCTTTGCACTTCCCCTTCTCCCAATCTATTGCCATTCAAATAATAATCTGCCTTCCTGTTTTTGCCACCAAAGTGGATAACCTCACATTTATCCACATTATAGTGCATTTGCCATGTTTCTGCCCAATCACCCAACCTGTCCAAATCGTACTGGAGTTTCACGACATCCTCCTCACAGCTTACCCTCCCACCCAGCTTTGTGTCGTTATGAACATGTCCTCTTCTTCCTCGGCTTCCCCGCTGATGTGGTGTGCTCCATGTTTATTCACTGCTCTCCCTTGGTTTTGCTGTCCTCCCCCTTTTGGTTTGTATTCCTCCACAGGTGGTTTCGCCCTGCAAGCTCGTTTTATGTGTCCTTGTTTCCCACACTTGTAGCACTTTTCCTCCAGAAACCGGCATTCACTCGCCAGGTGATCGCCCTTGCATCTATAACATGCCTTCACATGCTCATGTTGTGGTTTCTGACACATGTTCAACTTGTGCACAACAACCTGACCTGCAACTTGCGTAGCATTAGCCCTGTCTGAACCCTGTATTTCTTTTACATCTCGGTTCGCTGTCTCTATGGCTTGAGCAAGTTCCAATGCTTTTTCATAAGTAAGCCCAGTCTCGGATAATAATCTATGCTGCATTCGGTCATCCATAATTCCACAAACTAGCCTATCTTGCAGCATTTCCTTCAAGTTGTTCCCATAATTGCAATCTTGTGCTAATTTACGCAACACCACTACATAGTCCATTATGCTCTCTTCCTCTTTCCTGTTCCTTGAATTAAACTCGAACTGCTGTACCATCTCACTAGGCTTAGGGTTGACATGTTCTTTCAGCAAGGCCACTAATTCAACAAATGATTTGTCTCCAGGCTTTTCAGGACTGAGCAGATTCCTCATCAAACTATAGTTCTGGCTTCCCACTGAACTAAGCAGAATGGCTTTCCTTTTTCCGGCATCATTTATTTCATTTGCTTCGAAAAAATAACCCAACACTTCACAGTATTCTTCCCAGGTTTGTGCCTGAATATCAAAAGCGGAAACCGTTCCTACCGTGGCAGCCATGCTCTGTTCCAACTGGTAGCTAACTTCAGCTCGTGATTTTGTTGTTTAAACGTCCTGGCAGACTTCTCTTCTTTAATCAGGGTCCTTTTAGTTACCTCATCGCCTAATGTGATAAATCCATGCAGTGAGACAAGGACTCGAAGAGGCGATATCGTAGAATTAGTAGGAGTACTTTATTAACAGAGAAACAAATATCATGCCTGCATCCTGGCATATCACCTTTTCTGACCATGACGGGAAGCAAACCTCTGAACTTAACAGGAAGCAAACCTCTGACCAGAGCAGCAGCATTGGCTACAACACCAGCTGGTGGATAACCTTAATCATAACATCCCAGATTACTATATCGGGACAATGTAGAGGGAGATTTACTCTGTATCTAACCCGTGCTGCACCTGCCCTGGGCGTTTTTGATGGTTCAGTGCAGAGGGAGCTTTACTCTGTATCTAACCCATGCTGTTCCTGCCCTGGGAGTGTTTGATGGGACAGTGTAGAGGGTGCTTTACTCTGTATCTAACCCTGTGCTGTACCTGCCCTGGGAGTGTTTGATGGGACAGTGTAGAGGGTGCTTTACTCTGTATCTAACTCATGCTGTAACCGGGCTGGGAGTGTTTGTTGGGACAGTGTAGAGGGAGCTTTACTCTGTATCTAACCTGTGCTGTACCTGCCCAGGGACTGCTTGATGGGACAGTGTAGAGGGAGCTTTACTCTGTATCTAACCCGTGCTGTACCTGCCCAGGGAGTGTTTGATGGGACAGTGCAGAGGGAGCATTACTCTGCACCTAAGCTGTGCTATACCTGCCCAGGGAGTGTTTGATGGGACAGTGTAGAGGGAGCATTACTCTGTATCTAAGCTGTGCTATACCTGCCCGGGGAGTGTTTGATGGGGCTGTGTGGAGGGAGCTTTACTCTGTATCTAACTCATGCTGTAACTGCCCTGGGAGTGTTTGATGGGACAGTGTAGAGGGAGCTTTACTCTGTATCTAACCTGTGCTGAACCTGCCCAGAGAGTGTTTGATGGGACAGTGCAGAGGGAGCTTTACTCTGTATCTAACCCGTGCAGCACCTGCCCTGGGAGTGTTTGATGGGACAGTGCAGAGGGAGCTTTACTTTGTATCTAACCCGTGCTGTTCCTGCCCTGGGAGTGTTTGATGGGACAGTGTAGAGGGAGCTTTACTCTATATCTAACCCGTGCAGTACCAGCCCTGGGAGTGTTTGATGGGACAGTGTAGAGGGTGCTTTACTCTGTATCTAACTCATGCTGTAACTAGGCTGGGAGTGTTTGTTGGGACAGTGTAGAGGCAGCATTACTCTGTATCTTACCTGTGCTGTACCTGCCCAGGGAGTGCTTGATGGGATAGTGTATAGGGTGCTTTACTCTGTATCTAACCCGTGCTGTACATGCCCTGGGAGTGTTTGATGGTACAGTGTAGAGGGAGCTTTACTCTGTATCTAACCTGTGCTGTACCTGCCCAGGGAGTGTTTGATGGGACAGTGTAGAGGGAGCATTACTCTGTATCTAACCCGTACTGTACCTGCCCTGGGAGTGTTTGATGCGAACGTGTAGAGGGAGCTTTACTCTTTATGTAGCCCATACTGTACCTGCCCTGGGAGTGTTTCATGGGACAGTGTAGAGGGAGATTTACTCTGTATCTAACCCGTGCTGTACCTGCCCTGGTAGAGTTTGATGGGACAGTGTAGAGGGAGCTTTACTCTATATCTAACCCCCTGCTGTTCCTGCCCTGGGAGTGTTTGATGGGACAGTGTAGACGGAGCTTTACTCTGTATCTAGCCCGTGCTGTACCTGCCCTGGGAGTGTTTGATGGGACACTGTAGAAGGAGCTTTACTCTGTATCTAACCCGTGCTGTACCTGCCCTGGGAGAGTTTGATGGGACAGTGTAGGGGGAGCTTTACTCTGTATCTAACCCGTGCTGTACCTGCCCTGGGAGTGTTTGATGTGACAGTGTAGAGGGAGCTTTACTCTGTATCTAACCCGTGCTGTACCTGCCCTGGGAGTGTTTGATGGGACAGTGTAGGGGGAGCTTTACTCTGTATCTAACCCGTGCTGTACCTGCCCTGGGAGTGTTTGATGGGACAGTGTAGAGGGAGCTTTACTCTGTATCTAACTCGTGCTGTACCTGCCGTGGGTGTGTTTGATGGGACAGTGTATATTGGACTGTGCTCCTTTCACTGCTGAGCTGTTTAACGAGACAGTTTATTGAGTTAATGAGAATCAAATGTTTAAATGTTCGTGGAGCAGCTCCCATAGAATTGTTGTAATTTCTTGAAAGAGGGTCAGGTGATTGGTCAGGTGAAGGGGGATCAGGTGAAGGGGGATCAGGTGATTGGTCAGGTTAAGGGGGTTCAGGTGATAGGTCAGGTGAAGGGGATCAGGTGATTGGTCAGGAGAATGGGGATCAGGTGATTGGTCAGGTGAAGGGGAATCAGGTGATTGGTCAGGTGAAGGGGGATCAGGTGATTGGTCAGGTGAAGGGGGATCAGGTGATTGGTCAGGTGAAATGGGATCAGGTGATTGGTCAGGTGAAGGTGATCAGGTGAATGGTCAGGTGAAGGGGAGCAGGTGATTGGTCAGGTGAAGAGTGATCACGTGAATGGTCAGGTGAAGGGGAGCAGGTGATTGGTCAGGTGAAGGGGGTTCAGGTGATTGGTCAGGTGAAGGGGATCAGGTGATTGGTCAGGAGAATGGGGATCAGGTGATTGGTCAGGTGAAGGGGAATCAGGTGATTGGTCAGGTGAAGGGGGATCAGGTGATTGGTCAGGTGAAGGGGGATCAGGTGATTGGTCAGGTGAAAGGGGATCAGGTGATTGGTCAGGTGAAGGGGGATCAGGTGATTGGTCAGGTGAAATGGGATCAGGTGATTGGTCAGGTGAAGGTGATCAGGTGATTGGTCAGGTGAAGGGGATCAGGTGATTGGTCAGGAGAATGGGGATCAGGTGATTGGTCAGGTGAAGGGCGATCAGGTGATTGGTCAGGTGAAGGGGGATCAGGTGATTGGTCAGGTGAAAGGGGATCAGGTGATTGGTCAGGTGAAGGGGGATCAGGTGATTGGTCAGGTGAAGGGAGATCAGGTGATTGGTCAGGTGAAATGGGATCAGGTGATTGGTCAGGTGAAGGGGGATCAGGTGATTGGTCAGGTGAAGAGTGATCACGTGATTGGTCAGGTGAAGGGGAGCAGGTGATTGGTCAGGTGAAGGGGGATCAGGTGATTGGTCAGGTGAAGGGGATCAGGTGATTGGTCAGGAGAATGGGGATCAGGTGATTGGTCAGGTGAAGGGGAATCAGGTGATTGGTCAGGTGAAGGGGATCAGGTGATTGGTCATGTGAATGGGGATCAGGTGAAGGGGGATCAGGTGATTGGTCAGGTGAAGAGTGATCACGTGATTGGTCAGGTGAAGGGGAGCAGGTGATTGGTCAGGTGAAGGGGGATCAGGTGATTGGTCAGGTGAAGGGGGATCAGGTGATTGGTCAGGTGAAAGGGGATCAGGTGATTGGTCAGGTGAAGGGGGATCAGGTGATTGGTCAGGTGAAATGGGATCAGGTGATTGGTCAGGTGAAGGGGGATCAGGTGATTGGTCAGGTGAAGGGGAATCAGGTGATTGGTCAGGTGAAGGGGGAGCAGGTGAAGGGGGATCAGGTGATTGGTCAGGTGAAAAGGGATCAGGTGATTGGTCAGGTGAAGGGGATCAGGTGATTGGTCAGGTGAAGGGGAATCAGGTGATTGGTCAGGTGAAGGGGGATCAGGTGATTGGTCAGGTGAAGGGGGATCAGGTGATTGGTCAGGTGAAAGAGGATCAGGTGATTGGTCAGGTGTAGGGGGATCAGGTGATTGGTCAGGTGAAGGGGAATCAGGTGATTGGTCAGGTGAAGGGGGATCAGGTGATTGGTCAGGTGAAAGGGGATCAGGTGTTTGGTCAGGTGAAGGGGGATCAGGTGATTGGTCAGGTGAAGGGGGATCAGGTGATTGGTCAGGTGAAGGGGGATCAGGTGATTGGTCAGGTGAAAGGGGATCAGGTGATTGGTCAGGTGAAGGGGGATGAGGTGATTGGTCAGGTGAAAGGGGATCAGGTGATTGGTCAGGTGAAAGGGGGATCAGGGTACAGAGATCGGTGTAAAATCCCAGCTCCTGTTCTACAGCTGGTGCCGCCTGTTCCGTGTGTGAATGAGCATCCAGCACGATCAGGATCAGAAAGATGGCAGAATCCTGTCAATCCCGCTGATCAATTCCTTCTCCGGGGCACCAAAGATCCCCCGAGGGATTCTCCTCCATGATCCCACCCCACAGAACTCCGCTGTCCAACAGAGATTTCCATCCCCTCGCGTCGGTCCGCCTCAATCCGTGGGTGTTGTGTCCGTGTGTTAATAGAGACACTGAAGGCAGGAGTTGGTTTCACAGGTGTTTACTGAACAAAGTCTGGAGGTCAACTAACTGATACAACACAATATACAGGCTTATATAGCCCGAGTGGCCATTACCGGCATTACAGTACACAGGGGGCTCTTAAAGGCACATACACTACAATTCCTCCCCTTTTAGCCAACCAGTACATAATATTTTAAGTAATCATTAATTACATGTTACACGAACAATAATCTACACATTGCTGCAGTTAATCAATTATAAGTCAGTCTCTCTGGAGGCTTCCTGACTCGGTCCGGATAACGCCTCGGTGGTGTAGTAGTTTCTGGTGGTGTAGTAGGTTCTTTTGGCAAGGCTGATTCGGCTTGAATGCCAGTGTCAGGTTCATCGGGTTCCAGTATCACCGGATCGGAGGTAGATACTATGGGTATCTCTACTTCATCATTAGGCGTATAGAGTTGTGGTGTAGGTTGTCCCTTTACGGATGACTCTATGATTTGGTCAGCATGGCGCCTTATTATGCTTTCTCCAATGTCCACGGTATACATCAGCGGTCCTAGTCGTGTGCAGATAGTTCCAGGCTGCCATTTCTCGGTACGGTAGTCCCGGGCCAAAACTTGTTGACCTATCTGGAAGGTTCTAGTTGGCCTTTCATTCATGCCTTGAAATTGCCGGTTCTCCACGTCCCTTCTGATGTTTGGCTTGATCAAATCCAGCCGGCATCTTAGTCTTCTATTGAAGAACATCATGGCGGGAGTTTGGTTTGTAACCATATGTGTTGCATTCCTGTATGCAAACAAGAAGTTATCCACCTTATGCTGAAGTTTTATGTCTTCATTACCTATGGCCTTTATGGCCTTCTTGAAGGTCTGGACAAACCTTTCAGCCAATCCATTGGTGGCGGGATGGTATGGGGCGGGCGTGTAGTGCTTAACCCCATTGTTTTTTAAGAACTTCCTGAATTCTTCGGACACAAATTGCGGTCCATTATCAGAACAGATCTGTTCAGGCAGCCCATTCCTGGCAAATATGGTCCTTAATACTGTGATGGTTTTTTCCGTGGTGGTGGAGGACATCTTTATTACCTCTGGCCACTTGGAGTGTGCATCAACCGCGATTAAGAACATTGAGTCCATAAATGGACCAGCAAAGTCGATGTGTACCCTTTACCATGGAGATGAGGGCCACTCCCATGGATGTAGAGGGGCTTGTGGTGGAGCGTTTTGGACCTTCTGGCATCCTAGGCAGCTCTTGGTCATTTCTTCGATGTCTCCATCGATACCTGGCCACCATACAAACGCCCTGGCTAGGTTCTTCATTTTCACTCCACCCAGATGCCCCTCGTGAAGCTCCTTTAGAACTTTATCCTGGAGTTTGGGTGGAATCACCACTCTGGATCCACACATCAAGGTTCCTCGGCACACTGACAGCTGTTCTCTTCTTTGCGAGAATGCTGGCAACAGTGGTTTGCCATGTGCTGGCCATCCCTTCACTGTTAAATCGTAGACTCATGAGAGAGTCGGGTCATTTCTAGTTTCCCTTTCAATGGCAGAATTTGTTACTGGTAGACATTCGACTATGGTAGAGTGGAAAATCTCCACTGGGTCTACGGTACGTGCCTCTTCTACCGTTGGCAACGGTAGGCGCGATAAACCGTCAGCATTCCCATGCTGTTTTGATCCTTTGTATTCTATGTTATATTGGTGTGCCCCTAGAAAAAGGGACCACCTCTGTAGCCTTTGCGCTGTCATAATGGGAACACCCTTTTTAGGGTTGAATATGGAGATGAGGGGTTGATGGTCAGTCAACAAGGTAAATTTTTATCCGTGTAGGTAATGGTTGAATTTCTTCACTCCCCATACCAGGCTGAGTGCTTCCCTGTTGATTTGGGCATAGTTACGCTCAGCTGAGTTCAATGAGCGTGACGCAAAAGCTATCGGCCGTTCTGAGCCATCAGGGAATCTATGCGATAATACCGCTCCTACGCCGTAAGGGGATGCATCGCACGCCAGTCTGATTGGCAGTGATGGATTGTAATGAGCCAAAACTTCTTTGGACGTGATTAAGTCTTTGCATTTATGGAAGGCACGTTTACAGTCTTCGCTCCATTTCCAAATTACTCCTGTTTGCAGCAGTTCATTAAGAGGGTGCAGAAGAGTTGATAAGTTCGGTAAAAATTTATGATAGTAATTTATTAATCCGAGGAATGACCTTAATTGTGAAACATTTTCAGGTGCTGGGGCTTTTATGACCGCTTCAATTTTTTCAGGTGACTTATGCAACCCTTCCTTATTAATTATGTAGCCACAATATGATATTTGATTCTGGAAAAATTCGCACTTGGGGTGATTTGCTCGTAGGCCCCGTTCTCTCAGCCTAGTGAGCACCTGCTCCAAATTGGTAAGGTGCTCGTTGTCGTTTTCTCCTGTTACAAGGATGTCGTCTAGGTAGCATTGAGTCCCCGGAATCCCTTGGAGGACTTGCTCCATAGCTCTTTGCCAGATAGCTGGAGCGGATGCTACTCCGAAAACCAGTCGACTGTACTGGTACAGGCCTTTGTGTGTATTTATCGTGAGGTACTTTTTAGAGGCCTCTTCAACCTCCATCTGTAGATATGCCTGTGCCAAGTCAATTTTGGTGAAACGTTTCCCTCCGGATAGTGAGGCGAAAATATCTTCTATCCTCGGAAGAGGATACTGTACCATGTGAAGGACCGGGTTTACAGTCACCTTGAAGTCTCCACAGATGCGAATTTTTCTCTGTTCTTCAGATTTATCATTATTCAACGTTTTCTTCATGACCGGGACGATAGGTGTTGCCCACTCGCTCCAATCTATTTTGGATAATACGCCTGCCTTTTCCAAATTCTCCAGCTCTGCCTCGACTGCTGGACGAATTGCGTATGGCACCGGTCTTGCCTTAAAAAACTTGGGAATTGCCGCATCTTCCACTTTTATTGAGGCGGTGATGCCTTTCAAGGTTCCTAGTTTCTCTTGAAACACTTCCTTGGCGTTGGCCAAGATGTCTTTTAATCGTTCAGGTATGACGTCATCATCATTTTTTTCCTTACTGGTCACCGTCAGTGCCTGAATGGAGTGCCAGTCTAAACGTATTTTCCTGATCCATTCACGTCCCAACAGCGGTGGACCACCATCTTGTAGAACGTATAAATACAACTTCTGTATTTCCTTGCCGTTGTATACAACAGGCACCCTTATTTTTCCTTTGGGGTATACTTTCTGTCCCGTATATGTTTTCAAGGTAATGGATGTGTCTTTTAAAGGTATATGCGGAAATAGCCGCTCGTAATCCCGTCGATTTATGACGGTCAGAGCTGATCCTGTATCTAGCTCCATTTTAACTGGGGACCCTGCTATCGTGAGGGTAACCCAAATGGTCTGGTAATCTTCTTTGGCAATTACATTATGTAATTTGAGACAGCTTAGTCTCTTGTTTTCGGAGTCGCTATCGCTCTTCTGGTCTTCGGAGCTACTGTCCGTCATCATTTGTACCTTTCTGTACTTTTCTTTATTGATTTTTTTTTCCTGTCCGTGGATTTTTTTTGTCCAGATCGGCATACCCGTGCAATGTGTCCAATCTTTCCGCATTGCCTGCATGCTTTGTCCTTGAACCAGCAGTCCCGCTGGTCATGGGTGAATCTGCCGCAGCAATTACATCTCTCGAAACCCTGTGTCATTTCATGGGTGCCGAAGTCCTGTGTCTTTTGTTGTATCTCTGCAGCTCCTCTTGCGGCTGCTTCATATGATACAGCCATACTGAAAGCCTTGTCCAGTGTCAAATCTTTCTCAGAAAGCAGCCTTTTCTGTGTTCCTTCACTTAGGAGACCGCAGACGAATTTGTCTCGAAGATAATCTGCTAGTCCTGCCCCGAATTGGCAGTGCTTTGATAGCTTTCTTAATTCGGTGAGGTAATCAGTGTTACTTTCATTCTTGTGTTGATTCCTCTTGAAGAATTTGAATCGTTCCGTTATCAGCAGCGGTGTTGGGTTTAAGTGCTCCTGTAGGGTATCAACAATTTCCTTAAAATTCTTGTCCTTTGGTTTGGCTGGAGTGATTAAGTTTCGTAACAGCCCGTATGTCTTTGCGCCCATTAGATTTAGAAGTACTGACGCTTTTTTATCATTTTCTATTCCATTTGCGGTGCAATATACCTCCACTCTTTCCACATATGTGGTCCAATCCTCTATCTCGTTATCAAAAGCATCAATATTGCCAGCCTTAGGCATCCTGGAAAAAAATGGCGCTTCCGCGCTTTCCTTTCTTTCCTGCAGAAAAGATATGGCGCTTCCCGCGCTTCCCTGCTGCTGCTGCCGATGACAACGCTGTTTTCCGCGGTTTTTAAAAAAAATTTATTTACAGGTGGAGACTCGTTCCCGCCGGACTCTCTCTGCTAGGTCTGAACGCTGACCTGCTTGCAGCGCCGGCCGTCTCCCGAGTGCTCCCTCCCCGTCTGTTACTGCTTGCCTCCACCTTCGCTGCTTGGCCTCGCTGCAGAGCCAGCCGATGGAGCCCCAGCCCGCCGCCCAGGAAGGATTATTGTAGTACCTGCCACCAGCTCGGCTAGCTGGTGAAACCACAGCTTTTTCTTTTTCTTTGGACGTCTGAGGAATCGATGTCCTTGAGGTGCTGCCGAATTGCAGGTAAGTCCGTTTCCAATTCGTCGCCACTGTTGTGTCCGTGTGTTAATGGAGACACTGAAGGCAGGAGTTGGTTTCACAGGTGTTTACTGAACAAAGTGTGGAGGTCAACTAACTGATACAGCACAATATACAGGCTTATATAGCCCGAGTGGCCATTACCGGCATTACAGTACACAGGGGGCTCTTAAAGGCACATACACCACAGTGGGAGCCGGACTCAGTCCAGCAGCTGACCAGTAACTGACCAGCAACTGACCACTAGTTTTTCCTTATTTGTTCTGTGGATTTGTTTGACTCGGGTAAGGCTGAATTTAACGGCCATCCCGATATAACTGAGTGGCTCACTAGGCCCCTTTAGAGGGCAGTGACTGGAGTCACGTGTAGGCCCAGACCAGCTACAGGCGGCAGGTGAAGGACATCAGTGGCCCAGGTACGTTTATAATCATCATTTCTTTCAGGTTTACCAGTTTGAGGAGAGTTGAACACGCAGCCTGCGAGTCCCTGTCGTCCTCTGGCCTCACTGGTCAGTCAGTGGACAGACAGGGTTTGGGAGAAAGTCCCACCAGACATGGTGAAAATTGAACTAAATATGAAATAATACAGCGAGGAGGTTCAAATAGCCGAGCTGAAGCAGCATTGCCCACACCCGCCACCTCTTCCACCTAGAAGGACAAGGGCAGCAGGCGCATGGGAACACCACCACCTCCAAGTTCCCCTCCAAGTCACTCACCATCCTGACTTGGAAATATATCGGCCGATCCTTCATCGTCGCTGGGTCAAAATCCTGGAACTCCCTCCCTAACAGCACTGTGGGAGCACCTTCACCACACGGACTGCAGCGGTTCAAGAAGGCGGCTCACCACCACCTTCTCGAGGGCAACTAGGGATGGGCAATAAATGCTGGCCTTGCCAGCGACGCCCACATCCCGGGAGCAAATAATAAAAAAAGAAGGCAGCCCTTGAAGCCCCTAAAAGGGCAGGCACAATCCCAAGAGGTGACATGAGATGAGCCTTACTGTTCCATGGCATTCCTGGGGAAATCCTGCTAGATCCGCTTCAATCAGAGACTATTGCCTGTATCCCCTCCATCGAAGGGCTGCTTTCTGAGCCAGCCTCGGTGTGAACAATCAAAACAGCTGCTCACATCCACAAGATTTCTGGAGACACGATTAGATTTTTTGTTACAACATGCTTCCGAATGTTGGATTAACTGCAAGGATGTGGGACGTTTTCCGCTCCAGGCACACAAAGCCCCGCAGGGGAGAGACTGAAGTCAGGAAAGGACCATTGATTTCCCAGACCAGGCTGACGGCAGGCTGCCCGAGTGGTGTGAGGCTGCTGCCCTCATGTGGATGGTCAGGGTGGTGCAAGCTCAGGTATCCCACTAAAGATAAAGGAAAAGTGCCATATAATAGGCTCACCAGCACCACCCATGGAATAAAAGGGAGAGTGGCAGCATGGATACGGAATTGGATCCGTGACAGGAGACAGGGAGTAGTGGTGAACGGTTGTTTATCGGACTGGAGGAAGGTACACAGTGGTGTTCCCCAGGGGTCGGTTCTGGGACCACTGCTTTTCTTAATATATATTAATGACTTGAACTTGGGTGTACAGGACACAATTTCAAAATCTGCGGATGACACAAAACTTGGAAGTATAGTGAAGAGTGAGCAGGATAGTGATAGATTTCAAGAAGACATAGACAGGCTGGTGAAATGGGCGGACACGTGGCAGATGAAATTTAACACAGAAAAGTGTAAAGTGATACATGTTGGTAGGAAGAATGAGGAGAGTCAATATAAACTAAATGGTACAACCCTAAAGGGGGTGCACGAACTGAGCGACCTGGGGGTATATGTGCACAAATCGTTGAAGGTGGCAGGGCAGGTTGAGAAAGTGGTTAAAAAAGCACACAGTGTGGCGGAGCCACCAAAGGACTCAGAGCAGTTGTACATAATTCCTTTAACAGCAATGTAGTTACTGTCTGTGCCTGTACCTTTAATGACACTGTTTGACTGTACAATGTCTAGTTACCTTTACAGCGCGGTTTCAACGTGATGACATCATGCCGTTAGTCACGTGATGCCCCAATGGCGGGAAGAACGTGATGACATCATGATGTCAGTCTTCTGACCAGGGGATCAGTCTTCGTGGAGCCCTCAAGGAGAGTAGACCTGTTATTGATGTGTTCTAGCAGTTTCCAGTTTAAACTCGTTTGGTTTCATTAAAGTTCATTATTTTAATTGCCTGACTCGAACTCAGTCTTTTTGATAGGAACCTCCGTTCCTACATTGGTGACCCCGACTTCTACGAACGATTTTTGTGGAAGATTCGACATGGACACGAACGCCGTCACGCTGAAACTGCCACAGTTCTGGGAGCAACAACCAGATGCCTGGTTCATCCAGGCTGAAGCCCAGTTCGCCATTCGGAACATCGTCGCGGATCAGACCCGTTATTATTACGTGGTCTCCGCACTCGACAGCGCAACTGCATCACGGATCATCAGCCTCATCGGTAGTCCTCCTACTGACAGCAAGTATGATGCAATTAAGGCGCGGTTGCTTCAGGTTTTCGGGCTATTAAAGTCGGAGCGCGCTCACCGGCTCATCGCGCTGCCTGGCCTCGGGGACTCCAAACCGTCCGAGCTCATGAGCCAAATGCTCACGCTCTTGGGTGCTGAACCGGAATGTATCCTCTTCCGGGAGCTTTTCCTCTATCAACTGCCTGAACAGGTTCAGGCTGTCCTAGCCAGATCCGACATTACAGACTGCGCCAAGCTTGCGGCCGAAGCCGATAAGATTTTCACGGTTACCCAGCAGTGCTGCGCGGCCACGAGGCACCCACCCCCCATAGATACGGCCCCGGTTTAGAGTCATAGAGTCATAGAGTAATACAGCACGGATAGAGGCCCTTCGGCCCATCGTGTCCGCGCCGGCCATCAAGCCCTGTCTAATCTAATCCCATATTCCAGCATTTGGTCCGTAGCCTTGTATGCTATGGCATTTCAAGTGCTCATCCAAATGCTTCTTAAATGTTGTGAGGGTTTCTGCCTCCACAACCCTTTCAGGCAGTGAGTTCCAGACTCCAACTACCCTCTGGGTGAAAAAGTTCTTTCTCAAATCCCCTCTAAACCTCCCGCCCTTTACCTTGAATCTATGCCCCCTAGTTATTGACCCCTCTACTAAGGGAAAAAGCTCCTCAGCATCCATCCTATCTATGCCCCTCATAATTTTGTACACCTCAATCATGTCCCCCCTCAGCCTCCTCTGCTCCAAGGAAAACAAACCCAATCTGCCCAGTCTCTCTCCATAGCTGAAGCGCTCCAGCCCTGGTAACATCCTGGTGAACCTCCTCTGCACCCTCTCTAACGCGATCACATCCTTCCTGTAGTGTGGCGACCAGAACTGCACACAGTATTCCAGCTGTGGCCTAACCAGTGTTTTATACAGCTCCATCATAACCTCCTTGCTCTTATATTCAATGCCTCGGCTAATGAAGGCAAGTATCCCATATGCCTTTTTTACCACCTTATCCACCTGTTCCGCCGCCTTCAGGGATCTGTGTACTTGCACACCCAGGTCCCTCTGACCCTCCGTCTTGCCTAGGGTCTTTCCATTCATTGTGTATTCCCTTGCCTTGTTAGTCCCCCCAAAGTGCATCACCTCGCACTTTTCCAGGTTAAATTCCATTTGCCACTGTTCCGCCCATCTGACCAACCCATCTATATCGTCCTGCAGACTAAGGCTACCCTCCTCGCTATTTACCACCCTACCAATTTTTGTATCATCCGCGAACTTACTGATCATACCTTTTACATTCATATCCAAGTCATTAATGTAGACCACAAACAGCAAGGGACCCAGCACCGATCCCTGTGGTACCCCACTGGCCACAGGCTTCCAGTCACAAAAACAACCTGCGACCATCACCCTCTGCCTTCTGCCACTAAGCCAGTTTTGTATCCAATGTGCCAAGGCACCCTGGATTCCATGGGCTCTTACCTTCTTGGCCAGTCTCCTGTGCGGGACTTTATCGAAGGCCTTACTGAAATCCATGTATACCACATCCACTGCGTTACCCTCATCCACACACCTAGTCACCCCCTCAAAAAATTCAATCAAATTAGTCAGACATGATCGTCCCTTGACAAAGCCATGTTGACTATCCCTGATTAATCCTTGCCTCTCCAAGTGGAGACAAATTTTGTCCCTCAGAATTTTTTCCAATAATTTTCCTACCACTGATGTTAGGCTCACTGGCCTGTAGTTCCCCGGTTTTTCCCTACTACCCTTCTTGAATAATGGTACTACATTAGCGGTTCTCCAGTCCTCTGGCACATCCCCTGTGGCCAGAGAGGTCCTGAATATATGTGTTAGAGCCCCCACAATCTCTTCCTTTGCCTCACACAGCAGCCTGGGATACATTTCATCCGGGCCTGGGGATTTATCCATTTTTTGGCCAGCTAAAACCGGCAATACCTCCTCCCTCTCGATGTTAATATGTTCGAGCATATCACAGTCCCCCCGCCCTATTTCTATGTCTACATCGTCCTTCTCCATAGTGAAGACAGATGCAAAAAATTCATTTAGAACCCCTCCTACATCTTCCGGCTCCACACACAGTGCCACTTTTGTCCCTAATGGGCCCTATTTTTTCCCTGGTTATCCTCTTACCCTTAATATACTTATAAAACATCTTTGGATTTTCCTTTATTTTGCTCGCCAGTGTTATTTCATGGCCCCTCCTTGATCTCCTAATTTCTTTTTTAAGTATCCCCCTGCACTTTTTGTACTCCTCTAGGGCTTCCTCCGTCTTTAGCCTTTTGTATCTACCAAAAGCCCTCCTTTTTTTCCTAATCCATTCTCGTATATCCCCTGACATCCAAGGTTCCCTGTGGTTTTTGGAACCACTCTTGACCTTTATGGGAACATGTTGCCATTGTATGATCTCAATCTCCCTTCTGAAAGCCTCCCATTGCTCCGATGCGGATATTCCTACAAGTAGCTGATCCCAGTCCATTTTGGCCAGATCCTGCCTTATCCTATTAAAATCGGCCTTCCCCCAATTTAGAACCTTTATTTCCAGCCCATCCCTGTCCTTTTCCATGACCACCTTAAATCTTACCATATTATGGTCACTATCACCAAAGTGCTCACCTACTAGCACTTTTTCCACTTGGCCGGCCACATTCCCTAGAATTAGGTCCAGTACCGCCCCCTCTCTTGTAGGACTTTCTACATGCTGGCTCAAAAAGCTCTCCTGGATGCACTTTAAGAATTCTACACCCTCTGAGCCTTTCACACTCTGACTATCCCAATTAATATTGGGGAAGTTGAAATCCCCCATTATTATTACCCTATTATTTGCACATTTCTCTGAGATTTGCCTACATATCTGTTCCTTTATCTCCCCCTGACTGTTTGGAGGCCTATAGTACACTCCCAGCAAAGTGCTTGCCCCCTTCTTGTTTTTAAGCTCCACCCATATGGCCTCATTAGAGGAACCTGCTAATATATCATCCCTCCTTACTGCAGTAATTGGCTCCTTAATTAATATTGCGACACCCCCTCCTCTTATACCTCCCCCTCTGTCTCGCCTGAAGATTCTGTACCCCGGAATATTGAGCTGCCAGTCTTGCCCCTCCCTCAACCATGTCTCCGTGATAGCAACAATATCATACTCCCATGTGTTTATCAACACCTTCAGTTCGTCCACCTTATTTGCAAGACTCCTTGCATTAAAATAGATGCCATCCAGCCTTGCCCTTATATATTTGCCCTGTCTACCAAGCTGACTTGTTTTTTTCTCTATAATTGGCAGCACATCACCCCCTATTTCAGCTCCCCTCTGTATCCCATCCCCCTGCCAAGTTAGTTTAAACCCCCCAGAACAGTGCTAGCAAACCTCCCCGCAAGGATATTTGTCCCGCTCTGGTTCAGGTGCAACCCGTCCGACTTGTACAAGTCCCACCTTTCCCAGAAGCAGGCCCAGTGATCCAGGAAAGTAAAACCCTCCCCCCTACACCAACTCTTTAGCCACGCATTCATCTGCACTATCCTCCCATTCCTATACTTACTAGCACGTGGCACTGGGAGTAATCCAGAGATTACAACCTTCGAGGTCCTGCTCTTTAATCTGTTACCTAGCTCCCTAAATTCTCGATGCAGGACCTCATCCCCCTTCCTTCCTATGTCGTTGGTCCCAATGTGGACCACGACCTCTGCCTGCTCACCCTCCCCCTTAAGAATGCCCTGTAGCCGCTCAGTGACATCCCAGACCCTGGCCCCAGGGAGGCAACAAACCATCCTGGAGTCACGTTTGTGGCCACAGAAACGCCTATCTGTTCCCCTTACGATAGAATCCCCTACCACTATTGCTCTCCCACTCTTTTTCCTCCCTTTCTGAGCAGCAGAAGCGTCCCTGGTGCCAGGAAGCTGGCTGCTGCTGCCTTCCCCTGGTGAGTCATCCCCCTCAACAGTATCCAATTTGGTATACTTGTTTGAAAGGGGGATGTCCGCAGGGGTTCCCTGCACTTCCTGCCTGCCTCTGTTGCTCCGCCTGATGGTCACCCCCTGTGCAGCCCTACCCTGAGGCGTGAACAACTCACTAAACGTGCTATCCACGACCCTCTCAGCATCGCGCATGCTCCAAAACTCATCCACCCACAGCTCGAGCGCCGCAATGCGGTCTACAAGTAGCTGCAGCTGGATGCATTTCCCGCACACATGGTCGTCAGGGACACTGGCAGCGTCCCTGATTTCCCACATGGAGCAAGAGGAGCAGAACACGGGTCTGAACTCTCCTGCCATGACTTACCCCTTTAATTAATTAAAACATTTATTCAATACCCTACAGCGGGCTGGTGCTCCTACCACACCTGTTTTGGCGCGAAAGCAGGATGCTGCAGTGCCCCCTGCAGTTTTTCACCCAAAAAAAAAAACAAGAAGGCGCAGGCGGCATCCCTGGCGACGGATGACCAAGTCTAACGGGCGTTCCGCGGTGGCGATGGCCGTCGGTTCTACGGGGAAACTCCTCTATATCACTGATTCCCTCTCGGGCCGCCGTTTCCTTTGTGACACCGGGGCGCAGTGTAGCATTCTACCTGCGTCGAAGCTCGACATGCAGACTGGGAGCCTCGGTTTTTCCCTCATAGCAGCTAATGGCGCAGCTATTCGAACGTTCCGAAAGCGACGGGTCGAAGTCTGTTTCGGCGGTCAGCGCTTCTTTTGGGAATTCGTCATGGCCACAGTCTCACAGGCTATCCTAGGGGCAGATTTTCTGTGTGTCAACAGCCTACTAGTCGATGTCCAGCACCGCCGGCTGATCAACGCGGCCACCTTCCACTTGATTCCGTGCTTTCACGGTACCTCCGTGGCGCGTTCCATTGCCTGTGCTTTCCCTCCTACAGATGACTTCACACGGCTGCTCGGGGAGTTTCCGGAGCTGACAAGGCCCACCTTCTCCTCTTCGGCGACGAAACATGGTGTTGAACATCACATCACCACTACTGGCTCCCCGGTTTATGCGCGGGCTAGAAGGCTCGAACCCGGCAAGCTCGCAGCGGCGAAGGCGGAGTTCGCCACAATGGAGCGGCTCGGCATCATTAGGTGATCAAACAGTCCCTGGTCCTCGCCTCTCCACATCGTGCCGACACCAGGCGGCGGTTGGCAGCCATGCGGTGACTACCGACGCCTCAATGACGCCACCACTCCCGATCGGTACCCGATCCCGCATATCCAGGACTTCTCGGCCCACTTGGCGGGAAATACTATCTTCTCTAAAGTCGACCTCATCCGTGGATATCACCAGGTTCCAGTGCACCCACAAGACGTCCCGAAAACCGCGGTCATCACCCCTTTTGGCCTCTTTGAGTTCCTGCGAATGCCGTTTGGCTTAAAGAACGCAACACAGGCGTTCCAGCGTTTAATGGACCCTGTTCTTCGAGACCTGCATTTCATTTTCGTCTATCTTGACGACATTCTCATCGCCAGTGCCAGCAAGGAGGAGCACATCTCCCATTTGCGTTCCCTCTTTACGCGCCTCAGCCAACACGGTTTAATCAACAACCCGGCCAAGTGCCAGTTCGGCCTGCAACAGATCGATTTCCTGGGACATCGCATAACATCAGACGGCGCCGTCCCTTTGTCGATGAAGGTTGAGGCGGTTACTTCTTTCCCGCGGCCGTCGACAGTCAGGGCCTTGCAGGAGTTCCTGGGGATGATCAACTTCTACCACCGTTTCGTCCCCAAGGCGGCTCAACTCATGCAACCTTTGTTCGGGGCCCTCAAGGGCAAGTCCGGTAAAGATCCAATCAGCTGGACAGCTAAAATGGTCCAGGCATTCAGCGACACCAAGAACGCTTTGGCCAACACAACCATGCTGGCGCACCCACTTCCAGGTGCTACTATCGCCCTTACCACCGACGCGTCAGACTACGCCATCGGTGCAGTGCAAGAGCAGTGGGTCAACGGCACGTGGCAACCGCTGGCGTTTTTCAGCCATCAATTATGAAAGAATGAAAAAAAGTACAGCACCTTCGATAGGGAGCTACTGGCCCTTTTCCTCGCCATTCGCCATTTCCGGTTTTTATTGGAGGGGCGCCCCTTCACGGCTTTTGCCAACCACCAACCCCTTGCATTCGCCATGGCCAAGACCGCCGAACCGTGGTCCGCTCGTCAACAACGTCACTTGACGTTCATTTCCGAATTTACCACGGACATTCAACATGTGTCTGGTAAGGACAACCTGGTGGCAGATTGCCTCACCCGTGCGACGGTCCACGCGGTGCACCTGGGAATCGACTACGCCCTCATGGCGGCAGATCAGGTTTTGGATTCGGAGATCCAATCATATAGAACCGTTCCCACTAGCTTCCAAGTGGCCGACGTCATCTTCCAGACCGCAGGTGCCACGCTCCTTTGCGACATTTCCATGGGAGTTCCTCAACCTATCGTGCCAGTCGCATGACGCCGGAAGGTTTTTGATGTCATACACGGGTTGTCGCACCCGGGGATGAAGGCTTCGCAACGGCTTATGTCGGCCAAGTTCGTTTGGAAAGGTATGCACCTCGATGTCCGTGACTGGGCTAATACCTGCGTCGTATGCCAGAAGGCCAAAGTCCAGCGTCATGTCAAGGCTCCAGTGGCTGCGTTCACCATTCTGGAGCGTCATTTCGACCACGTGCATGTGGACCTCGTGGGGCTGCTTCCGCCTTCTCAGGATTATACTCATCTCCTCACCATAGTGGACCGCACCACTAGGTGGCCAGAGGCAATTCCTTTGGTTTCCACCACGTCGGCAGACGTCGCTAGAGCTTTCATCTCCTGTTGGGTTGCCCGTTTCGGGGTACCGGCGGAGATCTCTTCTGACCGCGGGCCACAATTTTCCTCAGAGCTTTGGAACGCTGTAGCTCAGGGGCTCGGCACCAAACTTCATCGCACCACCGCCTATCATCCACAGGCGAACGGCCTTTGCGAGTGATTCCACAGGTCGCTTAAAGCCTCTCTTCGGGCCAGTCTTCAAGGCGCAGGATGGGTGGACAGACTCCCATGGGTCCTGTTGGGTCTCCGTACGGCGCCCAAAGACGACCTACAATCGTCTTCGGCTGAACTCGTCTATGGCCAGCCGCTCCGTGTACCAGGAGATTTCCTCCCTTCTCCCACAGAGCCATGGTCCACCTCCCGGCAACTCGTTCGCCACCAAGAAGCGGCCAGGTGCTTCGCTCCGGTACCTACGTCCAATCATGGTTTGCAGAACTCCTACGTGCCACCGGGACTGAAGAATGCGGAGTATGTTTTCATCCGCCACGACGCTCACCGGGATCCGCTCAAGCCCCCTTACACTGGACCTTTCCGCGTCATCAAACCAGGAGACAAATCATTTTCGGTCAACGTCGGAGGGAAGCCGGATCACATCTCGGTGGACCACTTGAAGCCGGCTCACCTGGACCTGGACCACCCTGTCGTAGTCGCTCAACCACCCAAATGTGGCCGACCGCCCGTTGTCGCCGCACCAGATCAACCAAAGCCGCCTGCCAACTCCACTGTGCCCGCCGCGCCTGCTCAGCCGCAACTGACTGCCAACTCGACCACCGGTTGTCAACTTCCTCCACCAGGGTACCAAAGTCGATTGGACAGGCTCATCAGGCCTCCTCCTCGCCTCATCTTTTCTGTTAAAGACAATTCTGGGGAGGCGCATGTGGCGGAGCCACTAAAGGACTCAGAGCAGTTGTACATAATTCCTTTAACAGCAATGTAGTTACTGTCTGTGCCTGTACCTTTAATTACACTGTTTGACTGTACAATGTCTAGTACCTTTACAGCACGGTTTCAACGTGATGTAGGGGGTTTCTCTTCCTTGCTCTGGTCTCCTGCCAGGCTTCTTGCAATAATTACCCTTGAGTGGTTCGACCCACTCGCCCCTACGGTCCTAGACCTTGGACTTAGGTGCAGGGAGCTGTAGTGCAGAGAAAGACTCAATAGACCAGGTCGAATAGCATGAAATGGATGCCTTTATTGAACAGTTTGCAGCACTATAAAATACATGTCATAAGCACAGATTAAAGCAACTACAAGCATGCACACATCTATAAACCTAACTCCATAGAAATGGGGAACACACGGCACATCGTGAAAGGGGTAACACATTACAATTACCCGTAACCCCCTCCCCTAAACCTAACTAAGTTTCGATTTGAGGGACTCGGGATCATGCTCACCACTTTAAGAATTGCGAAAAAGGCTTTGCAGCCTTTCGACACAGCTTTCCGTCGTCACGTGGGTTTGGAAGCTTCTGGCGCAGCTTGTTTTCCTCTTGGTTCTCCTGCGATGGAGGCAGCCGATACAGCCTTGGTGAGCGCTCGCCACGGATGGATCCGTTACCGATGTGATGTTGAAGAAGCTGGGTGCATCCTCCGGGACCTGAGTGCCTTCTTCACCGGCCGGGGTCGTCGATGATCTCCCGACAAAAGTACCCGGGCCTCCCTCGTCGTCTTCCCGTCGTGGCCGGGCCTTGCCTGGCCGAACACCGAACACGTTCCGAACCGAAATTGTTCCGAAGGTCCGAACCGAAGTGCCGTTTAACTGAAGAGTCTGTCCCGAAGCGTTTTTGAACCGAAGGAGAACTCACTGATGGACTTTACTCAATCCACAGTTATACCCTTTTGGAACATTCTTATCTCCCGCCAAATCATAGTCCTGTCTTTGTAATAATTTTGGCGGGCAGAACTCTCTGCAGGGTTGTTTTGTCTTCATAACGGGAGTCGGTGATAGCTGAACTGGCCTTCCTGGGCCAATAATGTCTTTGCTTTGTTACAGTAACTCGGTTTGTATATTGATCGGTCTGGAGATTGCCCTGGATGGCTGTTAAACGGCTTCTCTTTGTACAGTGTAATGGGTTAAAGCGTTCGTTCAATTGTCCGCCCATTTCTTGATGGGTCTCATCCTGTCACCCAAATCTGTCCTGTACTTATAATCTAATCAATATGTATGCTCAGTTCCATGAGTTTCGGCTTCCCGAAACTGGTTTTCGCGGGCTTTTAATGCCCTCAATCCACAAGCCTGTCTGGCTTGCAGTAACAGAAATTCAAATGGTCCCAGAAGCTGGTCACGAGGTCTGGCGGCCATTTTGTGTGCCCTTTTATCAAAGGTTTCTCTGTATAAGCTTCTTTTGGTCAATAAAGCTGTTTTATTAACCCTACTTTCCTACGTGATTATTTAATGAAAATTTCGCGAATCTTACAGTGATGACGTCATGCCGTTAGTCACGTGAAGCCCCAATGGTGGGAAGAACGTGATGACATCATGACGTCAGTCTTCTGACCAGAGGATCAGTCCTCGTGGAGCCCTCAAGGAGAGTAGACCTGTTATTGATGTGTTCTAGCAGTTTCCAGTTTAAACTCGTTTGGTTTCATTAAAGTTCATTATTTTAATTGCCTGACTCGAACTCAGTCTTTTTGATAGGAACCTCCGTTCCTACAACGGGATCCTGGGCTTCATAAATAGACGTATAGAGTACAAAAGTGTGGAAATTATGATGAACGTTTATAAAACACTGGTTCGGCCTCAACTGGAGTATTGTGTCCAATTCTGGGCACCGCACTTTAGGAAGGATGTGATGGCCTTAGAGAGGGTGCAGAAAAGATTTACAAAAATGATTCCAGGGATGAGGGACTTCAGCTCCATGGATAGACTGGAAAAGCTGGGGACGTTCGCCTTAGAGCAGAGAATGTTGAGAGGAGATTTGATAGAGGTGTCCAAAATCATGAGGGGTCTGGACAGAGTAGATAGAGCAACTGTTCCCATTGACAGAAGGGTGGGGAACCAGAGGACACAGATTGAAGGTGCACACTTGTTTATTGATTGTGCTCCAAGTTGGGTGGAGTCAGCTGCTGCCAGGAATTTGTTATTTCAGAAGGGGAATTTCAGGCAGTCACATTTCCTCATTCATTGGAATTCGGCACCAGTGGAATCTGAGCCTGGCTCCCGTCTCACCCACAGCCAGATCATCAGCATGCCTGTGAAATGAGACCTTGCATCACACACACCTCACCTTTACCACAAAACACAACCACGCTCAACAGAACACATCACCAAAATATCCCGGGCCATTGTCGGAGACAGAAACTCTCACACAAAACACACAAGTAAAGGTATCAAATACACTCCCTGCTGCACATTTAACCCGTGCTGCACCTGCCCTGGGAGTGTTTGATAGGAAAGTGTAGAGGGAGCTTTACTCTGTATCTAACCCGTGCTGTACCTGCCCTGGGAGTGTTTGATAGGGACAGTGTAGAGGGAGCTTTACTCTGTATCTAAACCATGCTGTACCTGCCCCGGGAGTGTATGATGGGACAGTGTAGAGGGAGCTTTACTCTGCATCTAACCCGTGCTGTACCTGCCCTGGGAGTGTTTGATGGGACAGTGTAGAGGGAGCTTTACTCTGTATCTAACCCGTGCTGTACCTGCCCTGGGAGTGTTTGATAGGGACAGTGTAGAGGGAGCTTTACTCTGTATCTAACCCGTGCTGTACCTGCCCTGGGTGTGTTTGATGGGACAGTGTAGAGGGAGCTTTACTCTGTATCTAACCCGTGCTGTACCTGCCCTGGGTGTGTTTGATGGGACAGTGTAGAGGGAGCTTTACTCTGTATCTAACCCGTGCTGTACCTGCCCTGGGAGTGTTTGATGGGACAGTGTGGAGGGAGCTTTACTCTGTATCTAACCCGTGCTGTACCTGCCCTGGGTGTGTTTGATGGGACAGTGTAGAGGGAGCTTTACTCTGTATCTAACCCGTGCTGTACCTGCCCTGGGTGTGTTTGATGGGACAGGGTAGAGGGAGCTTTACTCTGTACCTAACCCGTGCTGTACCTGCCCTGAGAGTGTTTGATGGGACAGTGTAGAGGGAGCTTTACTGTGCATCTAACCCGTGCTGTACCTGCCCTGGGAGTGTCTGATGGGACAGTGTCGAGGGAGATTTACTCTGTATCTAACCCGTGCTCTACCTGCCCTGGGAGTGTATGATGGGACAGTGTAGAGGGAGCTTTACTCTGTATCTAACCCGTGCTGTACCTGCCCTGGGAGTGTTTGATGGGACAGTGTAGAGGGAGCTTTACTCTGTATCTAACCCATGCTGTACCTGCCCTGGGAGTGTTTGATGGGACCGTGTAGAGGGAGCTTTACTCTGTATCTAACCCGTGCTGTACCTGCCCTGGGAGTGTTTGATGGGACAGTGTAGAGGGAGCTTTACTCTGTATCTAACCCGTGCTGTACCTGCCCAGGAGTGTTTGATGGGACAGTGTAGAGGGAGCTTTACTCTGTATCTAACCTGTGCTGTACCTGCCCTGGGAGTGTTTGATGGGGCAGTGTAGAGAGGGCTTTACTCTGTATCTAACCCGTGCTGTACCTGCCCTGGGAGTGTTTGATAGGACACTTTAGAGGGAGCTTTACTCTGTATCTAACCGTGCTGTACCTGCCCTGGGAGTGTTTGATGGGACAGCGTAGATGGAGCTTTACTCTGTATCAAACCCCATGCTGTACCTGCCCTGGGAGTGTTTGATGGGACAGTGTAGAGGGAGCTTTACTCTGTATCTAACCCATGCTGTACCTGCCCTGGGTGTGTTTGATGGGACAGTGTAGAGAGAGCTTTACTCTGCATCTAACCCGTGCTGTACCTGCCCTGGGAGTGTTTGATGGGACAGTGTAGAGGGAGCTTTACTGTGCATCTAACTCGTGCTGCACCTGCCCTGGGAGTGTTTGATGGGACAGTGTAGAGGGAGCTTTACTCTGTATCTAACCCGTGCTGTACCTGCCCTGGGAGTGTTTGATGGGACATTGTAGAGGGAGCTTTACTCTGTATCTAACCCGGGCTGTACCTGCCCTGGGAGTATTTGATGGGACAGTGTAGAGGGAGCTTTACTTTGTATCTAACCCGTGCTGTACCTGCCCTGGGAGAGTTTGATGGGACCGTGTAGAGGGAGCTTTACTCTGCTTCTAACCCATGCTGTACCTGCCCTGGGAGTGTTTGATGGAACAGTGTGGAGGGAGCTTTACTCTGTATCTAACCCGTGCTGTACCTGCCCGGGAGTGTTTGATGGGACAGTGTAGAGGGAGCTTTACTCTGTATCTAACCCGTGCTGTACCTGCCCTGGGAGTGTTTGCTGGGACAGTGTAGAGGGAGCTATACTCTGTATCAAACCCCGTGCTGTACCTGCCCTGGGAGTGTTTCATGGGACAGTGTAGAGGGAGCTTTACTCTGTATCAAACCCTTGCTGTACTTGCCCTGGGAGTGTTTGAATGGACAGTGTAGAGGGAGCTTTACCCTTTATCTGACCCGTGCTGTACCTGCCCAGGGAGTGTTTGATGGGACAGTGTAGAGGGAGCTTTACTCTGTATCTAACCCGTGCTGTACCTGCCCTGGGTGTGTTTGATGGGACAGTGTAGAGGGAGCTTTACTCTGTATCTAACCCGTGCTGTACCTGCCCTGGGTGTGTTTGATGGGACAGGGTAGAGGGAGCTTTACTCTGTACCTAACCCGTGCTGTACCTGCCCTGAGAGTGTTTGATGGGACAGTGTAGAGGGAGCTTTACTGTGCATCTAACCCGTGCTGTACCTGCCCTGGGAGTGTCTGATGGGACAGTGTCGAGGGAGATTTACTCTGTATCTAACCCGTGCTCTACCTGCCCTGGGAGTGTATGATGGGACAGTGTAGAGGGAGCTTTACTCTGTATCTAACCCGTGCTGTACCTGCCCTGGGAGTGTTTGATGGGACAGTGTAGAGGGAGCTTTACTCTGTATCTAACCCATGCTGTACCTGCCCTGGGAGTGTTTGATGGGACCGTGTAGAGGGAGCTTTACTCTGTATCTAACCCGTGCTGTACCTGCCCTGGGAGTGTTTGATGGGACAGTGTAGAGGGAGCTTTACTCTGTATCTAACCCGTGCTGTACCTGCCCAGGAGTGTTTGATGGGACAGTGTAGAGGGAGCTTTACTCTGTATCTAACCTGTGCTGTACCTGCCCTGGGAGTGTTTGATGGGGCAGTGTAGAGAGGGCTTTACTCTGTATCTAACCCGTGCTGTACCTGCCCAGGGAGTGTTTGATAGGACACTTTAGAGGGAGCTTTACTCTGTATCTAACCGTGCTGTACCTGCCCTGGGAGTGTTTGATGGGACAGCGTAGATGGAGCTTTACTCTGTATCAAACCCCATGCTGTACCTGCCCTGGGAGTGTTTGATGGGACAGTGTAGAGGGAGCTTTACTCTGTATCTAACCCATGCTGTACCTGACCTGGGTGTGTTTGATGGGACAGTGTAGAGAGAGCTTTACTCTGCATCTAACCCGTGCTGTACCTGCCCTGGGAGTGTTTGATGGGACAGTGTAGAGGGAGCTTTACTGTGCATCTAACTCGTGCTGTACCTGCCCTGGGAGTGTTTGATGGGACAGTGTAGAGGGAGCTTTACTCTGTATCTAACCCGTGCTGTAGCCGCCCTGGGAGTGTTTGATGGGACAGTGTAGAGGGAGCTTTACTCTGTATCTAACCCGTGCTGTACCTGCCCTGGGAGTGTTTGATGGGACATTGTAGAGGGAGCTTTACTCTGTATCTAACCCGGGCTGTACCTGCCCTGGGAGTATTTGATGGGACAGTGTAGAGGGAGCTTTACTTTGTATCTAACCCGTGCTGTACCTGCCCTGGGAGAGTTTGATGGGACCGTGTAGAGGGAGCTTTACTCTGCTTCTAACCCATGCTGTACCTGCCCTGGGAGTGTTTGATGGAACAGTGTGGAGGGAGCTTTACTCTGTATCTAACCCGTGCTGTACCTGCCCGGGAGTGTTTGATGGGACAGTGTAGAGGGAGCTTTACTCTGTATCTAACCCGTGCTGTACCTGCCCTGGGAGTGTTTGCTGGGACAGTGTAGAGGGAGCTATACTCTGTATCAAACCCCGTGCTGTACCTGCCCTGGGAGTGTTTCATGGGACAGTGTAGAGGGAGCTTTACTCTGTATCAAACCCTTGCTGTACTTGCCCTGGGAGTATTTGAATGGACAGTGTAGAGGGAGATTTACCCTTTATCTAACCCGTGCTGTACCTGCCCAGGGAGTGTTTGATGGGACAGTGTGGAGGGAGCTTTACTCTGTATCTAACCCGTGCTGTACCTGCCCTGGGTGTGTTTGATGGGACAGTGTAGAGGGAGCTTTACTCTGTATCTAACCCGTGCTGTACCTGCCCTGGGTGTGTTTGATGGGACAGGGTAGAGGGAGCTTTACTCTGCACCTAACCCGTGCTGTACCTGCCCTGAGAGTGTTTGATGGGACAGTGTAGAGGGAGCTTTACTGTGCATCTAACCCGTGCTGTACCTGCCCTGGGAGTGTCTGATGGGACAGTGTCGAGGGAGCTTTACTCTGTATCTAACCCGTGCTCTACCTGCCCTGGGCGTGTATGATGGGACAGTGTAGAGGGAGCGTTACTCTGTATCTAACCCGTGCTGTACCTGCCCTGGGAGTGTTTGATGGGACAGTGTAGAGGGAGCTTTACTCTGTATCTAACCCATGCTGTACCTGCCCTGGGAGTGTTTGATGGGACAGTGTAGAGGGAGCTTTACTCTGTATCTAACCCGTGCTGTACCTGCCCAGGAGTGTTTGATGGGACAGTGTAGAGGGAGCTTTACTCTGTATCTAACCTGTGCTGTACCTGCCCTGGGAGTGTTTGATGGGGCAGTGTAGAGAGGGCTTTACTCTGTATCTAACCCGTGCTGTACCTGCCCTGGGAGTGTTTGATAGGACACTTTAGAGGGAACTTTACTCTGTATCTAATCGTGCTGTACCTGCCCTGGGAGTGTTTGATGGGACAGCGTAGATGGAGCTTTACTCTGTATCAAACCCCATGCTGTACCTGCCCTGGGAGTGTTTGATGGGACAGTGTAGAGGGAGCTTTACTCTGTATCTAACCCATGCTGTACCTGCCCTGGGTGTGTTTGATGGGACAGTGTAGAGAGAGCTTTACTCTGCATCTAACCCGTGCTGTACCTGCCCTGGGAGTGTTTGATGGGACAGTGTAGAGGGAGCTTTACTGTGCATCTAACTCGTGCTGTACCTGCCCTGGAAGTGTTTGATGGGACAGTGTAGAGGGAGCTTTACTCTGTATCTAACATGTGCTGTAGCCGCCCTGGGAGTGTTTGATGGGACAGTGTAGAGGGAGCTTTACTCTCTATCTAACCCGTGCTGTACCTGCCCTGGGAGTGTTTGATGGGACAGTGTAGAGAGAGCTTTACTCTGCATCTAACCCGTGCTGTACCTGCCCTGGGAGTGTTTGATGGGACAGTGTAGAGGGAGCTTTACTGTGCATCTAACTCGTGCTGTACCTGCCCTGGGAGTGTTTGATGGGACAGTGTAGAGGGAGCTTTACTCTGTATCTAACCCGTGCTGTAGCCGCCCTGGGAGTGTTTGATGGGACAGTGTAGAGGGAGCTTTACTCTGTATCTAACCCGTGCTGTACCTGCCCTGGGAGTGTTTGATGGGACATTGTAGAGGGAGCTTTACTCTGTATCTAACCCGGGCTGTACCTGCCCTGGGAGTATTTGATGGGACAGTGTAGAGGGAGCTTTACTTTGTATCTAACCCGTGCTGTACCTGCCCTGGGAGAGTTTGATGGGACCGTGTAGAGGGAGCTTTACTCTGCTTCTAACCCATGCTGTACCTGCCCTGGGAGTGTTTGATGGAACAGTGTGGAGGGAGCTTTACTCTGTATCTAACCCGTGCTGTACCTGCCCGGGAGTGTTTGATGGGACAGTGTAGAGGGAGCTTTACTCTGTATCTAACCCGTGCTGTACCTGCCCTGGGAGTGTTTGCTGGGACAGTGTAGAGGGAGCTATACTCTGTATCAAACCCCGTGCTGTACCTGCCCTGGGAGTGTTTCATGGGACAGTGTAGAGGGAGCTTTACTCTGTATCAAACCCTTGCTGTACTTGCCCTGGGAGTATTTGACTGGACAGTGTAGAGGGAGATTTACCCTTTATCTAACCCGTGCTGTACCTGCCCAGGGAGTGTATGATGGGACAGTGTGGAGGGAGCTTTACTCTGTATCTAACCCGTGCTGTACCTGCCCTGGGTGTGTTTGATGGGACAGTGTAGAGGGAGCTTTACTCTGTATCTAACCCGTGCTGTACCTGCCCTGGGTGTGTTTGATGGGACAGGGTAGAGGGAGCTTTACTCTGCACCTAACCCGTGCTGTACCTGCCCTGAGAGTGTTTGATGGGACAGTGTAGAGGGAGCTTTACTGTGCATCTAACCCGTGCTGTACCTGCCCTGGGAGTGTCTGATGGGACAGTGTCGAGGGAGCTTTACTCTGTATCTAACCCGTGCTCTACCTGCCCTGGGCGTGTATGATGGGACAGTGTAGAGGGAGCGTTACTCTGTATCTAACCCGTGCTGTACCTGCCCTGGGAGTGTTTGATGGGACAGTGTAGAGGGAGCTTTACTCTGTATCTAACCCATGCTGTACCTGCCCTGGGAGTGTTTGATGGGACAGTGTAGAGGGAGCTTTACTCTGTATCTAACCCGTGCTGTACCTGCCCAGGAGTGTTTGATGGGACAGTGTAGAGGGAGCTTTACTCTGTATCTAACCTGTGCTGTACCTGCCCTGGGAGTGTTTGATGGGGCAGTGTAGAGAGGGCTTTACTCTGTATCTAACCCGTGCTGTACCTGCCCTGGGAGTGTTTGATAGGACACTTTAGAGGGAACTTTACTCTGTATCTAATCGTGCTGTACCTGCCCTGGGAGTGTTTGATGGGACAGCGTAGATGGAGCTTTACTCTGTATCAAACCCCATGCTGTACCTGCCCTGGGAGTGTTTGATGGGACAGTGTAGAGGGAGCTTTACTCTGTATCTAACCCATGCTGTACCTGCCCTGGGTGTGTTTGATGGGACAGTGTAGAGAGAGCTTTACTCTGCATCTAACCCGTGCTGTACCTGCCCTGGGAGTGTTTGATGGGACAGTGTAGAGGGAGCTTTACTGTGCATCTAACTCGTGCTGTACCTGCCCTGGAAGTGTTTGATGGGACAGTGTAGAGGGAGCTTTACTCTGTATCTAACATGTGCTGTAGCCGCCCTGGGAGTGTTTGATGGGACAGTGTAGAGGGAGCTTTACTCTCTATCTAACCCGTGCTGTACCTGCCCTGGGAGTGTTTGATGGGACAGTGTAGAGGGAGCTTTACTCTGTATCTAACCCGTGCTGTACCTGCCCTGGGAGTGTTTGATAGGACACTTTAGAGGGAGCTTTACTCTGTATCTAACCGTGCTGTACCTGCCCTGGGAGTGTTTGATGGGACAGCGTAGATGGAGCTTTACTCTGTATCAAACCCCATGCTGTACCTGCCCTGGGAGAGTTTGATGGGACAGTGTAGAGGGAGCTTTACTCTGTATCTAACCCATTCTGTACCTGCCCTGGGTGTGTTTGATGGGACAGTGTAGAGCGAACTTTACTCTGTATCTAACCCGTGCTGTACCTGCCCTGGGTGTGTTTGATGGGACAGTGTAGAGAGAGCTTTACTCTGCATCTAACCCGTGCTGTACCTGCCCTGGGAGTGTTTGATGGGACAGTGTAGAGGGAGCTTTACTGTGCATCTAACTCGTGCTGTACCTGCCCTGGGAGTGTTTGATGGGACAGTGTAGAGCGAGCTTTACTCTGTATCTAACCCGTGCTGTAGCCGCCCTGGGAGTGTTTGATGGGACAGTGTAGAGGGAGCTTTACTCTGTATCTAACCCGTGCTGTAGCCGCCCTGGTATTGTTTGATGGGACAGTGTAGAGGGAGCTTTACTCTGTATCTAACCCGTGCTGTACCTGCCCTGGGAGTGTTTGATGGGACAGTGTAGAGGGAGATTTACTCTGTATCTAACCCGTGCTGTACCTGCCCTGGGAGTGTTTGATAGGGACAGTGTAGAGGGAGCTTTACTCTGTATCTAAACCATGCTGTACCTGCCCCGGGAGTGTATGATGGGACAGTGTAGAGGGAGCTTTACTCTGCTTCTAACCCGTGCTGTACCTGCCCTGGGAGTGTTTGATGGGACAGTGTAGAGGGAGCTTTACTCTGTATCTAACCCGTGCTGTACCTGCCCTGGGAGTGTTTGATAGGGACAGTGTAGAGGGAGCTTTACTCTGTATCTAACCCGTGCTGTACCTGCCCTGGGTGTGTTTGATGGGACAGTGTAGAGGGAGCTTTACTCTGTATCTAACCCGTGCTGTACCTGCCCTGGGTGTGTTTGATGGGACAGTGTAGAGGGAGCTTTACTCTGTATCTAACCCGTGCTGTACCTGCCCTGGGAGTGTTTGATGGGACAGTGTGGAGGGAGCTTTACTCTGTATCTAACCCGTGCTGTACCTGCCCTGGGTGTGTTTGATGGGACAGTGTAGAGGGAGCTTTACTCTGTATCTAACCCGTGCTGTAGCCGCCCTGGGAGTGTTTGATGGGACAGTGTAGAGGGAGCTTTACTCTGTATCTAACCCGTGCTGTACCTGCCCTGGGAGTGTTTGATGGGACAGTGTAGAGGGAGATTTACTCTGTATCTAACCCGTGCTGTACCTGCCCTGGGAGTGTTTGATAGGGACAGTGTAGAGGGAGCTTTACTCTGTATCTAACCCGTGCTGTACCTGCCCTGGGTGTGTTTGATGGGACAGTGTAGAGGGAGCTTTACTCTGTATCTAACCCGTGCTGTACCTGCCCTGGGTGTGTTTGATGGGACAGTGTAGAGGGAGCTTTACTCTGTATCTAACCCGTGCTGTACCTGCCCTGGGAGTGTTTGATGGGACAGTGTGGAGGGAGCTTTACTCTGTATCTAACCCGTGCTGTACCTGCCCTGGGTGTGTTTGATGGGACAGTGTAGAGGGAGCTTTACTCTGTATCTAACCCGTGCTGTACCTGCCCTGGGTGTGTTTGATGGGACAGTGTAGAGGGAGCTTTACTCTGTATCTATCCCGTGCTGTACCTGCCCTGGGAGTGTTTGATGGGACAGTGTGGAGGGAGCTTTACTCTGTATCTAACCCGTGCTGTACCTGCCCTGGGTGTGTTTGATGGGACAGTGTAGAGGGAGCTTTACTCTGTATCTAACCCGTGCTGTACCTGCCCTGGGTGTGTTTGATGGGACAGGGTAGAGGGAGCTTTACTCTGTATCTAACCCGTGCTGTACCTGCCCTGGGAGCGTTTGATAGGGACAGTGTAGAGGGAGCTTTACTCTGTATCTAACCCGTGCTGTACCTGCCCTGGGAGTGTCTGATGGGACAGTGTCGAGGGAGATTTACTCTGTATCTAACCCGTGCTCTACCTGCCCTGGGAGTGTATGATGGGACAGTGTAGAGGGAGCTTTACTCTGTATCTAACCCGTGCTGTACCTGCCCTGGGAGTGTTTGATGGGACAGTGTAGAGGGAGCTTTACTCTGTATCTAACCCATGCTGTACCTGCCCTGGGAGTGTTTGATGGGACCGTGTAGAGGGAGCTTTACTCTGTATCTAACCCGTGCTGTACCTGCCCTGGGAGTGTTTGATGGGACAGTGTAGAGGGAGCTTTACTCTGTATATAACCCGTGCTGTACCTGCCCAGGAGTGTTTGATGGGACAGTGTAGAGGGAGCTTTACTCTGTATCTAACCTGTGCTGTACCTGCCCTGGGAGTGTTTGATGGGGCAGTGTAGAGAGGGCTTTACTCTGTATCTAACCCGTGCTGTACCTGCCCTGGGAGTGTTTGATAGGACACTTTAGAGGGAGCTTTACTCTGTATCTAACCGTGCTGTACCTGCCCTGGGAGTGTTTGATGGGACAGCGTAGATGGAGCTTTACTCTGTATCAAACCCCATGCTGTACCTGCCCTGGGAGTGTTTGATGGGACAGTGTAGAGGGAGCTTTACTCTGTATCTAACCCATGCTGTACCTGCCCTGGGTGTGTTTGATGGGACAGTGTAGAGAGAGCTTTACTCTGCATCTAACCCGTGCTGTACCTGCCCTGGGAGTGTTTGATGGGACAGTGTAGTGGGAGCTTTACTGTGCATCTAACTCGTGCTGTACCTGCCCTGGGAGTGTTTGATGGGACAGTGTAGAGGGAGCTTTACTCTGTATCTAACCCGTGCTGTAGCCGCCCTGGGAGTGTTTGATGGGACAGTGTAGAGGGAGCTTTACTCTGTATCTAACCCGTGCTGTACCTGCCCTGGGAGTGTTTGTTGGGACATTGTAGAGGGAGCTTTACTCTGTATCTAACCCGGGCTGTACCTGCCCTGGGAGTATTTGATGGGACAGTGTAGAGGGAGCTTTACTTTGTATCTAACCCGTGCTGTACCTGCCCTGGGAGAGTTTGATGGGACCGTGTAGAGGGAGCTTTGCTCTGCTTCTAACCCATGCTGTACCTGCCCTGGGAGTGTTTGATGGAACAGTGTGGAGGGAGCTTTACTCTGTATCTAACCCGTGCTGTACCTGCCCGGGAGTGTTTGATGGGACAGTGTAGAGGGAGCTTTACTCTGTATCTAACCCGTGCTGTACCTGCCCTGGGAGTGTTTGCTGGGACAGTGTAGAGGGAGCTATACTCTGTATCAAACCCCGTGCTGTACCTGCCCTGGGAGTGTTTCATGGGACAGTGTAGAGGGAGCTTTACTCTGTATCAAACCCTTGCTGTACTTGCCCTGGGAGTATTTGAATGGACAGTGTAGAGGGAGATTTACCCTTTATCTAACCCGTGCTGTACCTGCCCAGGGAGTGTTTGATGGGACAGTTTGGAGGGAGCTTTACTCTGTATCTAACCCGTGCTGTACCTGCCCTGGGTGTGTTTGATGGGACAGTGTAGAGGGAGCTTTACTCTGTATCTAACCCGTGCTGTACCTGCCCTGGGTGTGTTTGATGGGACAGGGTAGAGGGAGCTTTACTCTGCACCTAACCCGTGCTGTACCTGCCCTGAGAGTGTTTGATGGGACAGTGTAGAGGGAGCTTTACTGTGCATCTAACCCGTGCTGTACCTGCCCTGGGAGTGTCTGATGGGACAGTGTCGAGGGAGCTTTACTCTGTATCTAACCCGTGCTCTACCTGCCCTGGGCGTGTATGATGGGACAGTGTAGAGGGAGCTTTACTTTGTATGTAACCCGTGCTGTACCTGCCCTGGGAGAGTTTGATGGGACCGTGTAGAGGGAGCTTTACTCTGCTTCTAACCCATGCTGTACCTGCCCTGGGAGTGTTTGATGGAACAGTGTGGCGGGAGCTTTACTCTGTATCTAACCCGTGCTGTACCTGCCCGGGAGTGTTTGATGGGACAGTGTAGAGGGAGCTTTACTCTGTATCTAACCCGTGCTGTACCTGCCCTGGGAGTGTTTGCTGGGACAGTGTAGAGGGAGCTATACTCTGTATCAAACCCCGTGCTGTACCTGCCCTGGGAGTGTTTCATGGGACAGTGTAGAGGGAGCTTTACTCTGTATCAAACCCTTGCTGTACTTGCCCTGGGAGTATTTGAATGGACAGTGTAGAGGGAGATTTACCCTTTATCTAACCCGTGCTGTACCTGCCCAGGGAGTGTTTGATGGGACAGTGTGGAGGGAGCTTTACTCTGTATCTAACCCGTGCTGTACCTGCCCTGGGTGTGTTTGATGGGACAGTGTAGAGGGAGCTTTACTCTGTATCTAACCCGTGCTGTACCTGCCCTGGGTGTGTTTGATGGGACAGGGTAGAGGGAGCTTTACTCTGCACCTAACCCGTGCTGTACCTGCCCTGAGAGTGTTTGATGGGACAGTGTAGAGGGAGCTTTACTGTGCATCTAACCCGTGCTGTACCTGCCCTGGGAGTGTCTGATGGGACAGTGTCGAGGGAGCTTTACTCTGTATCTAACCCGTGCTCTACCTGCCCTGGGCGTGTATGATGGGACAGTGTAGAGGGAGCTTTACTCTGTATCTAACCCGTGCTGTACCTGCCCTGGGAGTGTTTGATGGGACAGTGTAGAGGGAGCTTTACTCTGTATCTAACCCATGCTGTACCTGCCCTGGGAGTGTTTGATGGGACCGTGTAGAGGGAGCTTTACTCTGTATCTAACCCGTGCTGTACCTGCCCTGGGAGTGTTTGATGGGACAGTGCAGAGGGAGCTTTACTCTGTATCTAACCCGTGCTGTACCTGCCCAGGAGTGTTTGATGGGACAGTGTAGAGGGAGCTTTACTCTGTATCTAACCTGTGCTGTACCTGCCCTGGGAGTGTTTGATGGGGCAGTGTAGAGAGGGCTTTACTCTGTATGTAACCCGTGCTGTACCTGCCCTGGGAGTGTTTGATAGGACACTTTAGAGGGAGCTTTACTCTGTATCTAACCGTGCTGTACCTGCCCTGGGAGTGTTTGATGGGACAGCGTAGATGGAGCTTTACTCTGTATCAAACCCCATGCTGTACCTGCCCTGGGAGTGTTTGATGGGACAGTGTAGAGGGAGCTTTACTCTGTATCTAACCCATGCTGTACCTGCCCTGGGTGTGTTTGATGGGACAGTGTAGAGAGAGCTTTACTCTGCATCTAACCCGTGCTGTACCTGCCCTGGGAGTGTTTGATGGGACAGTGTAGAGGGAGCTTTACTGTGCATCTAACTCGTGCTGTACCTGCCCTGGAAGTGTTTGATGGGACAGTGTAGAGGGAGCTTTACTCTGTATCTAACATGTGCTGTAGCCGCCCTGGGAGTGTTTGATGGGACAGTGTAGAGGGAGCTTTACTCTCTATCTAACCCGTGCTGTACCTGCCCTGGGAGTGTTTGATGGGACAGTGTAGAGGGAGCTTTACTCTGTATCTAACCCGTGCTGTACCTGCCCTGGAAGTGTTTGATAGGACACTTTAGAGGGAGCTTTACTCTGTATCTAACCGTGCTGTACCTGCCCTGGGAGTGTTTGATGGGACAGCGTAGATGGAGCTTTACTCTGTATCAAACCCCATGCTGTACCTGCCCTGGGAGAGTTTGATGGGACAGTGTAGAGGGAGCTTTACTCTGTATCTAACCCATTCTGTACCTGCCCTGGGTGTGTTTGATGGGACAGTGTAGAGCGAACTTTACTCTGTATCTAACCCGTGCTGTACCTGCCCTGGGTGTGTTTGATGGGACAGTGTAGAGAGAGCTTTACTCTGCATCTAACCCGTGCTGTACCTGCCCTGGGAGTGTTTGATGGGACAGTGTAGAGGGAGCTTTACTGTGCATCTAACTCGTGCTGTACCTGCCCTGGGAGTGTTTGATGGGACAGTGTAGAGGGAGCTTTACTCTGTATCTAACCCGTGCTGTAGCCGCCCTGGGAGTGTTTGATGGGACAGTGTAGAGGGAGCTTTACTCTGTATCTAACCCGTGCTGTACCTGCCCTGGGAGTGTATGATGGGACAGTGTAGAGGGAGCTTTACTCTGCTTCTAACCCGTGCTGTACCTGCCCTGGGAGTGTTTGATGGGACAGTATAGAGGGAGCTTTACTCTGTATCTAACCCGTGCTGTACCTGCCCTGGGAGTGTTTGATAGGGACAGTGTAGAGGGAGCTTTACTCTGTATCTAACCCGTGCTGTACCTGCCCTGGGTGTGTTTGATGGGACAGTGTAGAGGGAGCTTTACTCTGTATCTAACCCGTGCTGTACCTGCCCTGCGTGTGTTTGATGGGACAGTGTAGAGGGAGCTTTACTCTGTATCTAACCCGTGCTGTACATGCCCTCGGAGTGTTTGATGGGACAGTGTGGAGGGAGCTTTACTCTGTATCTAACCCGTGCTGTACCTGCCCTGGGTGTGTTTGATGGGACAGTGTAGAGGGAGCTTTACTCTGTATCTAACCCGTGCTGTACCTGCCCTGGGTGTGTTTGATGGGACAGGGTAGAGGGAGCTTTACTCTGTACCTAACCCGTGCTGTACCTGCCCTGAGAGTGTTTGATGGGACAGTGCAGAGGGAGCTTTACTGTGCATCTAACCCGTGCTGTACCTGCCCTGGGAGTGTCTGATGGGACAGTGTCGAGGGATATTTACTCTGTATCTAACCCGTGCTCTACCTGCCCTGGGAGTGTATGATGGGACAGTGTAGAGGGAGCTTTACTCTGTATCTAACCCGTGCTGTACCTGCCCTGGGAGTGTTTGATGGGACAGTGTAGAGGGAGCTTTACTCTGTATCTAACCCATGCTGTACCTGCCCTGGGAGTGTTTGATGGGACCGTGTAGAGGGAGCTTTACTCTGTATCTAACCCGTGCTGTACCTGCCCTGGGAGTGTTTGATGGGACAGTGTAGAGGGAGCTTTACTCTGTATATAACCCGTGCTGTACCTGCCCAGGAGTGTTTGATGGGACAGTGTAGAGGGAGCTTTACTCTGTATCTAACCTGTGCTGTACCTGCCCTGGGAGTGTTTGATGGGGCAGTGTAGAGAGGGCTTTACTCTGTATCTAACCCGTGCTGTACCTGCCCTGGGAGTGTTTGATAGGACACTTTAGAGGGAGCTTTACTCTGTATCTAACCGTGCTGTACCTGCCCTGGGAGTGTTTGATGGGACAGCGTAGATGGAGCTTTACTCTGTATCAAACCCCATGCTGTACCTGCCCTGGGAGTGTTTGATGGGACAGTGTAGAGGGAGCTTTACTCTGTATCTAACCCATGCTGTACCTGCCCTGGGTGTGTTTGATGGGACAGTGTAGAGAGAGCTTTACTCTGCATCTAACCCGTGCTGTACCTGCCCTGGGAGTGTTTGATGGGACAGTGTAGAGGGAGCTTTACTGTGCATCTAACTCGTGCTGTACCGGCCCTGGGAGTGTTTGATGGGACAGTGTAGAGGGAGCTTTACTCTGTATCTAACCCGTGCTGTAGCCGCCCTGGGAGTGTTTGATGGGACAGTGTAGAGGGAGCTTTACTCTGTATCTAACCCGTGCTGTACCTGCCCTGGGAGTGTTTGATGGGACATTGTAGAGGGAGCATTACTCTGTATCTAACCCGTGCTGTACCTGCCCTGGGAGTATTTGATGGGACAGTGTAGAGGGAGCTTTACTTTGTATGTGACCCGTGCTGTACCTGCCCTGGGAGAGTTTGATGGGACCGTGTAGAGGGAGCTTTACTCTGCTTCTAACCCATGCTGTACCTGCCCTGGGAGTGTTTGATGGAACAGTGTGGAGGGAGCTTTACTCTGTATCTAACCCGTGCTGTACCTGCCCGGGAGTGCTTGATGGGACAGTGTAGAGGGAGCTTTACTCTGTATCTAACCCGTGCTGTACCTGCCCTGGGAGTGTTTGCTGGGACAGTGTAGAGGGAGCTATACTCTGTATCAAACCCCGTGCTGTACCTGCCCTGGGAGTGTTTCATGGGACAGTGTAGAGGGAGCTTTACTCTGTATCAAACCCTTGCTGTACTTGCCCTGGGAGTATTTGAATGGACAGTGTAGAGGGAGATTTACCCTTTATCTAACCCGTGCTGTACCTGCCCAGGGAGTGTTTGATGGGACAGTGTGGAGGGAGCTTTACTCTGTATCTAACCCGTGCTGTACCTGCCCTGGGTGTGTTTGATGGGACAGTGTAGAGGGAGCTTTACTCTGTATCTAACCCGTGCTGTACCTGCCCTGGGTGTGTTTGATGGGACAGGGTAGAGGGAGCTTTACTCTGCACCTAACCCGTGCTGTACCTGCCCTGAGAGTGTTTGATGGGACAGTGTAGAGGGAGCTTTACTGTGCATCTAACCCGTGCTGTACCTGCCCTGGGAGTGTCTGATGGGACAGTGTCGAGGGAGCTTTACTCTGTATCTAACCCGTGCTCTACCTGCCCTGGGCGTGTATGATGGGACAGTGTAGAGGGAGCTTTACTCTGTATCTAACCCGTGCTGTACCTGCCCTGGGAGTGTTTGATGGGACAGTGTAGAGGGAGCTTTACTCTGTATCTAACCCATGCTGTACCTGCCCTGGGAGTGTTTGATGGGACCGTGTAGAGGGAGCTTTACTCTGTATCTAACCCGTGCTGTACCTGCCCTGGGAGTGTTTGATGGGACAGTGTAGAGGGAGCTTTACTCTGTATCTAACCCGTGCTGTACCTGCCCAGGAGTGTTTGATGGGACAGTGTAGAGGGAGCTTTACTCTGTATCTAACCTGTGCTGTACCTGCCCTGGGAGTGTTTGATGGGGCAGTGTAGAGAGGGCTTTACTCTGTATCTAACCCGTGCTGTACCTGCCCTGGGAGTGTTTGATAGGACACTTTAGAGGGAGCTTTACTCTGTATCTAACCGTGCTGTACCTGCCCTGGGAGTGTTTGATGGGACAGCGTAGATGGAGCTTTACTCTGTATCAAACCCCATGCTGTACCTGCCCTGGGAGTGTTTGATGGGACAGTGTAGAGGGAGCTTTACTCTGTATCTAACCCATGCTGTACCTGCCCTGGGTGTGTTTGATGGGACAGTGTAGAGAGAGCTTTACTCTGCATCTAACCCGTGCTGTACCTGCCCTGGGAGTGTTTGATGGGACAGTGTAGAGGGAGCTTTACTGTGCATCTAACTCGTGCTGTACCTGCCCTGGAAGTGTTTGATGGGACAGTGTAGAGGGAGCTTTACTCTGTATCTAACATGTGCTGTAGCCGCCCTGGGAGTGTTTGATGGGACAGTGTAGAGGGAGCTTTACTCTCTATCTAACCCGTGCTGTACCTGCCCTGGGAGTGTTTGATGGGACAGTGTAGAGGGAGCTTTACTCTGTATCTAAACCGTGCTGTACCTGCCCTGGGAGTGTTTGATAGGACACTTTAGAGGGAGCTTTACTCTGTATCTAACGGTGCCGTACCTGCCCTGGGAGTGTTTGATGGGACAGCGTAGATGGAGCTTTACTCTGTATCAAACCCCATGCTGTACCTGCCCTGGGAGAGTTTGATGGGACAGTGTAGAGGGAGCTTTACTCTGCATCTAACCCATTCTGTACCTGCCCTGGGTGTGTTTGATGGGACAGTGTAGAGCGAACTTTACTCTGTATCTAACCCGTGCTGTACCTGCCCTGGGTGTGTTTGATGGGACAGTGTAGAGAGAGCTTTACTCTGCATCTAACCCGTGCTGTACCTGCCCTGGGAGTGTTTGATGGGACAGTGTAGAGGGAGCTTTACTGTGCATCTAACTCGTGCTGTACCTGCCCTGGGAGTGTTTGATGGGACAGTGTAGAGGGAGCTTTACTCTGTATCTAACCCGTGCTGTAGCCGCCCTGGGAGTGTTTGATGGGACAGTGTAGAGGGAGCTTTACTCTGTATCTAACCCGTGCTGTACCTGCCCTGGGAGTGTTTGATGGGACAGTGTAGAGGGAGCTTTACTCTGTATCTAACCCGTGCTGTACCTGCCCTGGGAGTATTTGATGGGACAGTGTAGAGGGAGCTTTACTTTGTATCTAACCCGTGCTGTACCTGCCCTGGGAGAGTTTGATGGGACCGTGTAGAGGGAGCTTTACTCTGCTTCTAACCCATGCTGTACCTGCCCTGGGAGTGTTTGATGGAACAGTGTGGAGGGAGCTTTACTCTGTATCTAACCCGTGCTGTACCTGCCCGGGAGTGTTTGATGGGACAGTGTAGAGGGAGCTTTACTCTGTATCTAACCCGTGCTGTACCTGCCCTGGGAGTGTTTGATGGGACAGTGTAGCGGGAGCTATACTCTGTATCAAACCCCGTGCTGTACCTGCCCTGAGAGTGTTTGATGGGACAGTGTAGAGGGAGCTTTACTCTGTATCAAACCCTTGCTGTACTTGCCCTGGGAGTGTTTGAATGGACAGTGTAGAGGGAGCTTTACCCTTTATCTGACCCGTGCTGTACCTGCCCAGGGAGTGTTTGATGGGACAGTGTAGAGGGAGCTTTACTCTGTATCTAACCCTTGCTGTACTTGCCCTGGGAGTGTTTGAATGGACAGTGTAGAGGGAGCATTACTCTGTATCTAACCTGCGCTATACCTGCCCTGGGAGTGTTTGATGGGACAGTGTAGAGGGAGCTTTAATCTGTATCAAGCCCGTGCTCTACCTGCCGAGCGAGTGTTTGATGGGACAGTGTAGAGGGAGCTTTACTCTGTATCTAACCTGTGCTGTACCTGCCCTAGGGGTGTTTGATGGGACAGTGTAGAGGGAGCTTTACTGTGTATCTAACCCGTGCTGTACCGGCCCTGGGAGTGTTTGATGGGACAGTGTACAGGGAGCTTTACTCTGTCTCTTACCCGTGTTGTAACTTCCCTGAGAGTGTTTCACGGGAAAGTGTAGAGGGAATTTTACTCTGTATCTAACCCGTGCTGTACCTGGCCAGAGAGTGTTTGATGGGACAGTGTAGAGGGAGTTCTACTCTGTAGCTAACCCGTGCTGTTCCTGCCCTGGGAGTGTTTGATGGGACAGTGTAGAGGGAGCTTTACTCTTTATCCAACCCGTGCTGTACCTGCCCCGGGAGTGTTTGATGGGACAGTGTGGAGGGAGCTTTACTCTGTATCTAACCCCGTGCTGTACCTGTCCTGGGAGGGTTTGATGGGACAGTGTAGAGAGAGCTTTACTCTGTATCTAACCCGTGCTGTATCTGCCCTGGGAGTGTTTGATGGGACAGTGTAGAGGGAGTGATGTGCCTCAATAAATCCGAGACTCGATGTTAGCGAAACAAAACAAGGCTTTTATTGACTTAGAAGGTAACACACAGAGGAGAGGTATCTTCCATCCAGAGGTCTGCCGTACTGGATGTGATGCAGGCTGGGCCAGCTTACATAGGGGCCAGCTATGGGCGGAGCCCTACACACAGTATAATACAATGGTGAGGAAACGGAACTGAGGTAAGGGAAATGAAACTGAAACCAACCACAGTCACAGGCAGAGAATACCAATGAGTGATGAATGGAATATTTCATCACATTCACCCCTTCTATAGATTTAGTCTGTTCGGGGGTTTGATAGTCCTCTGCGACCGACATGGCTGTTGCGGCGCCGCGGGTGTCGGCTGGGTGTCCCCGGTGGCCTCCTGGGTCTCTGCCGGCGGGTGCCGCCAGGGTTTTTGAAGGGGTAGTTTGTGGGGGTACCGTTGGTCGATGTTCTTCCGGCGGTGATGAAAGAGTAGTGGGTGGGTAAGAGTTGTTGTGATCGTTGTTGCTGCTGTTGTCGTGGTTGTTGTCGTTACCGGCTGGGGCGACGTCTTTTATGGACACGGTGTCCTCCCTTCCGTCAGTGTGCCGGACATACACGTATTGGGGATTGGCGTGGAGTAGGTGCACTGACTCCACGAGAGGGTCCGTCTTGTGGCCCCTCACATGCCTTCGCATGAATACCGGACCCGGGGTGGAGAGCCATGACGGCATGGATACGCCTGAGGTGGATTTCCGGGGAAAGACAAACATTCGCTCATGAGGCGTGGCATTAGTGGCAGTACACAATAGCGACCGTATCGAATGGAGCACACCTGGGAGGACTTCCTGCCAGCGGGAGATAGGGAGGCCCTTGGTCCTTAGAGCTAGAGTGACTGCTTTCCATACTGTCCCGTTCTCTCGCTCCACTTGACCGTTACCCCGGGGGTTGTAGCTGGTGGTACGGCTTGTGGCGATCCCCCTGGACAGCATGTACTGGCGTAGGTCTTCACTCATGAAGGACGCCCCCCTATCCGTATGGATGTAGCTCGGCATACCGAACAGACAGAACAGGCTGTTGAGGCATTTAATGACCGTGGCGCTGGTCATGTCTGGGCAGGGGAGGGCGAATGGGAAACGGGAGTATTCGTCCACAATGTTCAGGAAGTAAACATTGCGGTCGACGGACGGGAGGGGGCCCTTGAAATCTAAGCTGAGCCGCTCAAAGGGCCGTGTAGCTTTGATTAAGTGGGCTCTATCTGGGCGGTAGAACCGAGGCTTGCACTCAACACAAGTGCGGCAGTTCCTGGTCAGAGACCGAACTTCCTCAATCGAGTAGGGTAAGTTGCGGGACTTTATGAAGTGGAACAGCCGCGTGACCCCTGGGTGGCAGAGGTCGTTGTGGAGGGTCTGTAGCCGATCCCCGGTGGCGCTGGCACACATCCCTCGTGAGAGGGCGTCAGGGGATTCGTTAAGGGCCCCTGGCCGGTAAATGATGTCATAATCGAAGGTGGAGAGCTCGATCCGCCACCTAAGAATCTTATCATTTTTAATCTTCCCCCTCTGTTTATTATTGAACATAAACGCTACCGACCGCTGGTCGGTAAGTTGGGTGAAGCGTTTGCCGGCTAGGTAGTGGCGCCAGTGGCGCACTGCCTCCACGATGGCTTGGGCCTCCTTTTCCATGGAGGAGTGTCTGATCTCGGGCCCTTGGAGGGTCCTCGAGAAGAAAGCTATGGGCCGCCCCGCCTGGTTGAGGGTGGCCGCCAAGGCAAAGTCAGACGCATCACTTTCCACTTAAAAGGGAGTGTTCTCGTCCACTGCCTGTAGCGTGGCCCGCTCAATATCCCGCTTAATGCTTTTGAAGGCGGCGTGGGCCTCAGCAGGGAGCGGAAAAGAGGATGCTTTCAAGAGGGGGCGGACTTTGTCGGAGTAGTTGGGGACCCATTGGGAATAATAAGAAAATAACCCCAGGCACCTTTTCAGGGCTTTGGGAGTGTTGGGCAGGGGCAGCTCCCGTAGGGGGCGCAATCGGTCGGGGTCTGGTCCGATTTCCCCATTCTCCACCACGCTGCCTAGTATGCAGAGGCGCGTGGTGTTGTAAACGCACTTGTCCTCGTTGTAGGTGAGGTTGAGTTTTTGTGCAGTTTTCAGGAACCTCTCGAGGTTCGAGTTGTGATCCTGCTGGTTGTGACCGCAGATGGTGACGTTGTCGAGGTAGGGGAAGGTTGCCTGCAAGTGGTGGTCATCGACCATGCGGTCCATCTCCCTCTGGAAGACCGAGACCCCATTCGTCACCCCAAAGGGGACTCTGAGGAATTGGTAGAGGCGTCCGTTCGCCTCGACGGCGGTGTACGGGCGGTCCTCTGGTCTGATAGGGAGCTGGTGGTACGCTGACTTGAGGTCGATGGTGGAGAACACCCAGTATTGGGCGATTTGGTTCACCATTTCTGATATGCGGGGTAGCGGGTAGGCGTCTAGTTGGGTGTACCTGTTGATCGTTTGGCTATAGTCGATCACCATCCGTTTCTTCTCGCTACCCCTTACCACTATCACTTGGGCGCGCCACGGGCTGTTGCTGCGTTCAATAATGCGCTCTTTCAGGAGCCTGTCTACCTCGGTCGCGATAAACCGCCTGTCCTCCCAGCTGTACCTCCTGCTTTTGGTCGCTATTGGCCGGCAGTTAGGGGTAAGGTTCGGCAAATAGCGAAGGCAGCTTTACCTTCAGGGTAGCCAGACCGCACACTGTGAGGGGCGGCTGGGACCCACCGTAATTGAGCGTGATGCTTTGGTGGTAGCACTGGAAATCCAGGCCCAAGATCACGCTCGCACATAGATTCTTCATGATTAGTACTTTAAAATTATCGTATACAGTTCCGTTAACAGACAATTGTACCGTGCAGTAACCCATAATGGTCGATGTCTGGGTTTTATCAGCCATAGAGATGGTGCCCCGAGTAGGGACCACCTTTAGGGAGAGTTGTTGTGCCAGTTCAGGGTGGATAAAACTCTCCGTGCTTCCACTGTCAATTAAACATTTAACCCTGCACCCGTTTACCTCGATGTCCACCATTGATTTGGATAGCGGGTGCGGCCTGGTCTGGTCCACTGTGACCGATGCCACTGTAGGGCCCTGATCGAGACAAGATGGCGTCCACGCTGTCTGCTCACAAGATGGCGGACCCCACGAGGTCGGGCAAGATGGCGTCCAAGATGGCCGCTCCCACGGCGCACACGCGGCGGTGGCGGGTTTTCCGGCGGGGTTCCCTCTGCACACCTTCCCGAAGTGCCCCTTCTTACCGCACTTAAAGCAGGTGGTGCCTTTCGCCGGGCACAGGTTTCTGGTGTGCTTCGGCTGCCCGCAGAAGTAGCAGTTGGGTCCCCGACGCGTCGCGGCTGTCGTAGGGCTTCTGGGGGGAGAGCGGGGCCCCGATGGTGTTGGGCTGCCGGGCGGGGAAGATGCCTTCCAAGATGGCGGTGCCCTTGGTGCACACGTGGCGGCGTGGACGGCGCGGGCTGAAGAGTAGGCGTCCGAGTTTCTCTGGGCCACATCCAGGGATCGCGCTGTGTCCGCAGCCTGTTTCAGGTCCAATCCCGTTTTTTCCAGCAGTCTCTGCCAGATGTAAGTGGAGCTGAGGCCTGTGATAAAGGCATCGCGAACAAGCTCATCAGTGTACACTGCGGCTTTTACATCTTGGCACTTGCAGTCTTTGCCAAGCGTTTTCAGGGTGCCTAGGAACTCCTCCACCGATTCCCCAGGTCGCTGTGCGCGAGTAGCGAGCAGATGCCTAGCATACACCTCATTCGTAGGCTGCTGGTAATGCGCCTTTAAGATGTCGCAGGCGGCCGGGTACGTGTCGGCGTCTTGGATGAGGGGGTAAACCCGGTGGCTTACCCAATTCCGCAGAATTCCGAGTTTCATACTCGCAGCGTCCGTAGCGTCTTTGACAGCTGCGGAATTGTGCAGGAAGAATTCCATACACATAAACCAGTGTCCGAAGCGTGCCGATGCATCCGAAGCATGCTGGTCCAAATCCAAACGTTCGGGTTTCAAGAGTTGATCCATTGTGTTGAAAATTAAGTCAATAAAATTGATGTGCCTCAATAAATCCGAGACTCGATGTTAGCGAAACAAAACAAGGCTTTTATTGACTTAGAAGGTAACACACAGAGGAGAATGTATCTTCCATCCAGAGTTCTGCCGTACTGGATGTGATGCAGGCTGGGCCAGCTTACATAGGGGCCAGGTATGGGCGGAGCCCTGCACACAGTACAATACAATGGTGAGGAAACGGAACTGAGGTAAGGGAAATGAAACTGAAACCAACCACAGTCACAGGCAGAGAATACCAATGAGTGATGAATGGAATATTTCATCACAGGGAGCTTTACTCTGTTTCTAACCCGTGCTGTACCAGCCCTGGGAGTGTTTGATGGGAAAGTGTAGAGGGAGCTTTACTCTGTATTTAACCCATGCTGTACCTGCCCTGGGAGTGTTTGATGGGACAGTGTAGAGGGAGCTTTACTCTGTATCTAACCCGTGCTGTACCTGCCCTGTGAGTGTTTGATGGGACAGTGTAGAGGGAGCTTGACTTTGTATCTAACCCGTGCTGAACCTGCCCTGGGAGTGTTTGATGGGACCGTGTAGAGGGAGCTTTACTCTGTATCTAACCCATGCTGTACCTGCCCTGGGAGTGTTTGATCGAACAGTGTAGAGGGAGCTTTACTCTGTATCTAACCCAAGCTGTACCTGCCCGGGAGTGTTTGATGGGACAGTGTAGAGGGAGCATTACTCTGTATCTAACCCGTGCTGTACCTGCCCTGGGAGTGTTTGATGGGGACAGTGTAGAGGGAGCTTTACTCTGTATCTAACCCGTGCTGAACCTGCCCTGGGAGTGTTTGATGGGACAGTGTAGAGGGAGCTTTACTCTGTATCTAACCAGTGCTGTACCTGCCCTGGGAGTGTTTGATGGGACAGTGTAGAGGGAGCTTTACTCTGTATCTAACCCCATACTGTACCTGACCTGGGAGTGTTTGATGGGACAGTGTAGAGGGAGCTTTACCCTGTATCTAAGCCATGCTGTACCTTCCCTGGGAGCGTTTGATGGGGTAGTGTAGATGGAGCTTTACTCTCTATCTAACCCCGTGCTGCACCTGCTCCGGGAGTGTTTGATGGGTCAGTGAAAGGGGAGGATTTCACTGTATCTAACCAGTGCTGTACCTGCCCTGGGAGTGTTTGATGGGGCAGCGTAGAGGGAGCTTTACTCTATGTCTAACCACATGCTGTACCTGACCTGGGAGTGTTTGATGGGGCAGTCTAGAGGGAGCTTTATTCTGTATCTAACCCGTGCTGTACCTGCTCTGGGCGTGTTTGATGGGACAGTGTAGAGGGAGCTTTGCTCTGTATCAAAGCCCGTGCTGTACCTGCCCTGGGGGTGTTTGATGGGGACAGTGTAGAGGGAGCTTTACTCTGTATCTAACCCATGCTGTACCTGCCCTGGGAGTGTTTGTTGGGGCAGTGTAGACGGAGTTTTACTCTGTATCAAACCTGTGCTGTACCTGCCCTGGGAGTGTTTGATGGGACAGTGTAGACAGAGTTTACTCTGTATCTAACCCGTGCTGTACCTTCCCTGGGAGTGTTTGATGGGACAGTGTAGAGGGAGATTTACTCTGTATCTAACCCGTGCTGTCCCTGCCCTGGGAGTGTTTGATGGGTCAGTTTAGAGGGAGATTTCCGTTGTATTTAACCCGTGCTGTACCTGCCGTGGGAGTGTTCGATGGGACAGCGTAGAGCAAGCTTTACTCTGTATCTAACCCGTGCTGTAACTGTCCTTGGAGTGTTTGATGGGATAGAGTGGACGGAGCTTTACTCTGTATCTAACCCCGTGCCGTACCTGCCCTGGGAGTGTTTGTTGGGACAGTGTAGAGGGAGCTTTACTCTGTATCTAACCCGTGCTGTACCTGCCCTGGGAGTGTTTGATGGGACAGTGTAGAGGGAGCTTTACTCTGTATCTAACCCCGTGCTGTACCTGTCCTGGGAGGGTTTGATCGGACAGTATAGAGAGAGCTTTACTCTGTATCTAACCCGTGCTGAACCTGCCCTGGGAGTGTTTGATGGGACAGTGTAGAGGGAGCTTTACTCTGTATCTAACCAGTGCTGTACCTGCCCTGGGAGTGTTTGATGGGACAGTGTAGAGGAAGCTTTACTCTGTATCAAACCCAATGCTGTACCTGACCTGGGAGTGTTTGATGGGACAGTGTAGAGGGAGCTTTACTCTGCATCTAACCAGTGCTGTACCTGCCCTGGGAGTGTTTGATGGGACAGTGTAGAGGGAGCTTTACTCTGTATCTAAGCCATGCTGTACCTTCCCTGGGAGCGTTTGATGGGGTAGTGTAGATGGAGCTTTACTCTCTACCTAACCCCGTGCTGCACCTGCTCCGGGAGTGTTTGATGGGTCAGTGAAAGGGGAGGATTTCACTGTATCTAACCAGTGCTGTACCTGCCCTGGGAGTGTTTGATGGGGCAGTGTAGAGGGAGCTTTACTCTGTATCTAACCCGTGCTGTACCTGCTCTGGGAGTGTTTGATCTGACAGTGTAGAGGGAGCTTTACTCTGTATCAAAGCCCGTGCTGTACCTGCCCTGGGAGTGTTTGATGGGGACAGTGTAGAGGGAGCTTTACTCTGTATCTAACCCGTGCTGTACCTGCCCTGGGAGTGTTTGTTGGGGCAGTGTAGACGGAGTTTTACTCTGTCTCAATCCCGTGCTGTACCTGCCCTGGGAGTGTTTGATGGGACAGTTCAGAGGGAGATTTACTCTGTATCTAACCCGTGCTGTCCCTGCCCTGGGAGTGTTTGATGGGGCAGTGTAGAGGGAGCTTTACTCTGTATCTAACCCGTGCTGTACCTGCCGTGGGAGTGTTTGATGGGACAGCGTAGAGGCAGCTTTACTCTGTATCTAACCCGTGCTGTACCTGCCCTTGGAGTGTTTGATGGGATAGAGTGGACGGAGCTTTACTCTGTATCTAACCCCGTGATGTACCTGCCCTGGGAGTGTGTGTTGGGACAGCGTAGAGGGGGCTTTACTCTGTATCTAACCCGTGCTGTACCTGCCCTGGGAGTGTTTGTTGGGACAGCGTAGAGGGGGCTTTACTCTGTATCTAACCCGTGCTGTACCTGCCCTGGGAGTGTTTGATGGGACAGTGTAGAAACATAGAAACATAGAAACATAGAAGATAGGAGCAGGAATAGGCCATTTGGCCCTTCGAGCCTGCTCCGCCATTCAATGAGATCATGGCTGATCATCCAAATTCAGTACCCTGTCCCTGCCTTCTCCCTGTATCGCTTGATCCCTTTACCCTTAAGAAATATATCCAACTCTTTCTTGCATGTATTTAATGAACTGGCCTCCACTGCCCTCTGTGGCAGAGAATTCCACAGGTTCACCACTCTCTGGGTGAAGAAATTCCTCCTCATTTCAGTCCTAAATGGCCTATCCCTTATCCTTAGACTATGACCCCTGGTTCTGGACTCCCCGGCCATCAGAAACATCCTTCCTGCATCTAGTCTGTCCAGGCCTGACCGAATTTTATAGGTCTCGATGAGATCCCCTCTCAATCTTCTAAACTCCAGTGAGTATAAGCCCAATCGACACAATCTCTCCTCATACGTCATTCTTGCCATCCCAGGTATCAGCCTGGTGAATCTTCGCTGCACTCCTTCCACGGTAAGAACATCCTTCCTCAGGTAAGGCGGCCAAAACTGCACACAATACTCAAGGTGCAGTCTCACCAAGGCCCTGTACAACTGTAGCAAGACATCCTTGTTCCTGTACTCGAACCCTCTTGCTACGAAGGCCAGCATACCATTTGCCTTCTTAACCACCTGCTGCACCTGCATGCTTACTTTCAGCGACTGGTGCACAAGAACACCCAGGTCTCTTTGCCCTTCCCCTTCTCCCAATCTATTGCCATTCAAATAATAATCTGCTTTCCTGTTTTTGCCACCAAAGTGGATAACCTCACATTTATCCACATTATAGTGCATTTGCCATGTTTCTGCCCAATCACCCAACCTGTCCAAATCGTACTGGAGTTTCACGACATCCTCCTCACAGCATACCCTCCCACCCAGCTTTGTGTCGTCTGCAAATTTGGAGAAATTACATCCAATTCCCTCGTCCAGATCATTAATATATATTGTGAACAGCTGGGGTCCTAGGACCAATCCTTGCGGTACCCCACTAGTCACTGCCTGCCACTCGGAAAATGACCCGTTTATTCCAACTCTTTGCTTTCTGTCCGCCAACCAGTTCTCTATCCAAGTCAATACCTTGCCCCCAATCCCATGTGCCTTAATTTTGCACGCTAATCTCTTATGTGGGACCTTATCGAAAGCCTTCTGAAAGTCCAAATACACCACATCCACTGGTTCTCCCTTATCTATTTTACCAGTTACATCCTCAAAAAATTCCAGTAGATTAGTCAAGCATGATTTACCTTTTGTAAATCCATGTTGAATTTGTCCGATCCTGTCACTGCTTTCCAAGTGCTTTGCTATTACATCTTTTATAATAGATTCTAGCATTTTCCCCACTACCGATGTCAGGCTTACCGGCCTATAATTCCCCGCTTTTTCTCTACCACCATTTTTTGAATAGTGGGGTAACATTAGCTACCCTCCAATCCATGGATACTGTTCCATAGAGTCATAGGCCTATAAATTCACTATGGCCCCGCCAGCCGGCTAGCGCCCAAAAGTTAGCGCTGTGCGCGGAGCCAGTTGCAACCGTCAGATATTCAGTTTTTGCGCCCCAAGTCGGAACCGGGCGCTATTCCAGGGTGTGCCCGTCCCGCTTGGGGCGCTGAAACTGATTTTCAGCGCTCTAGGCGCCGCTGCACCACCCGCTGCGGAGCGGCAGGCTGCGGTACTGCAGGCCTCCTCCTTCTCTTAAGGGGGAGGTGCTTGCCACGGGGAGATCGCCGCTGAATTGTGCCGGTAAATGAGCCCGGCACCACGGACAAGTGCCGGGTTCGCAGAAAGCAGCCGGCAATGCCACGGGGGGGGTGGGTGGAGGAGGCCGGGGAAGGAGGTGCGGGCAGGCGGCCGCCGAAAAAGCGGCCGGCCGCACCTCCACCTTAAAGCGCCCCACTAAGGCTACAGGACGGCCCCGTTTTCTGGTCGCTGTTTGCGGCCGCTGCGGAAGAGGCGGCCGCAACTAAATATGGGGGTCGGGCCGGTATCGGGGCGGAACCGGGGCACTGCGCACACCGATGACGTCATCGGTGCCGGCGCAGCGCTAACGGCTACCGCCGCCATTACCGCTGCGCTGAATATCAGCGCAAGCTCCTGTATTGGCGCAGAAGCCCTCTTTAGGCGGTAACTGGGCGCAAAGCTGCCGGCGCCTTAATGAATCTCTAGGCCTAAGAGTTTTACAGCACAGAAAGAGGCCCTTCGGCCCATCGCGTCCGCACCGGCCATCAAGCCCTGTCTAATCTAATCCCATTTTCCAGCACTTGGTCCGTAGCCTTGTATGCTATGGCATTTCAAGTGCTCATCCAAATGCTTCTTGAATGTTGTGCGGGTTCCTGCCTCTACCACCCTTTCAGGCAGTGAGTTCCAGATTCCAACCACCCTCTGGGTGATAATATTTTTCCTCAAATCCCCTCTAAACACCTGCCCCTTACCTTGAATCTATGCCCCCTTGTTATTGACCCCTCTACTAAGGGGAAAAGTTCCTTTCTATCCACCCTATCTATGCCCCTCATAATTTTGTATATCTCAATCAAGTCCCCCCTCAGCCTTCTCTGCTCCAAGGAAAACAACCCCAGCCTGTCCAGTCTTTCTTCATAGCTGAAGCGCTCCAGCCCAGGTAACATCCTAGTGAATCTCCTCTGCACCCTCTCCAAAGCAATCACATCCTTCCTATAGTGTGGCGACCAGAACTGCACACAGTACTCCAGCTGTGGCCTTACCAGCGTTTTGTACAGCTCCATCATAACCTCCCTGCTCTTATATTCTATGCCTCGGCTAATGAAGACAAGTACCCCATATGCCTTTTTAACCACCTTATCCACCTGTTCTGCTGCCTTCAGGGATCTATGTACATGCACACCAAGGTCCCTCTGATCCTCTGTCTTTCCGAGGGTCTTACCATTCATTGTGTATTCCCTTGCCTTATTAGTCCATCCATAATGCATCACCTCACACTTTTCAGGGTTAAATTCCATTTGCCACTGTTCCGCCCAACTGACCAACCCATCTATATTGTCCTGTAGCCTGAGGCTTCCCACCTCGTTATTTACCACCCCACCAATTTTGGTGTCATCTGCGAACTTACTGATCATACCTTTTACATTCACATCCAAATCATTAATGTAGACCACAAACAGCAAGGGACCCAGCACCGATCCCTGCGGTACCCCACTGGACACAGGCTTCCAGTCACAAAAACAACCTTCCACCATCACCCTCTGCCTTCTGCCACTAAGCCAGTTTTGGATCCAATGTGCCAAGGCACCCTGGATCCCATGGGCTCTTACCTTCCTGACCAGTCTCCTATGCGGGACTGTATCAAAAGCCTTACTGAAATCCATGTAAACCACATCCACTGCACTACCCTCATCCACACACCTAGTCACCCCCTCGAAAAATTCAATCAAATTGGTCAGACATGATCTTCCCTTGACAAAGCCATGCTGGCTATCCCTAATTAATCCCTGCCTCTCCAAGTGGAGACCAATTCTGTCCCTCAGAATTTTTTCCAATAATTTCCCTACCAATGATGTTAGGCTCACTGGCCTGTAATTCCCTGGTTTATCAGTTCCAGAGTCTATCGAGTTCTGGAAGATGACCAGCAATGCATCTACTATTTCTAGGGCCACTGCCTTAAGTACCCTGGGATGTAGATTATCAGTCCCTGGGGATTTATCGGCCTTCAGTCCCATCAATTTTCCTAACACCATTTTCCTACAAATACTGATTTCTTTCAGTTCCACCCTTTCATCAGACCATATGTTCCCCGGCATCTCTGGGAGGTAATTTGTGTCCTCCTTTGTGAAGACAGAACCAAAATATGTATTTAGTTGGTCTGCCATTTCTTTGTTCCCCATTATAAAATCCCCTGATTCTGACTGCAAGGACTTCACCAATCTTTTTCTCTTCACATATCTATAAAAGCTTTTACAGTCAGTTTTTATGTTCCCTGATAGCTTACTCTCATATTCTATTTTCCCTTTCTTAATTAATCCCTTTGTCCTCCTTTGTTGAATCCTAAACTGCTCCCAATCCTCAGGATTATTGCTTTTTCTGGCCAATTTATATGTCGTCTCCTTGGATCTTATGCTATCCCTAATTTCCCTTGTTAGCCACGGTTGAGTCACCTTTTTTGTTTTATTTTTATGCCAAATTGGGATGAAGAAATTCTGTAGCTCATCCATTCAGTCTTTGAATGTTTGCCATTGCCTATCCACTGTCAACCCTTTGAGTGCCATTCCCCAATCAATCCTACCCAACTTGCTCCTCAGACCATCGTAGTTTCCTTTATTTAAATTGAGGACCCTAGTCTCTGAGTCAACTACTTCATTCTCCATCTTAATGAAGAATTCGATCATATTATGATCGCTCCAACCCAAGGGGCCTCGTACAACAAGATTGCTAATTAACCCTTTCTCGTTACATAATACCCAGTCTAAGATGGCCTGATCTCTGGTTGGTTCCTCGACATATTGGTCCAGGAAACCATCCCGTAAACACTCCAGGAATTCCTCCTTCACAGTATTGTTACTAATTTGGTTAGCCCAATCTATATGTAGATTAAAGTCACCCATGATGACTGCTGTGCCCTTATTGCATGCTTCTTTAATTTCCCTTTTAATGCCATCCCCAACCTCCGCCTTACTGTTTGGAGGTCTATATACCACTCCCACTAACGTTTTTTTCCCCTTAGTATTTCTCAATTCTACCCATACAGATTCCACATCATCAGAGCTAATATCCTTCATTACAATTGTGTTAATCCCTTCTTTAACCAGTAATGCTACCCCACCACCCTTTCCTTTTTGCCTATCTTTCCTGAATATCGAATACCCCTGGATGTTGAGTTCCCAGTCTTGGCCATCCTTGAGCCACGTTTCCGTAATCCCACCCAAATCGTATTCGTTTACCTCTATTTGCGCAGCCAATTCATCCACCTTATTACAAATGCTCCTCGCATTAAGACAGAAAGCCTTCAGGCTTGTTTTTTTAACACTCTTAGACCTAAAGTCTAAAGGCGGAAGTCACACCCCCATCCACATCCATGGGGCTGTGGTGGAAAGGGTGGACAGCTTTAAGTTCCTTGGAGTCCACATCACGGAAGACCTCTCCTGGTCCCTCAATACCTCCCCTTTGGTGAAGAAGGCCCAGCAGCGCCTATATTTCCTAAGGAGGCTGAAGGGATGTAACCTGTCACCCCTGATCCTCTCTAACTTTTACCGCTGCACAATAGAGAGCATCCTGACGAACTGTATCACAGTATGGTATGGCAGCTGTAGCTCCTATGACCGGAAAGCCCTGCAGCGGGTAGTCAAAATTGCCCAACGCATTACCGGCACCCGGCTACTGACCACAGAGAACATCTACCAGAAACGCTGTTTATGGAGGTCACTGACCATCATCAAAGACCCTACCCACCCCAGCCACAGTCTGTTCACCCCCCTGCCATCTGGGAGACGCTACAGATGCATTCGCACCCGAACGACCAGATTTAGGAACAGCTTCTTTCCCAGGGCTGTCATCCTACTGAACTCCACAAATAAACTCTAAAGCCTGCACATCTGCCAATGCACTTTATTATGGTTATGTTTATGTTAATGTATTACAAGCCAAATGAATGTTGAATGTTTAAATGTCTTAATCAAAATGTACACTCTCGGGAGCCGCAAGCCTACATTTCGTTGTACTGCACTTGTGCACTAACAATGAAAATAAAGTTGATTATTATTATTATTATTAGAATTATTATTTACTGTGACCACGTTTGATTTAAACCGTTGATTTCTCTGACTGCCACTTTTGTTTTTCTCCTTCCTATCTTTTGCTTTTATCCTTGTTTCCCTTTCCTCTGTCTCCCTGCTCAGGTTACCAACCCCCTGCCATTTTAGTTTAAACCCTCCCCCACAGCACTAGCAAACACTCCCCCTAGGACATCGGTTCCAGCCCTGCCCAGGTGCAAACCGTCCGGTTTGAACTGGTCCCATCTCCCCCAGAACCGGTTCCAATGTCCCAGGAACTTGAATCCTTCCCCCTGGCACCATTCCTCTAGCCACGTATTCATAGAAACATAGAAACATAGAAGATAGGAGCAGGAGTAGGCCATTTGGCCCTTCGAGCCTGCTCCACCATTCAATGAGATCATGGCTGATCATCCAAATTCAGTACCCTGTCCCTGCCTTTTCCCCATATCCCTTGATCCCTTTAGCCTTAAGAAATATATCCAACTCTTTCTTGAATATATTTAATGAACTGGCCTCCACCGCCCTCTGTGGCAGAGAATTCCACAGGCTCACCACTCTCTGGGTGAAGAAATTCCTCCTTATTTCAGTCCTAAATGGCTTACCCCTTATCCTTAGACGATGACCCCTGGTTCTGGACTCCCCTGCCATCAGAAACATCCTTCCTGCATCTAGTCTGTCCAGGCCTGACAGAATTTTATAGGTTTCGATGAGATCCCCTCTCAATCTTCTAAACTCCTGTGAGTATAAGCCCAATCGACACAATCTCTCCTCATACATCATTCCTGCCATCCCAGGTATCAGCCTGGTGAATCTTCGCTGCACTCCTTCCATGGCAAGAACGTCCTTCCTCAGGTAAGGCGACCAAAACTGCGCACAATACTCAAGGTGTGGTCTCACCAAGGCCCTGTACAACTGCAGCAAGATCTGAAGTATCCTTCTATTTCTACTCTGACCAGCACGTGGCACTGATAGCAATCCTGAGATTACTACCTTTGAGGTCCTGTTTTTTAATTTATCTCCTAACTCCCTATATTCCGCTTTTAGGACCTCATCCCGCTTTTTACCTATATCATTGGTACCTATATGCACCACGACAACTGGCCGTTCACCCTCCCCTTCCAAGATGTTCTGCAGCCGCTCGGAGACATCCTTGACCCTTGCACCAGGGAGGCAACACACCATCCTGGCGTCTCGTTTGCGGCCGCAGAAACGCCTATCTATTCCCCTTACAATAGAATCCCCTATTACTATAGCTCTACCCCTCTTTTTCCTCGCATTCTATGCAGCAGAGCCACCCCTGGTGCCAGGAAGTTGGCTGCTGCTGCCTTCCTCTGATAAGGCATGCCCCCCAACAGTACCCAAAGTGGTGTATCTGTTGGAGAGGGGGATGGCCACAGGGGACCCCTGCTCTACCTGCCTGCGCCTAGTACTCTGCCTGTTGTTCACCCGTTCCCTTTCTTCCTGTCCAACCTCTACCTGCGGTGTGTCCAACTCTGTAAACGTGCTATTCACGATGTCGTGAATGCTCCAGTATGCATCCAATCGCAGCTCCAGTGCCGCAATGCGGTCTGTCAGTAGCTGCAGCTGGATGCACTTCCTGCACACATGGTCATCAGGGACACAGGAAGTGTCCCTGAGTTCCCACATATCGCAGGAGGAGCATATCACGTGGCCCGGCTGTCCTGCCATGACTTACCCTTTAATTAATTGAATTTAAATTAAATCAATCAATCCCACTAATTACACTACAGTTAACTGGTTTACCAACAGTCCCCGCTACACCAGAGAGACCTTAGAAACTACAACCCACAGAGTTAAAGTTTAAAAAAGAGAGAAATACTCACCAACCAATCACTTACCTGCTTCCTGGTGATGTCACACTTTGATTGCTTTTTACCTCTCTCCCCCGCTGTTGACTTGGTAAGCCTCGCCTCGCTGATGCCGCCGGTTTTAAGCTCCGCCGCTGCTCGCTGTTCCCCACACAGGTCCGCTCTGGTCTGGCCTCGCCTCGCTGATGCCGCCAGTTTTAAGCTCTGCCACTGCTCGCTGTTCCCCACACAGGTCCGCTCTGGTCTGGCCTCGCCTCGCTGATGCAGCCGGTTTTAAGCTCCGCCGCTGCTCGCTGCTCCCCACACAGGTCACTCTGGTAGGGCCATGCCTCGCTGATGCCACCGGTTTTAAGCTCCGCCGCTGCTCGCTCTTCCCCACACAGGTCCGCTCTGGTCAAGGGAGCATTAATCTGTATCTAACCCATGCTGTACCTGCCCCGGGAGTGTTTGATGGGACAGTGTAGAGGGAGCTTTACCCTGTATCTAACCCATGCTGTACCTGCCCTGGGAGTGTTTGATGGGACAGTGTAGAGGGAGCTTTACTCTGTATCTAACCCGTGCTGTACCTGCCCTGGGAGTGTTTGATGGGACAGTGTAGAGGGAGCTTTACTCTGTATCTAACCCGTGCTGTACCTGCCCTGGGAGTGTTTGATTGGACAGTTTAGAGGGAGATTTACTCTGTATCTAACTCGTGCTGTACCTGCCTTGGGAGTGTTTGATGGGACAGTGTAGAGGGAGCATTACTCTGTATCTAACCCGTGCTGTACCCGCCCTGGGAGTGTTTGATGGGACAGTGTAGAGGGAACTTTACATTGTAGCTTACCCGTGCTGTACCTGCCCTGGGAGTGATTGATTGGACAGTGTAGAGGGAGATTTACTCTGTATCTAACCTGTGCTGTACCTGCCCTGGGAGTGATTGATAGGACATTGTAAAGGGAGCTTTACTCTGAATCTAACCCGTGCTGTACCTGCCCTGGGAGTGTTTGATGGGACAGTGTAGAGGGAGTTCTACTCTGTATCTAAGCCCGTGCTGTACCTGCCCTGGGAGTGTTTGATGGGACAGTGTAGAGGGAGCTTTACTCTTTATCTAACCTGTGCTGTACCTGCCCCGGGAGTGTTTGATGGGACAGTGTAGAGGGAGCTTTACTCTGTATCTAACCCCGTGCTGTACCTGCCCTGGGAGTGTTTGATGGTAAAGTGTAGACGGAGTTTTACTCTGTATCTAACCTGTGCTGTACCTGCCCTGGGAGTGTTTGATGAGGCAGTGTCGAGGGGGCTTTACTCTGTATCTAACCCGTGCTGTACCTGCCCTGGGAGCGCTTGATGGGACAGTGTAGACGATGCTTTAATTTGCATCTAACTCATGCTGTACTTGCCCTGGGTGTGTTTGATGGGACAGTGTAGAGGGAGAAACTCACTGTATCTAACACGCACTGTACCTGCCCTGGGAGTGTTTGATGGGATAGTGTGGAGGAAGCATTACTCTGTATCTAACCACGTGCTGTACCTGCTGTCATGAAATATGCCTTCATCAGACCTGCTTGTATTTTACCTGCTTGTATTGTGTGAACCAAACCCTTTTGTTCCTATTGTGTGTATTGGCTACGCCCCTGTCTTTTGCCATATAAAGGACTCAGGAGCTGTATGAGTCACTCACTACCAGATGAACCCGATGTGGGAAGAGCTGCTATGCTGCTATGTTCTTAGTGATTAAAAGCCTTCAGTTGAATCCTTGTCTTTGAGTCACTGATGGTGTATCAATTTTAATCACTAAAACACCAGGATGGATCGACTCCTGAAACCAGAGCGCTTGGATCTGGACCCCCATGCCTCAGATGCAGCCACACAGTTCGGACACCGGTTCCAATGCTTCGAATTTTTCATTGCAAACTCATCCACTGCCATAGCCGCAGCCGAAACCGCTACCGGAGACATGAAACTGGGAATCCTGCGAAACTGGGTGAGCCATCGGGTCTCCCCTCTCATCCAAGATGCCACCAGCTACGGGGATGCCTGCACCATTCTGAAGGCCCACTACGTGCGGCCAATAAACGTGGTGTACGCCAGGCATCTTCTGACTACTCGCACGCAGCGGCATGGTGAGTCACTAGAGGGCTTTATACTAAACCTAAAAGTATTGGGCAGAGACTGTAACTGTAAGGCCGTGTCTGCCATCGTGTACACGGAGGAGCTGATTCGAGACTCCCTTATTGCGGGCCTCAGTTCAAATTATATTCGGTAGAAACTGTTTGAAAAGGAGGGACTGGACTTAAAACAGGCTATAGATATAGCGCGATCGCTGGATATGGCCCAAAGGAACTCTGAATCCTGTTCCCCAGGCCACGCGGCCCACTCCGCCTCGTGCGCGCCCCAGCCTCCACCCAGGAGCCCCACTACTGCCGCGATGCATCGGGACCCGAAATGCTACTTCTGCGGCCAGGACAAACACTCCAGGCATCTGTGCCCAGCGAAGGGCACCACCTGTTTTAAATGCGGGAAGAAAGGACATTTCAGCAAAGTCTGCAGAGGGAACCCCGCCTCCAACTCCACCACTGCCGCGTGCGCGCCGTGGGAGCGGCCATCTTGGAAGCCATCTTGTCCACCCTCATGGAGTCCACCATCTTGTCCCGACTACACGGACCCCCAGGACCCACTGGTGGCCTCGATCACAGTGGATCAATCTAGGCCGCATCCGTTGTCTAAATCGATGATGGACATAGAGGTAAACGGGAACAAGGTTAAATGCTTGATTGACTGCGGGAGCACCGAAAGCTTTATTCATCCTAGCCTGGTAAAACTACTTTCTCTAACGATAGTCCCCACACAGGGCAAAATCGCCATGGCCGATAAGACTCATACCTCAAAAATTACAGGTTTCTGCGCGGTTATGTTGTCGGTAAAAGGCAATGATTACAGAGATTTTAAACTATTGATAATGCCAGATCTCTGTGTGAGCGTGATCTTGGGTCTGGACTTCCAGTGCCACCACCAAAGTATCACGCTTACCTACGGTGGGTCCCAGCCGCCCCTCACAGTGTGCGGTCTGGCTACCCTGAAGGTCAAGCCGCCCTCTCTGTTCGCCAACCTCGCACCCAACTGTCGACCCATAGCGACCAAGAGTAGGCGGTACAGCTGGGAGGATAGACGGTTCATTTCGTCGGAAGTAGAAAGACTCAAGCGGGAGGGTATCATCGAATGCAGTACCAGCCCGTGGCGCACCCAGGTAGTAGTAGTTAAGGGTAGCGAAAAGAAGCGGATGGTGATAGATTATAGCAGGACGGTTAATCTATACACCCAGCTCGACGCCTACCCTCTGCCCCGCATAGCGGATATGGTTAACCAAATCGCGCAATACCGGGTGTTTTCCACCATCGACCTAAAATCGGCATACCACCAGCTCCCCATTAGGCCGGAGGACCGTCCATACACCGCCTTCGAGGCGAACGGACGTCTCTACCACTTCCTCAGAGTCCCCTTTGGGGTAACGAACGGGGTCTCGGTCTTCCAGCGGGAGATGGACCGCATGGTCGATGAGAACCAGTTAACAGCCACCTATCCATACCTAGACAACGTCACCATCTGCGGTCACGACCAGCAAGACCACAACTCGAACCTCGCGAGATTTCTGAAAACCACCCTCAGACTCAATCTCACCTACAACGAGGATAAGTGTGTCTTTAGCACGACGCGCCTCTATATCCTGGGCTGCGTGGTGGAAAACGGGGAAATCGGTCCAGACCCCGACCGATTGCGCCCCCTACGGGAGCTACCCCTACCAAACACCCCCAAGGCCCTGAAAAGGTGCCTGGGGTTCTTCCCCTATTACGCCCAATGGGCCCCAATTATTCCGACAAGGCCCGCCCCCTCCTGAAATCAACATCCTTCCCGCTCACAGCCGAGGCCCACGCCGCCTTCAACAGCATTAAACATGACATTGAGAAGGCCGCGCTGCGGGCAGTGGACGAAAACATCCCTTTCCAGGTCGAAAGCGATGCGTCCGACTTCGCTTTAGCAGCCACCCTCAACCAGGATGGGCGGCCCGTAGCCTTTTTCTCAAGAACCCTCCAAGGGCCCGAGATCAGGCACTCCTCGGTAGAGAAGGAGGCCCAGGCCATAGTGGAGGCAGTGCGGCACTGGAGGCACTACCTAGCCGGCAAACGCTTCACCCTGCTTACCGACCAGCAGTCGGTAGCCTTCACGTTTAACAACAAACAGAGGGGGAAGATCAAGAACGACTCCCGGGGTAATGGGCAAGTGGAGAGGGAGAACGCGACAGTGTGGAAGGTGGTCACCTTAGCACTAATGTCTAAAGGCCTCCCCACCTCCCGCTGGCAGGAGGTCCTCCCAGACGTACTCCACTCGATAAGGTCGCTACTGTGTACTGCTACTAACGCCACTCCTCACGAGAAGATGTTTGTTTTTCCCCGCAAATCAACCTCAGGACTATCCCTACCCTCGTGGCTCTCCACCCCAGGGACAGTCCTGTTACGGAAGCATGTGAGGGGCCACAAAACGGATCCCCTCGTGGAGGCAGTACACCTACTCCACGCAAACCCACAGTACGCGTACGTCAAGCACGCCGACGGGCGTGAAGACACCGTGTCCATAAAGGACCTCGCCTCGGCAGGAAGCGACGACGACGACCCATCACCACCACCCCCAGAAGAACCTCCACTATCCCCAGAGGTATCCTCACCACACCCAGAAGTACCTGCAACACCCCCGGCACATGGGTATGCCCAGGAGGGCACCACGGACTCCCGGTCGGAACCCAAGGTACTGTTGCGACGTTCAGGAAGGACTATCACACCCCCGGACAGACTAAATCTGTAGAAGGGCTGAATGTGATGAAATATGCCTTCATCAGACCTGCTTGTATTTTACTTGCTTGTATTGTGTGAACCACACCCTTTTGTTCCTATTGTGTGTATTGGCTACGCCCCTGTCTTTTGCCATATAAAGGTCTCAGGAGCTGTATGAGTCACTCACTACCAGATGAACCCGATGTGGGAAGACCTGCTATGCTGCTATGTTCTTAGTGATTAAAAGCCTTCAGTTGAATCCTTGTCTTTGAGTCATTGATGGCGTATCACCTGCCCTGGGAGTGTTTGATGGGACAGTGTAGAGGGAGTTTTACTCTGTATCTAACCGGTGCTGTACCTGCCCTGGGAGTGTTTGATGAGGCAGTGTAGAGGGGGCTTTACTCTGTATCTAACCCGTGCTGTACCTGTCCTGGGAGTGCTTGATGGGACAGTGTAGAGGGTGCTTTACTCTGCATCTAACTCATGCTGTACTTTCCATGGGCGTGTTTGAGGGGACAGTGTAGAGGGAGCGTTATTCTGTATCTAACCCGTGCTGTACCTGACCTGGGAGTTTTTGATGGGACAGTGTAGAGGGAGCTTTACTCTGTATCTAACCCGTGCTGTACCTGCCCTGAGAGTGTTTGATGGAACAGTGTAGAGGGAACTTTACTCTGTATCAAACCCATGCTGTACCTGCCCTGGGAGTGTTTGATGGGATAGTGTAGAGGGAGCTTTACTCCATATCTAACCCGTGCTGTACCTGCCCTGGGAGTGCTTGATGGGACAGTGTAGACGGTGCTTTACTCTGCATCTAACTCATGCTGTACTTGCCCTGGGTGTGTTTGATGGGACAGTCTAGAGGGAGAAATTCACTGTATCTAACACGCACTGTACCTGCTCTGGGAGTGTTTGATGGGATAGTGTCGAGGAAGCATTACTCCGTATCTAACCCGTGCTGCACCTGCCCTGAGAGTGTTTGATGGGACAGTGTAGAGGGAGCTGTACTCTGTATCTAACCTGTGCTTTACATGCACTGGGAGTGTTTGATGGGACAGTGCAGAGGGCTCTTTACTCTGTAATTACCCGTGATGTACCTGCCCTGGGAGTGTTTAATGAGACAGTGTAGAGGGAGAATGTCACTGTATCAAACCCGCACTGCACCTACCCTGGGACTGTTTGATGGGACAGTGTAGAGGGAGCTTTACTCTGTAATTACCCGTGATGTACCTGCCCTGGGAGTGTTTAATGAGACAGTGTAGAGGGAGAATGTCACTGTATCAAACCCGCACTGCACCTACCCTGGGACTGTTTGATGGGACAGTGCAGTGGGAGCTTTACTCTGTGTCTAAATCGTGCTGTACTTACCCTGGGAGTGTTTGATGGGACAGTATAGAGGGAGCTTTACCCTGTACCTAACCCGTGCTGTAACTGCCCTGAGAGTGTTTCACGGGACAGTGTAGAGGGAATTTTACTCTGTATCTGAACCGTGCTGTGCCTGACCTGGGAGTTTTTGATGGGACAGTGTCCAGGGAGCTTTACTCTGTATCTAAGTCGTGCTGTCCCTGCCCTGGGACTGTTTGATGGTACAGTGTAGAGAGAGCTTTAATCTGTATCTAACCAGTGCTGTCACTGCCCTGGGAGTGTTTGATGGGACAGTGTAGAGGGAGAATTACGCTGTATTTAACTTGTGCTGTACATGCCCTACGAGTTTTTGATGGGTCAGTGTAGAGGGAGCTTTACTCTCTATCTAAGCCATGCTGTACGTGCCCTGGGGATGTTTGATGGGACAGTGTAGATGGAGCTTTACTTTGTATCTAACCCGTGTTGTCCCTGCATTGGAACTGTTTGATAGGACATTGTAAAGGGAGCTTTACTCTGAATCTAAAACATGCTGTACCTGCCCTGTGAATGTTTGATGGGACAGTATCATGGGAGCTTTACTCCCTATCTAACCCGTGCTGTACCTGCCCTGGGAGTGTTTGATGGGACAGTGTAGAGGGAGCTTTACTCTGTATCTAACCCGTGCTGTACCTGCCCTGGGAGTGTTTGATGGGACAGTGTAGAGGGAGCTTTACTCTGTATCTAACCCATGCTGTACCTGCCCTGGGAGTGTTTGATGGGACAGTGTAGAGGGAGCTTTACTCTGTATCTAACCCCGTGCTGTACCTGTCCTGGAAGTGTTTGATGGGACAGTGTACAGGGAGCTTTACTCTGTATATAACCCGTGCTGTACCTTCCCTGGGGCTGTTTGAAGGGAGAGTGTAGAGGGAGATTTAATCTGTATCTCACCTGTGCTTTACCAGCAGTGGGAGTGTTTGATCGGACAGTGTAGAGGGAGCTTTACTCTGTATCTAACCCCGTGCTGTACCTGCCCTGGGAGTGTTTGATGGTAAAGTGTAGAGGGAGTTTTACTCTGTATCTACCCTGTGCTGTACCTGCCCTGGGAGTGTTTAATGAGGCAGTGTAGAGGGAGCTTTACTCTGTATCTAACCCGTACTGTACCTGCCCTGGGAGTGCTTGATGGGACAGTGTAGACGGTGCTTTACTCTGCATTCAACTCATGCTGTACTTGCCCTGGGTGTGTTTGATCGGACAGTCTAGAGGGAGAAACTCACTGTATCTAACACACACTGTACCTGCCCTGGGAGTGTTTGATGGGATAGTGTCGAGGAAGCATTACTCTGCATCTAACCCGTGCTGTACCTGCCCTGAGAGTATTTGATGGGACAGTGTAGAGGGAGCTGTACTCTGTATCTAACCTGTGCTTTACATGCACTGGGAGTGTTTGATGGGACAGTGCAGAGGGTGCTTTACTCTGTAACTACCCGTGATGTACATGCCCTGGGAATGTTTAATGGGACAGTGTAGAGGGAGAATTTCACTGTATCAAACCCGCACTGCACATACCCTGGGACTGTTTGATGGGACAGTGGAGAGGGAGCTTTACTCTGTGTCTAACTCGTGCTGTACTTACCCTGGGAGTGTTTGATGGGACAGTATAGAGGGAGCTTTACCCTGTACCTAACCCGTGCTGTAACTGCCCTGAAAGTGTTTCACGGGACAGTGTAGAGGGAATTTTACTCTGTATCTGACCCGTGCTTTACCTGCCCTGGGAGTGTTTGATGGGACAGTGTCCAGGGAGCTTTACTTTGTACCTAAGTCGTGCTGTCCCTGTACTGGGACTGTTTGATGGTACAGTGTAGAGAGAGCTTTAATCTGTATCTAACCAGTGCTGTCACTGCCCTGGGCGTGTTTGATGGGACAGTGTAGAGGGAGAATTTCACTGTATCTAACTTGTGCTGTACATGCCCTACGAGTTTTTGATGGGTCAGTGTAGAGGGAGCTTTACTCTCTATCTAAGCCATGCTGTACCTGCCCTGGGGATGTTTGATGGGGCAGTGTAGATGGAGCTTTACTTTGAAATCTAACCCGTGTTGTCCCTGCATTGGAAGTGTTTGATGGGACATTGTAAAGGGAGCTTTACTCTGAATCTAAAACATGCTGTACCTGCCCTGTGACTGTTTGATGGGACAGTATCGTGGGAGCTTTACTCTGTATCTAACCCGTGCTGTACCTGCCCTGGGAGTGTTTGATGGGAGACTGTAGAGGGAGCTTTTCTCTGTATCTAACCCGTGATGTAACTGCCCTGAGAGTGTTTCACGGGACAGGGTAGTGGCAGTTTACTCTTTATCGAACCCGTACTGTACCTGCCCCAGGAGTGTTTGATGGGAAAATGTACAGGGAGCTTTACTCTGTATCTAACTCGTGCTGTACCTTCCCTGGGGCTGTTTGAAGGGAGAGTGTAGAGGGAGCTTTAATCTGTATCTCACCTGTGCTTTACCAGCAGTGGGAGTGTTTGATCGGACAGTGTAGAGGGAGCCTTGCCCTGTATCTAACCAGTGCTGTCCCTGCCTTGGGAGTGTTTGTTGGGACAGTGTAGAGGGAGATTTTCACTGTATCTAACCCGTGCTGTACCTGCCCCGCGAGTTTTTGATGGCACAGTGTTGAGGGAGCCTTGCTCTGTATCTAACCAGTGCTGTAGCTGCCCTGGGGGTGTTTGATGGGACAGTGTAGATGGAGCTTTACTCGATATCTAACCTCGTGCTGTACATGCCCCGGGAGTGTTTCATGGGGCATTGTAGAGGGAACTTCATTCTGTATCTAACCCGTGCTGTACCTGTCCTGGGAGTGTTTGGATGGACAGTGTAGATGGAGCTTTACTCTGTATCTAACCCCGTGCTGTAACCGCCCTGGTACTGTTTGATGGGACAGTGTCGTGGCAGCTTTACTCTGGATGTAACCCGTGCTTTACCTGTCCTGCGAGTGGTTGGATGGACAGTGTAGAGGGAGCTTTACTCTGTATCGAACCCGTGCTGTACCGGCCCTGGGAGTGTTTGATTGGAGAGTGTAGAGGGTGCTTTATTCTGCATCTAACTCATGCTGTACTTTCCATGGGAGTGTTTGAGGGGACAGTGTAGAGGGAGCGTTATTCTGTATCTAACCCGTGCTGTACCTGACCTAGGAGTTTTTGATGGGACAGTGTAGAGGGAGCTTTACCCTGTATCAAACACGTGCTGTACCTGCCCTGGGAGTGTTTGATGGGATAGTGTAGAGGGAGCTTTACTCTGTATCTAACCCGTGCTGTACCTGCCCTGAGAGTGTTTGATGGAACAGTGTAGAGGGAACTTTACTCTGTATCAAACCCATGCTGTACCTGCCCTGGGAGTGTTTGATGGAATAGTGTAGAGGGAGCTTTACTCTATATCTAACCCGTGCTGTACCTGCCCTGGGAGTGCTTGATGGGACAGTGTAGAGGGTGCTTTACTCTGCATCTAACTCATGCTGTACTTGCCCTATGTGTGTTTGATGGGACAGTCTAGAGGGAGAAATTCACTGTATCTAACACGCACTGTACCTGCCCTGGGAGTGTTTGATTGGATAGTGTCGAGGAAGCATTACTCTGTATCTAACCCGTGCTGTACCTGCCCTGAGAGTGTTTGATGGGACAGTGTAGAGGGAGCTGTACTCTGTATCTTACCTGTGCTTTACATGCACTGGGAGTGTTTGAGGGGACAGTGCAGAGGGAGCTTTACTCTGTAACTACCCGTGATGTACCTGCCCTGGGAGTGTTTAAAAGGACAGTGTAGAGGGAGAATGTCACTGTATCAAACCCGCACTGCACCAACCCTGGGACTGTTTGATGGGACAGTGTAGAGGGAGCTTTACTCTGTGTCTAACTCGTGCTGTACTTACCCTGGGAGTATTTGATGGGACAGTATAGAGGGAGCTTTACCCTATACCTAACCCGTGCTGTAACTGTCCTGAGAGTCTTTCACGGGACAGTGTAGAGGGAATTTTACTCTCTATCTGACCCGTGCTGTACCGGCCCTGGGAGTGTTTGATGGGACAGTGTCCAGGGAGCTTTACTCTGTATCTAAGTCGTGCTGTCCCTGCCCTGGGAGTGTTTGATGGTACAGTGTAGAGAGAGCTTTAATCTGCATATAACCAGTGCTGTCACTGCTCTGGGAGTGTTTGATCGGACAGTGTAGAGGGAGAATTTCACTGTATCTAACTTGTGCTGTACATGCCCTACGAGTTTTTGATGGGTCAGTGTAGAGGGAGCTTTACTTTGTATCTAACCCGTGTTGTCCCTGCATTGGAACTGTTTGATGGGACATTGTAAAGGGAGCTTTACTCTGAATCTAAAACATGCTGTACCTGCCCTGTGACTGTTTGATGGGACAGTATCGTGGGAGCTTTACTCCCTATCTAACCCGTGCTGTACCTGCCCTGGGAGTGTTTGATGGGACAGTTTAGAGGGAGCTTTACTCTGTATCTAACCCGTGCTGTACCTGCCCTGAGAGTGTTTCACAGGACAGGGTAGAGGCAGTTTACTCTTTATCTAACCCGTACTGTACCTGCCCCGGGAGTGTTTGATGGGAAAATGTACAGGGAGCTTTACTCTGTATCTAACCCCGTGCTGTACCTGTCCTGGGAGTGTTTGATGGGACAGTGTACAGGGAGCTTTACTCTGTATCTAACTTGTGCTGTACCTTCCCTGGGGCTGTTTGAAGGGAGAGTTTAGAGGGAGCTTTAATCTGTATCTCACCTGTGCTTTACCAGCAGTGGGAGTGTTTAATCGGACAGTGTAGAGGGAGCTTTACTCTGTATCTAACCAGTGCTGTCCCTGCCCTGGGAGTGTTTGTTGGGACAGTGTAGAGGGAGATTTTCACTGTATCTAACCCGTGCTGTACATGCCCCGGGAGTGTTTCATGGGGCATTGTAGAGGGAACTTCATTCTGTATCTAACCCGTGCTGTACCTGTCCTGGGAGTGTTTGGATGGACTGTGTAGATGGAGCTTTACTCTATATCTAACCCCGTGCTGTAACTGCCCTGGGACTGTTTGATGGGACAGTGTCGTGGCAGCTTTACTCTGGATGTAACCCGTGCTTTACCTGTCCTGGGAGTGGTTGGATGGACAGTGTAGAGGGAGCTTTACTCTGTATCTATCCCGTGCTGTACCGGCCCTGGGAGTGTTTGATTGGAGAGTGCAGAGGGTGCTTTACTCTGCATCTAACTCATGCTGTACTTTCCATGGGAGTGTTTGAGGGGACAGTGTAGAGGGAGCGTTATTCTGTATCTAACCCGTGCTGTACCTGACCTGGGAGTTTTTGATGGGACAGTGTAGAGGGAGCTTTACTCTGTATCAAACCCGTGCTGTACCTGCCCTGGGAGTGTTTGATGGGATAGTGTAGAGGGAGCTTTACTCTGTATCTAACCCGTGCTGTACCTGCCCTGGGCGTGTTTGATGGGAGACTGTAGAGGGAGCTTTTCTCTGTATCTAACCCGTGATGTAACTGCCCTGAGAGTGTTTCACGGGACAGGGTAGTGGCAGTTTACTCTTTATCGAACCCGTACTGTACCTGCCCCAGGAGTGTTTGATGGGAAAATGTACAGGGAGCTTTACTCTGTATCTAACTCGTGCTGTACCTTCCCTGGGGCTGTTTGAAGGGAGAGTGTAGAGGGAGCTTTAATCTGTATCTCACCTGTGCTTTACCAGCAGTGGGAGTGTTTGATCGGACAGTGTAGAGGGAGCCTTGCCCTGTATCTAACCAGTGCTGTCCCTGCCTTGGGAGTGTTTGTTGGGACAGTGTAGAGGGAGATTTTCACTGTATCTAACCCGTGCTGTACCTGCCCCGCGAGTTTTTGATGGCACAGTGTTGAGGGAGCCTTGCTCTGTATCTAACCAGTGCTGTAGCTGCCCTGGGGGTGTTTGATGGGACAGTGTAGATGGAGCTTTACTCGATATCTAACCTCGTGCTGTACATGCCCCGGGAGTGTTTCATGGGGCATTGTAGAGGGAACTTCATTCTGTATCTAACCCGTGCTGTACCTGTCCTGGGAGTGTTTGGATGGACAGTGTAGATGGAGCTTTACTCTGTATCTAACCCCGTGCTGTAACTGCCCTGGTACTGTTTGATGGGACAGTGTCGTGGCAGCTTTACTCTGGATGTAACCCGTGCTTTACCTGTCCTGCGAGTCGTTGGATGGACAGTGTAGAGGGAGCTTTACTCTGTATCGAACCCGTGCTGTACCGGCCCTGGGAGTGTTTGATTGGAGAGTGTAGAGGGTGCTTTATTCTGCATCTAACTCATGCTGTACTTTCCATGGGAGTGTTTGAGGGGACAGTGTAGAGGGAGCGTTATTCTGTATCTAACCCGTGCTGTACCTGACCTGGGAGTTTTTGATGGGACAGTGTAGAGGGAGCTTTACCCTGTATCAAACACGTGCTGTACCTGCCCTGGGAGTGTTTGATGGGATAGTGTAGAGGGAGCTTTACTCTGTATCTAACCCGTGCTGTACCTGCCCTGAGAGTGTTTGATGGAACAGTGTAGAGGGAACTTTACTCTGTATCAAACCCATGCTGTACCTGCCCTGGGAGTGTTTGATGGAATAGTGTAGAGGGAGCTTTACTCTATATCTAACCCGTGCTGTACCTGCCCTGGGAGTGCTTGATGGGACAGTGTAGAGGGTGCTTTACTCTGCATCTAACTCATGCTGTACTTGCCCTATGTGTGTTTGATGGGACAGTCTAGAGGGAGAAATTCACTGTATCTAACACGCACTGTACCTGCCCTGGGAGTGTTTGATTGGATAGTGTCGAGGAAGCATTACTCTGTATCTAACCCGTGCTGTACCTGCCCTGAGAGTGTTTGATGGGACAGTGTAGAGGGAGCTGTACTCTGTATCTAACCTGTGCTTTACATGCACTGGGAGTGTTTGAGGGGACAGTGCAGAGGGAGCTTTACTCTGTAACTACCCGTGATGTACCTGCCCTGGGAGTGTTTAAAAGGACAGTGTAGAGGGAGAATGTCACTGTATCAAACCCGCACTGCACCAACCCTGGGACTGTTTGATGGGACAGTGTAGAGGGAGCTTTACTCTGTGTCTAACTCGTGCTGTACTTACCCTGGGAGTATTTGATGGGACAGTATAGAGGGAGCTTTACCCTATACCTAACCCGTGCTGTAACTGCCCTGAGAATCTTTCACGGGACAGTGTAGAGGAAATTTTACTCTCTATCTGACCCGTGCTGTACCGGCCCTGGGAGTGTTTGATGGGACAGTGTCCAGGGAGCTTTACTCTGTATTTAAGTCGTGCTGTCCCTGCCCTGGGAGTGTTTGATGGTACAGTGTAGAGAGAGCTTTAATCTGCATATAACCAGTGCTGTCACTGCTCTGGGAGTGTTTGATCGGACAGTGTAGAGGGAGAATTTCACTGTATCTAACTTGTGCTGTACATGCCCTACGAGTTTTTGATGGGTCAGTGTAGAGGGAGCTTTACTTTGTATCTAACCCGTGTTGTCCCTGCATTGGAACTGTTTGATGGGACATTGTAAAGGGAGCTTTACTCTGAATCTAAAACATGCTGTACCTGCCCTGTGACTGTTTGATGGGACAGTATCGTGGGAGCTTTACTCCCTATCTAACCCGTGCTGTACCTGCCCTGGGAGTGTTTGATGGGACAGTTTAGAGGGAGCTTTACTCTGTATCTAACCCGTGCTGTACCTGCCCTGAGAGTGTTTCACGGGACAGGGTAGAGGCAGTTTACTCTTTATCTAACCCGTACTGTACCTGCCCCGGGAGTGTTTGATGGGAAAATGTACAGGGAGCTTTACTCCGTATCTAACCCCGTGCTGTACCTGTCCTGGGAGTGTTTGATGGGACAGTGTACAGGGAGCTTTACTCTGTATCTAACTTGTGCTGTACCTTCCCTGGGGCTGTTTGAAGGGAGAGTTTAGAGGGAGCTTTAATCTGTATCTCACCTGTGCTTTACCAGCAGTGGGAGTGTTTAATCGGACAGTGTAGAGGGAGCTTTACTCTGTATCTAACCAGTGCTGTCCCTGCCCTGGGAGTGTTTGTTGGGACAGTGTAGAGGGAGATTTTCACTGTATCTAACCCGTGCTGTACATGCCCCGGGAGTGTTTCATGGGGCATTGTAGAGGGAACTTCATCCTGTATCTAACCCGTGCTGGTCCTGTCCTGGGAGTGTTTGGATGGACTGTGTAGATGGAGCTTTACTCTATATCTAACCCCGTGCTGTAACTGCCCTGGGACTGTTTGATGGGACAGTGTCGTGGCAGCTTTACTCTGGATGTAACCCGTGCTTTACCTGTCCTGGGAGTGGTTGGATGGACAGTGTAGAGGGAGCTTTACTCTGTATCTATCCCGTGCTGTACCGGCCCTGGGAGTGTTTGATTGGAGAGTGCAGAGGGTGCTTTACTCTGCATCTAACTCATGCTGTACTTTCCATGGGAGTGTTTGAGGGGACAGTGTAGAGGGAGCGTTATTCTGTATCTAACCCGTGCTGTACCTGACCTGGGAGTTTTTGATGGGACAGTGTAGAGGGAGCTTTACTCTGTATCAAACCCATGCTGTACCTGCCCTGGGAGTGTTTGATGGGATAGTGTAGAGGGAGCTTTACTCTGTATCTAACCCGTGCACTACGTGCCGTGGGAGTGTTTGATAGGACAGTGTAGATGGAGAATTTCACTGTATCTAACCCGTGCTGTACCTTCCCTGGGAGTTGTTATATCCGTGTATCTTAATGTTGTGTCCTTCAATAATCAGACAACAGACTGCAGGGAATGATTCAACAGGTGTTTACTGAATGAGGGTTACTCTAGAATTATCTGTCCAGATCACTACTCAGGGTTTATATACAGGTGTGGTCACTGCCGGTACTACAGTGTACAGGACCTGTAAAAAGTAGTTCTCTCCCTATTAGATTAACAGTACCATAATACTCATTTAACAATTAACATTTTTAATATACAATGTTATATGAAAATAGTCCATTCATATGTTCAGTCTCTGGGGAGGCTTCCTGATTCTTTCTGGATAACGCCTTTCCCGAGTGTCTCGCTCTTGGTGCGGAGGCACCCTGTCGTCAGTTGATTCATCAGCTTCCAATGCTATTGTTTCTGAGGTAGATGCGACCTGTACGTCGGGTTCCTCACCAGGTACGTATGGCCGAGACATGGGGTTGACTCGTTCCTGTGACTCTAGGATCTGGTCAGCATGGCGTCTCACAATGTTCTCCCCAACATCCACTATGTACATTAGTGGCCCCTGCCGTGTGCATATCGTTCCTGGTTGCCATTTCTCTGTTCGGTAGTTGCGGGCCAAGACTGGTTGCCCTACATTGAAGCTCCTTGTCGGCTTCTCATTGATGTGCTGGAATTGCTTACCCTCAACATCTCTTCATATATTTGGTCTGAGCAAATCCAGATGAGATCTTAACCTTCGGTTAAAGAACATCATGGCCGGGACCTGGTTGGTGACTGTGATGTGCCTTCAGTAACTCAAAGACAAGGGCCTAGAAATTGAGTTTTGGCTTAGCCAGGGCTTTAGCGCCGGAAGTTAGTGCCGGCGCTAAGTCCCCCTGCGCGCGCCAAAAATTCAGCAGGGCCGCGCCCAAACGGCTGCCGGCGCTACTGAAGGGTCTTTGCGGCGGTAAATCGGCGCTAACTGCCGTTTCGCCCCGCAATTCCGGCGCTGCGGCACCCGATGCGGTGCGGCAGGCTCGGGAAGTGCAGGCCTCCTCCTTCCCTTAAGGAGGAGCTGCCTGCACCCGATCGCGGCCCGCGAAAATCTTTTAAAAAATGAGCCCGCACCTCGGACAAGTGCCGGGCTTGCTTCTGTTCCGGGGGGGGGGGGGGGGGGGGGAAGTCCGGGGAGGGAGCTGCGGCCAGGCGGCCGGCGGGAAAGCGGCCGGCCGCCGCGGGGCCTTTAATGCGCCGGCGCAAAGACTCGTAAGACTCTGTTGCCAGAGTCTTAGTTGTGGCTGTCACGGGCGAGGCGGCCGCAACTGAATTTCGGCGCTGGGGCCCGTCGGCATGGCAACCGGGACGCTGTGCACACCGATGACATCATCGGTGCCGGCGCAGCGCTACCGGTCTACCGCGGCGTAAGGGCCCCAGGCAATTTCGGCGCCGGCGCCAAATGCAGCGCTAGGCCCTCTAGCGCCGCAAAATCGGCGCTAAGGGCACTCAATTTCTAGGCCAAGGAGTTTAAAGGATTCAACTAAGGCTTTTAATCACTAAGAACATTGCAGCATTACAGGTCTTCGCACATCGGGTTCGTCTGGTAGGAATGACTCATACAGCTCTTGAGACCTTTATATGGCAAAAGACAGGGGCGTAGCCAATACACGCAATAGGAAGAAAAGGGGGCGGTTCACACAATACAAGCAGGTAAAACACATGGGCTGATGAAGGCATATATTTCATCACATTCACCCCTTCTACAGATTTAGTCTGTCCGGGGGTGTGATAGCCCTTCCTGAACGTCGCAACAGTACCTCGGGTTCCGACCGGGAGTCCGTGGTGCCCTCCTGGGCATACCCATGTGCTGGGGGTGTTGCAGGGACATCTGGGGGTGGTGAGGATACCTCTGGGGATGGTGGAGGTTCTTCTGGGGGTGGTGGTGATGGGTCGTCGTCGTCGCTTCCTGCCGAGGTGAGGTCCTTTATGGACACGGTGTCTTCACGCCCGTCGGCGTGCTTGATGTACGCGTACTGTGGGTTTGCGTGGAGTAGGTGTACTGCCTCCATGAGGGGATCCATTTTGTGGCCCCTCACATGCTTCCGTAACAGGACTGTCCCTGGAGTGGAGAGCCACGAGGGTAGGGACACTCCCGAGGTTGATTTGCGGGGAAAAACAAACATCTTCTCGTGAGGGGTGGCGTTAGTAGCAGTACACAGTAGCGACCTTATCGAGTGGAGTACGTCTGGGAGGACCTCCTGCCAGCGGGCGGTGGGGAGGCCTTTAGACCTTAGTGCTAAGGTGACCGCCATCCACACTGTCGCATTCTCCCTCTCCACTTGCCCATTACCCCGGGGGTTATAACTAGTGGTCCGACTCGTGGCTATCCCCTTTGACAGCAGGTATTGGCGCAGTTCATCTCTCATGAACGACGCCCCCCTGTCAGTGTGGATATAGTTAGGCATGCCGAACGTGCAAAACAGGTTGCCGAGGCACTTGATGACCGTGGCACTGGTCATATCTGGGCAGGGGTAGGCGAATGGGAAGCGGGAGTACTCGTCCACAATGTTGAGAAAGTACACATTGCGGTCGGTGGAAGGGAGTGGTCCCTTGAAATCTAAGCTCAGGCGCTCGAATGGCCGTGTAGCTTTGATCAGGTGGGCTCGGTCGGGCCTGAAAAAACGGGGCTTGCATTCCGCACAAGTGCGGCAGTCCCTGGTCATAGACCGGGCCTCCTCGATGGAATAGGGCAGGTTACGGAATTTTATAAAGTGGAATAGCCGGGTGACCCCCGGGTGGCAGAGGCCATTGTGGAGGCCCTGTAGCCTGTCCCCCTGGATGCTGGCACACATCCCTCGTGATAGGGCGTCGGGGAATTCGTTGAGGGCCCCCGGCCTATATATTATGTCGTACTCAAACGTGGAGAGTTCAATCTGCCACCTGAGAATTTTGCCGTTCTTGATCTTCCCCCTCTGTTTGTTGTTAAACATGAAGGCTACCGACCGCTGGTCGGTAAGCAGGGTGAAGCGTTTGCCGGCTAGGTAGTGCCTCCAGTGCCGCACTGCCTCCACTATGGCCTGGGCCTCCTTCTCTACCGAGGAGTGCCTGATCTCGGGCCCTTGGAGGGTTCTTGAGAAAAAGGCTACGGGCCGCCCATCCTGGTTGAGGGTGGCTGCTAAAGCGAAGTCGGACGCATCGCTTTCGACCTGGAAAGGGATGTTTTCGTCCACTGCCCGCAGCGCGGCCTTCTCAATGTCATGTTTAATGCTGTTGAAGGCGGCATGGGCCTCGGCCGTGAGCGGGAAGGACGTTGATTTCAGGAGGGGGCGAGCCTTGTCGGAATAATTGGGGACCCATTGGGCGTAATAGGAGAAGAACCCCAGGCACCTTTTCAGGGCCTTGGGGGTGTTTGGTAGGGGTAGCTCCCGTAGGGGGCGCAATCGGTCGGGGTCCGGACCGATTTCCCCGTTTTCCACCACGCAGCCCAGGATACAGAGGCGCGTGGTGCTAATGACACACTTATCCTCGTTGTAGGTGAGATTGAGTCTGAGGGCGGTTTTCAGAAATCTCGCGAGGTTCGAGTCGTGGTCTTGCTGGTCGTGGCCGCAGATGGTGACGTTTTCTAGGTATGGGTAGGTGGCTGTTAACTGGTTCTCATCGACCATGCGGTCCATCTCCCGCTGGAAGACCGAGACCCCATTCGTTACCCCAAAGGGAACTCTGAGGAAGTGGTAGAGACGTCCGTTCGCCTCGAAGGTGGTGTATGGACGGTCCTCCGGCCTAATAGGGAGCTGGTGGTATGCCGATTTTAGGTCGATGGTGGAAAACACCCGGTATTGCGCGATTTGGTTAACCATATCCGCTATGCGGGGCAGAGGGTAGGCGTCTCGCTGGGTGTATAGATTAACCGTCTGGCGATAATCTATCACCATCCGTTTCTTTTCACTTCCCTTAACTACTACTACCTGGGTGCGCCACGGGCTGGTACTGCATTCGATGATACCCTCCCGCTTGAGTCTTTCTACTTCTGATGCAATGAACCGTCTGTCCTCCCAGCTGTACCACCTACTCTTGGTCGCTATGGGTCGACAGTTGGGTGCGAGGTTGGCGAACAGAGAGGGCGGCTTGACCTTCAGTGTAGCCAGACCGCACACTGTGAGGGGCGGCTGGGACCCACCGTAGGTAAGCGTGATACTTTGGTGGTGGCACTGGAAGTCCAGACCCAAGATCACGCTCACACAGAGATCTGGCATTATCAATAGTTTAAAATTTCTGTAATCATTGCCTTTTACCGACAACATAACCGCGCAGAAACCTGTAATTTTTGAGGTATGAGTCTTATCGGCCATGGCGATTTTGCCCTGTGTGGGGACTATCGTTAGTGAAAGTCGTTTTACCAGGCTAGGATGAATAAAGCTTTCGGTGCTCCCGCAGTCAATCAAGCATTTAACCTTGTTCTCGTTTACCTCTATGTCCATCATCGATTTAGACAACGGATGCGGCCTGGGTTGATCCACTGTGATCGAGGCCACCAGTGGGTCCTGGAGGTCCGTGTAGTCGGGGCAAGATGGTGGACTCCATGAGGGTGGACAAGATGGCTTCCAAGATGGCCGCTCCCATGGCGCGCACGCGGCGGTGGTGGAGTTGGAGGCGGGGTTCCCTCTGCAGACTTTGCTGAAATGTCCTTTCTTCCCGCATTTAAAACAGGTGGTGCCCTTCGCTGGGCACAGATGCCTGGAGTGTTTGTCCTGACCGCAGAAGTAGCATTTCGGGCCCCGATGCATCGCGGCAGTAGTGGGGCTCCTGGGTGGAGGCTGGGGCTCCGATGGTGCTGGGCTGGCCTGAGACCTGGGAGGTGAAGATGGCTTCCAAGATGGCGGCCCCCACGGTGCGCACGAGGCGGAGTGGGCTGCGTGGCCTGGGGAACAGGATTCAGAGTTCTTCTGGGCCATATCCAGCAATCGCGCTATGTCTATAGCCTGTTTTAAGTCCAGTCCCTCCTTTTCAAACAGTTTCTGCCGAATGTAATTTGAACTGAGGCCCGCAATAAGGGAGTCTCGAATCAGCTCCTCCATGTACACGATGGCAGACACGGCCTTACAGTTACAGTGTCTGCCCAGTACTGTTAGGCTTAGTATAAAGTCCTCTAGTGACTCACCATGCCGCTGCGTGCGAGTAGTCAGAAGATGCCTGGCGTACACCTCGTTTATTGGCCGCACGTAGTGGGCCTTCAGAATGGTGCAGGCATCCCCGTAGCTGGTGGCATCTTGGATGAGAGGGGAGACCTGATGGCTCACCCAGTTTCGCAGGATTCCCAGTTTCATGTCTCCGGTAGCGGTTGCGGCTGCTATGGTGGTGGATGAGTTTGCAATGAAAAATTTGAAGAATTGGAACCAGTGTCCGAACTGTGTGGCTGCGTCTGAGGCATGGGGGTCCAGATCCAAGCGCTCTGGTTTCAGGAGTCGATCCATCCTGGTGTTTTAGTGATTAAAATTGATGTGCCTTCAATAACTCAAAGACAAGGAGTTTAAAGGATTCAACTAAGGCTTTTAATCACTAAGAACATTGCAGCATTACAGGTCTTCCCACATCGGGTTCGTCTGGTAGGAATGACTCATACAGCTCTTGAGACCTTTATATGGCAAAAGACAGGGGCGTAGCCAATACACACAATAGGAACAAAAGGGGGCGGTTCACACAATACAAGCAGGTAAAACACATGGGCTGATGAAGGCATATATTTCATCACAGACTGCATGTGTCGCATTTCTTTAGGCTAACAGGAAATTGTCCACCTTATGCTGCAGTGGAATGTCGTCATCGCACATGGCCTTTACTGCTTTTTTAAAGGTTTGTACGAACCTCTCAGCCAATCCATTTGTGGCTGGATGATACGGGGCGGATGTGTAATGCCTTACCCCATTCCTTTTCATAAATCTTCGAAACTTTTCGGACACAAACTATTGCATCTTGACCGAACAGTAATGAATAGAGGAGACGGAACGTACCTTTTACTATTTATTAAGTAAATGGTTGGACATTGCAGCACATTGGCCCAGTAATTCCTGCCACAACGCATGAGTACGGACAGGGTACTCACGCGTGTGCCAGGAGGAATTGCCGGTTTTCAGCATGCACAGCGCATGCGCTGAAAACCGGCATTTCCTGTCCTCTGACCCAAGGGGTTAAGAGGCTGAACGCATGCGCGGTATTGGGCAGCGCGTGCGACTTGGATTTCCTGTATTTTTACAGATTTGCGCGTGTGTAAAGGCCTCCGGTTTTTACGCATTGAAAAACCACACGTAAGTACTTAGTTTTACAGGTAAGTGGTCTTTTAGTACAATTTAGAATTTTTTTTTCCACAGGTTTATTATTTTTAAAGAATCTACAGTAAGGTAAGTTTAGTTTTAGACCCTATTTTTAAAAAATTTATTTTTTTCAAAAATTTGATTAATTGTTTAAAATAGTTTTTTAAAGTTATTCATAGTTAATTTAATTATTGGGATGCTTTTTAAAATTTTATTTAAAGTTTAAGTCGTGTTTTGGGGTGCCGTACTTTTCATGAGTTTGACAGTCTTTACTATCAAACTTATGAATGAAGTTTCCCCTCCCCTGATTGGCTGAACAGTGCTCACCTGATCCCAGCCGGCACATCGCACTAACTACGCCGCTGGGTCAGGTTAGCACAGCGTGCCGAGATCAGAACCGGGCCACTGACAGGAAATCCACTGCGGGCCAGGTTTCAGATGTCGGCGCGCCGGGTAAGTGCACATCGGGGGCTTGCACGCGCGGCAAGCCCCCGACACCAAGTTCTGGGCCATTGTCTGCAAGCAGAACCCGAATCTGAAAGTGAAGGTCAAAGTAAAACCGAGCCCCCCAGCACCCCCTTCAGGTAACACCCGGGCACTGGGACAAACTTAATTGAGGCAAAACTCAAAACACAACACTCCTTTCCCCCAGATAAAACCCCTTATTCCTCCAGGCGTCTGGGACAGAATCTAACCCGACTTGAGCGCCGCTGGACAGGCATAGTCGGGGTGCCACTGTTAGCCGCAGGAAAACCTTCCTCCGTGGCTGATGATTCCGTGACACCTTCTGTCGATGTGGCTTCCGTCGTTGTTGCAGGAAGCAGGCCGTCACTGCCTGGCAGAGGTGGTGGAGACAATGGCCTAGCCTGTGACGTCTCTGTTACTCTCACCAGAGTACGACCCCGTAGCTGGTCTATGTGGCGTCTGTGTAGCTGGCCATCAGGTGTACGGACGCTGTACGACAGGGGACCCGTGGCCTGCTCCACCACGGCAGGCGTCCATTTGTCTCCTCCTGCATAGCAACGGGCAAACACAGTCTCTAATGGCTCGAACTGCCTGGCGGTGCCCTGGTGCTTCTTAGCCAGCTCCTCTTGCTTTGTGTGCATCTCATCCCTGTAGTCCGGGTGTAGCCGGTCCAGTGCAGGCGCCAGCTGGCGACCCATCAGCATCTCGGCAGGACTCTTCCCCGTTGCTGAGTTTGGTGTGGTATGCTGTGATAACAGGACCCTGGCCAATCTGGTTTGCCAGCCCCCACCGATATCCTCACCAGTGCCTCTTTTGTGGTTTGCACCATCCTCTCTGCCTGCCCGTTAGAGGAGGGGTGATAGGCTGCTGTGGTCACGTGGCAGATCCCGTTTCTGCCTGCAAAAGCCTTGAACTCCGCTGGCGTGAAGGCTGCTCCATTGTCCGAAACCAGCACGTCGGGGACCCCATGTGTGGCAAACAGCAAACGCAACGCGTTGATCACTGCACTGGATGTCATGGAGCTCATGATAGCCACCTCCAGCCATTTCGAATGAGAATCCACCACTATCAAAAAGACCTTCCCCTGAAATGGCCCTGCAAAGTCAATGTGGAGTCTTGACCATTTGCGAGTGGTCCACTCCCAGGGGTGAAGGGGAGCCTTGGATGGGCTATGGCGAGTCAGCTGACATGTCTCACAGCTCTTTACCACCTCCTCCACGTCTCGGTCCAACCCCGGCCACCAGATGTAGCTTCTCGCCAACGCCTTCATGTGCACAATCCCAGGGTGTGAGTCATGCAGCATTTTCAGCACCTCCTCTCTTGCGGCGGCAGGAACCACCACACGGCTTCTCCAGAGCACGCAGTTCTTGTGTGCAGACATTTCATGGCGCCTCTGAACGAAGGGCTTGAAATGCTCCACCTGGACCTCAGAGGGCCAGCCATGCAGCAGCCAGCGTAGCACCCGTGATAAGACTGGATCTTTCTGTGTGAGGCTGCCAATCCGCTGGGCATGGAGTGGGGCCTCCGGAACCTCCTCCAGTAGCAGCACCTCCAGGGGTGGTGGCGTCTCAGCCATTGGCCGGTTCAAAGGCAAGCGACTCAGAGCATCAGCATTAGCCAGCATCTTCCCAGGCCTGTAGCAAAGTTCATAACTGTAGGCCCCCAACATCAGACTCCACTGAAGCATACGCGGTGATATGATCTGGGGCATGGGCTTGGAGTGATGCAGGAGCCCCAAGAGTGGCTTGTGGTCTGTGTAGATGATGAACTGTCTCCCTAACAGGTACTGGCTGAACTTCTTTACCCCAAATATGATGGCTAGGGCCTCCTTGTCAATCTGGGCGTAATTACGTTCTGTTGTTGAGAGTGTTCTTGAGGCAAAACTGATAGGCGCTTCCCGGCCATCTGGCTCTATGTGACCCAACAGAGCTCCCAGCCCGTATGGTGAGGCATCACACACCAACACCAATGGCTTGTTTTCATCATAGTGTGCCAGAACCTTATCCGCTTGTAGCAGTTCCTTTGCCTGTCTGTAGGCTGTTTCATGAGCTGAGGTCCAGTTCCACACTGTTGCTTGGTCTAACAGCCTGTGCAGTGGCTCTAAGATTGTGGCTTTGTCCTTGAGAAAACACCTGTAGAAGTTTAACAGTCTGAGGAATGCCTGCAGTTCCGTCTTGTTCTTGGGGGTGGGAGCGCTCCTGATAGCCTCCACCTTCTCCGTAGTCGGATGCACACCGTCTTTGTCCACTCGGAATCCCAAGAACTCCACCCCATTGGCAGCGAACACACATTTCTCCTTCTGAGGGCGTAGTCCTACCTCAGCCAGCCAGCGTAGTACTTCCTGCAGCCGCTCATCATGGGCTTCCTGTGTCTTGCCTGTAATCAGTATGTCATCCAAGTAAGGCTGAACTCCCGGAACACCAGCCAACAGGGTGTCCATGAACCTCTGAAAGATTGCCACAGCCGTAGACACCCCAAACTGCAGCCTTGTGGCTCGGAAAAGTCCTCTGTGGGTGTTGATTGTCAACAGCTCGGCTGACTCTTCATCCAGGACCAGTTGCTGGTATGCTTGCTTGAGATCCAGCTTGGTGAACAGAGTGCCTCCAGCCAGTGTTGAAAACAGCTCTGTAACTGTTGGTAAGGGATACACATCTGGTAACACAGCAGTATTAACCGTACATCTGTAATCTCCACAGATTCGCAGGCCCCCATCCTTCTTTGCAATGGGCACGATAGGGGTGGCCCAACGGGAGTTCTTCACTGGCAAGAGAACCCCTTGGTTCACCAGCTTATCCAGGGCCTCATCCACCTTCTTGCGCAACGCAAAAGGAACTGGTCGCGCCTTGAAGAACTTAGGCGCTACCCTTGGGTCCACTTCGATTGAGACTGGCGGTCCCCGACAGGCCCCGAACTCACCAAAAACCTCTTCATAGTTCTCCAACATAGGCATTATGGGCTGTTGCTGCACTGTGTGTACTCCTGTCACTTCAATACCGAGGGGCTCAAACCAATCTCTGCCCAGCAGGCTTGTGCCCTGCCCCGCCACCACATAAAGTGGAAGTGTGTCCTTGACTGCCTGATACTTAACTTCCACATGAATCATACCCAGCACCTGGAGTTGGGCTTGGGACCACTGCCGTAGCACGCCACTGACCTGAGCCTCGCCGGGGGTTCACTTGGCCACAGCTTATTGTAAGTGTCTTCACTTATCAATGAACACGCTGAGCCTGAATCCACCTCCATGCAGAGTGGTGCCCCATTCATGATCACATTTGCCGTGTATCCCCACCGTCTGTGGGGTAGCTGCTCAGCTTCCGTGGTATACACTGTGTACTCATCGTTGTCCTCCAGTGTCAGGGTGTGCGTCTGCGATGCTTGTGTTGGCTCTGCTGCAGCAGCCTGAGCTTTCTTCATGCAGACACGAGCTATGTGTCCTCTTTTCTTACAGAAATGACATACCGCTGACACAAATTTGCATGTAGTGGAACCATGGAGAGCCCCACAGCGGAAACATTTTCTTCCTGTCTCTTTAGTTGCCTCCATGTCTCTCGCAGCAGCAGCTGCGTGTGTGGTCTTGTGCACCTCCTCGGCGGCCTGAGATGGTGCTGCCTCTGTACGGAGCATACGTGTGTTCATCGATGCAGCCTCTGCTGCTAAAGCCTTCTCCTCGGCCAGTCGGAATGTCAGGGCCTTCTCCGCTAACAGCTGTCTCTGCAATGCCAAGTCCAGCACTCCACACACAATCCGATCACGGAGCATATTGTCTAAATGGTCACCAAAATTACAATGTAATGAGCGTTTCCTCAACTCAGCAATGTAACTTGAAATAGATTGTCCAGGCTGTTGTTTACAATTGTGAAAATGGAAACGCTGCACAATCTCTGAGGGTTTTGGGTGAAAATGTTTCTGCAGCTTCTCAATCAAATCAGCATAATCCACCTCACTAGGTTTACGAGGCGCCACCAATGAATGCAGGATGGAGTAAATAGCAGCTCCGCATACACTTAGCAACACTGAGCGCTTCTTCTCTTCTTTGTCAATATTATTGGCCTCCAAGAAACACCCCAGTCTTTCTGCGTATTCCTCCCATGAACTGTCCTTATCCCCAGAGAACTCTTCAATACGTCCCAAGGTCATCATAGTTTTAATGTGCACTGTCCCTTTAAGATCCACAGACATTTTTCTTTTTTTAAAAAAAATTATTTTTCTCCTCCGGCCAGAGTTACAGTAGCTACACTCACGGCAGTTGCCTGGCCCGCACAATACTCTGTCCGCCGTCTACGTCACAGCTAGCCAACTATCAAAATGCCGTCGATGTTGCTAGCTGAGTGGCCCGCTCGTCGCAATTTCCAATATCATGGCTGTAGGTTCGCATGTCTATCTCCGTCCTTCTAGAGAGTTCAACAGCCGCCTCGTCGCCAGTATTGCATCTTGACCGAACAGTAATGAATAGAGGAGACGGAATGTAACTTTTACTATTTATTAAGTAAATGGTTGGACAATGCAGCACATTGCCCACATGGCAGAACCGAAACTGAAAGTGAAGGTCAAAGTAAAACCGAGCCCCCCAGTACCCGCTTCAGGTAACACCCGGGCACTGGGACAAACTTAATTGAAGCAAAACTCAAAACACAACACAAACTGTGGTCCGTTATCAGAGCAAATCTGCTCTGGCAAGCCGTTCCTGGCAAAAATGGTCCGTCGGACTGCAATAGTTTTCTCCATGGTGGTGGAGGACATTTTGATCACCTCAGGCCATTTCGAGTGCGCATCCACGGCTATTAAAAACATTGAGTCCATGAATGGACAAGCAAAATCAATATGCACCCGTTGCCATGGAGATGAGGGCCACTCCCATGGGTGTAGAGGGGCCTGTGGTGGTGCATTTTGGAATTTCTGGCATCCTGAGCAACTCTTGGTCAGGTCCTCGATTTGCTGATCGATTCCCGGCCACCACACATAAGCCCTAGCAAGGCTTTTCATTTTCACCCCTCCCAGATTACCTTCGTGAAGCTCATTGAGCACTCTCTCCCTTAACTTGGGTGGAATTACCACTCGGGATTCACACATCAAGGTCCCCTGGCATACTGACAGCTGTTCTCTTCTGGATGAGAATGCTGGCAACAGTGAGTTGCCATGTGCTGGCCATCCCTTCACCGTCAAATCATATACCCGAGACAGTGTCGGGTCATTTCGGGTCTCCTTCTCTATACCAGCGTTAGTTACTGGCAAGCATTCAATTATAGTCGAATGAAATATTTCGACAGGATCCACTGCTGGTGCTTCCTCCGCAGTAGGCAGTGGCAGGCGTGATAGCCCATCAGCGTTTCCATGCTGTTTCGTGCCCTTATACTCGATTTCATATTGGTGCGCCCCTAGAAAAAGGGACCATCTTTGTAGCCGTTCTGCAGTCATCACCGGAACGCCCTTCTTTGGATTAAAGATGGAGACAAGTGGTTGGTGGTCAGTCAGCAAGGTGAACTTCTGCCCGTGCAGATAGTGATTGAACTTTTTCACTCCCCACACTAGGCTGAGGGCCTCCCTGTCAATCTGGGCGTAGTTACGCTCGGCTGAGGTTAGTGACCGAGACGCAAAGGCTACTGGCCTCTCCGAGCTGTCCGGGAATTTGTGCAACAGCACCGCTCCAATGCCATAGGGTGATGCATCACACGCCAACCGAATTGGTAGTGCTGGGTTGAAATGAGCCAACACCTCTTTTGATGTGATCAATGCTTTGCTCTTCTGGAAAGCTCGTTTTCATTCGTCACTCCACTTCCATGGTACCCCCGTTTGCAGTAGGGTGTTCAGTGGGTGTAGTACGGTAGACAAATTCGGCAAGAACTTATGGTAGTAGTTCACCAGCCCGAGGAACGACCTCAGTTGTGACACATTTTCCGGTGCTGGAGCCTTGACTACTGCCTCAATCTTTTCAGGGGACTTATGTAACCCCTCTTTATCAATAACGTGGCCACAATACGAGATCTGCTTCTGGAAAAACTCGCATTTGTGGCGATTAGATCGGAGCCCATATTCCTTCAACCTAGTGAGCAGCTGCTTCAGGTTGGCGAGGTGATCACTGTCATTTTCGCCCGTGACCAGGATGTCGTCCAAATAACACTGGGTCCCTGGAATCCCTTGCAGGACTTGTTCCATTGCCCTTTGCCAAATAGCTGGAGCTGATGCTACCCCGAACACCAGCCGGTTGTATTGGTAGAGACCTTTATGAGTGTTGATCGTGAGGTACTATTTCGAGGCTTCTTCTACCTCCATTTGCAGGTACGCCTGGGCCAGATCAATCTTAGTGAAGCATTTCCCTCCAAATAGCGAGGCGAAAATATCTTCAATCCGCGGAAGCGGATATTGTACTGTGTGAAGGACTGGGTTCACTGTCACCTTAAAGGCCCCACAGATGCGAACCTTCTTTGGTTCCCCAGGCGTATTACTCAACGACCTCTTCATTACAGGAACGATGGGTGTAGCCCACTCGCTCCAGTCCACTTTGGACAGTACTCCTGAACGTTCCAAACCTTCCAGCTCTGCTTCGACGGCTGGGCGGATCACGTAAGGTACCGGTCTGGCCTTAAAAATCTTTGGGCTTGCATTTTCCTCTATTTTGATCATTGCTGTTATGCCTGTTAGTGTTCCGAGTCCCTGCTGGAACACTTCTTGTGCGTCAGTTAGCATTTTTGATAGTCGTCCAGGTGTGACGACGTCATCCTTTTTGGCATCTACAGTCAGTGCTTGTATGGAATGCCAATCTAGCTGTATCTTCCGGATCCATTCACGTCCTAGTAGTGGTGGTCCTCCATCTGGCAATACATATAGGTCCATTTTTGGTGTTTCCTTGCCGTTATATATAACGTTCATCCTTATTTTTCCTTTGGGGTAGACTTTTTGCCCCGTGTACGTCTTCAAGACAATCTTTGTATCTCTCAAGGGTATATGTGAGAATAGCCGTTTGTAGTCCCTTTGGTTTATGACTGTTAGGGCTGATCCTGTGTCCAATTCCATTTTCACTTGGACTCCTGCTATCTTGAGCGTGACCCAGATAGTTTGGTGATCCTCCGTTTTGATCACATGATGTAGTTTCAGACAACCCAGCTCCTTGCTTCCGGAGTCTGTATCACTTTTCTGTTCGTCTGAACTACTCTCCGTCACCTTATGTACCTTCTTGTACTTCTCCTGTGGAGATTTCTTGCTGCTGGTTTTCTTTCCCGATCTGCAGATTCTTGCTACGTGTCCTACTTTTCCACACTGTCTGCACACTTTGTCCTTGAACCAGCAATCATTATGGTCGTGTGTTGTTCTGCCGCAGCGATAGCACTTCACTGTTCCGTATGACATTTCATTTGTGCCATATTCTTGCGGTGTCCATTGTATCTCTGCAGCGCCCCGTGCTGCTGCTTCGTGTGATACTGCAATGCTGAAAGCCTTGTCCAGCGTAAGATCCTTTTCTGATAGAAGCCGTTTCTGGATTCCTTCACTTTGAAGCCCACACACAAACTTGTCCCTTAAAGTATCTGCTAGTCCCGTTCCAAACTGGCAGTGTTTCGATAGCTTGCGCAGTTCCGTTAAATACTCAGCATTACTTTCATCTTTATGCTGGTTCCTTTTGTGAAACTTAAATCTTTCTGCTATCAGCAGAGGTGTGGGGTTTAAGTGGTCCTGTGGGATTGACACTATGTTTTCAAAATCCTTTTCTGCTGGCTTCTCTGGGGTTACTAGGTTTTGTAGTAAGCCATACGTTTTTGCACCCATTGGATTCAACAATACCAGCGCTTTCTTGTCATCTGGCACTTCATTCGCCTTGCAGTATACTTCTATGCGTTCGACATATGTCGTCCAATCTTCGACTTCATTGTCGAACGCTGTGATACTGCCACTCTTCGGCATTTTTGGGTGTGGTTAGACTGGCTTAAAATGGCGTCTCCTGCGCTTTCCATTCTTCCCCGCTGCGGCTTAAAATGGCGTCTCCCGCGCTTTCCTTTCTTCCCCGCTGCGGCTTAAAATGGCGTCTCCCGCGCTGCTGCCAACGCCGCTCTCGGCGGTCCTCGTGGCAAATGGCGACGCCCTGTGGGTTACGTGCGCTGCTCCTGCACTGCTGCCAATGCTGCTCTCTGCGGTCCTCGTGGCAATCGCAGCGCCTCGCGTTTTCCTGCGCGCCTCACTCCCCCGTTGACGCTGCTCGGCCCTTGAACACCGGCTGCGCTCTGCTATCTCTCGTCTCTCTCCCCGTTGACGCCGCTTGGTCCTGATCAACGGCTGCGCCCTGTGCGCTCTGCCCTCTCTCTCTCCCCCGTCGACGCTGCTCGGCCTTTTTCTGTGCCGCTCGGTCGGGCTCTAGCCCGTCGCTGTCCGGGAAGGGTCTGCGCAGTACCTGTTGCCAGCCCGTTTCGCTGGACCACAGTGACTGGAAAGCCAAGCCTGGCTCTCGACAGCCTCCCCTGCGATGCTCAAATCTCCGCTGGATGACTGGGCGGTTGCCCGTGGTCGACGCCCGTGCATCTGGACTCGACCTCCTTCCAATGTTCTCCAGGAGCGAATCCCTGGGAAGTGATGCAGAGTTGCAGGTAGGTTCGAATCTGCGTCGTCACCAATGTTATATCCGTGTATCTTAATGTTGTGTCCTTCAATAATCAGACAACAGGCTGCAGGGAACGATTCAACAGGTGTTTACTGAATGAGGGTTACTCTAGAACTAATAGTACAGATCACTACTCAGGGTTTATATACAGGTGTGGTCACTGCCGGTACTACAGTAGACAGGAGCTGTAAAAAGTAGTTCTCTCCCTTAAGGTATATATACATTACATACATTACAGGAGTATTTGATGGGGACAGTGTAGAGGGAGCTTTACTCTGTATCTAACCCGTGCTGTACCTGCCCTGGGACTGGTTGATGGGACATCGTAGAGGGTGCTTTACTCTGCACCTAACCCATGCTGTAACTGCCCTGAGATTGTTTCACGGGACAGTGTAGAGGGAAAATGACTCTGTATCTAACCCGTGCTGTACCTGCCCTGGGAGTGTTTGATGGGACTGTGTACAGGGAGCTTTACTCTGTATCTAACTCGTGCTGTAGCAGCAGTGGGAGTGTTTGATCGGACAGTGTAGAGGGAGATTTACCCTTTATATAACAGTGCTGTCCCTGCCCTGGTAGTGTTTGATGGGACAGTGTAGAGAAAGCTTTACTCTGTATCTAACCCGTGCTGTTCCTGCCCTGGGAGTGCTTGATGGGACAGTGTAGACAGAGCTTTACTCTGTATCTAACCTGTGCTGTACCTACCCTGGGAGTGTTTGATGGGACAGTGTAGAGGGAACTTTACATTGTATCTTACCCGTGCTGTACCTGCCCTGGGAGTGTTTGATGGGACAGTGCAAAGGGAGCTTTACTCTGAATTGAAACCGTGCTGTCCCTGCATTGGGAGTGTTTGATGGGACATTTTAAAGGGAGCTTTACTCTGAATCTAAAACGTGCTGTACCTGCCCTGGCACTGTATGATGGGACAGTATAGTGGAAGCTTTACTCCCTATCAAACCCGTGCTGTACCTGCCCTAGGGGTATTTGATGGGACAGTGTAGAGGGAGCTTTACTCTGTATCTAACTCATGCTGTATTTGCCCTGGGAGTGTTTGAGGGGACAGTGTAGAGGGAGCTTTACTCTGTATCTACCCTGTGCAGTACCTTCCCTGGGAGTGTTTGATGGGAGACTGTAGAGTGAGCTTTACTCTGTATCTAACCCATGCTGTAACTGCCCTGGGAGTGTTTGATGGGACAGTGTAGAGGGAGCTTTACTCTGTATCTAACCCGAGCGGTCTCTGCATTGGGAGTGTTTGATGGGACAGTGTAGAGGGAGCGTTACTCTGTATCTAACCCATGCAGTACCTGCCCTGAGAGTGTTTGATGGGACAGTGTAGAGGGAGCTTTACTCTTTATCTAACCTGTGCTGTACCTGTCCTGGGAGTGTTTGATGGGATAGTGTAGAGGGAGCTTAACTCTGTATCTAACCCATGCTCTACCTGCCCTGGGAGTGTTTGATGGGATAGTGTTGAGGGAGCTTTACTCTGTAACTAACCCATGCAGTAGCTGCTCTGAGAGTGTTTGATGGGACAGTGTAGAGGGAGCTTCACTCTGTATCTAACCCATGTAGTACCTGCCCTGAGAGTGTTTGATGGGACAGTGTAGAGGGAGCTTAACTCTGTATCTAACTCGTGCTTTGCATGCCCTGGGAGTGTTTGATGGGACCGTGTAGAGGGAGCTTCACTCTGTATCTAACCCGTGCAGTACCTGCCCTGAGAGTGTTTGATGGGACAGTGTAGAGGGAGCTTTGCTCTGTTTCTAACCCGTGCTTTACATGCCCTGGGAGTGTTTGTTGGGGACAGTGTAGAGGTAGCTTTACTCTGTATCTAACCCATGCTGTACTTGCCCTGGGAGTGTTTGATGGGACAGTGTAAAGGCAGCTTTACTCTGTATCTAACCCGTGCTGTACCTGTCCTGGGAGTGTTTGATGGGACAGTGTAGAGGGTGCTTTACTCTGTATCTAACCCGTGCTGTACCTGCCCTGGGAGTGTTTGATGGGACAGTATAGAGGGAGCTTTACTCTGTATCTAACCCGTGCGGTACCTGCCCTGAGAGTGTTTGATGGGACAGTGTAGAGGGAGCTTTACTCTGTATCTAACCCGTGCTTTAGATGCCCTGGGAGTGTTTGTTGGGACAATGCAGAGGGAGCTTTACCCTGTATCTAACCCATGCTGTACCTGCCTTGGGAGTGTTTGATGGGGACAGTGTAGAGGGAGCTTTACTCTGTATCTAACCCGTGCTGTACCTGCCCCGGGAGTGTTTGATGGGACAGTGTAGAGGGAGCTTTACTCTGTATCTAATCCATGCTGTACCTGCCCTGGGAGTGTTTGATGGGACATTTTAAAGGGAGCTTTACTCTGAATCTAAAACGTGCTGTACCTGCCCTGGCACTGTATGATGGGACAGTATAGTGGAAGCTTTACTCCCTATCTAACCCGTGCTGTACCTGCCCTAGGGGTATTTGATGGGACAGTGTAGAGGGAGCTTTACTCTGTATCTAACTCATGCTGTATTTGCCCTGGGAGTGTTTGAGGGGACAGTGTAGAGGGAGCTTTACTCTGTATCTACCCTGTGCAGTACCTTCCCTGGGAGTGTTTGATGGGAGACTGTAGAGTGAGCTTTACTCTGTATCTAACCCGTGCTGTAACTGCCCTGGGAGTTGTTCTGCCCTCGCAACGCGCTTCTATGCAGAGCTAGACAGATAGCGAACAACTCGATATCTTCCAATAAAATCACAAGGCTTGACTTTTCTTGTAACGCTTTACTGAACGATTCTAATTGTAAAACTGAAATACAACACAGAAATGGAAGCACACATTAGTATACAGGCGCATAACTGATATGTATACACAGATTTAGGTACGCCTGAGCAACACAGTACATTTAGTAAACTGGGAGGCATTCTCTTTAAATTAGCCCTGTACATAGTGTATGAAAATACAGCTACTAGTTAATCAGCTAGACAGAGAAAAGTTACAACTAAACATTTTCTACAACATACAGTGCACATTAATCATCCATAGCATTCTAAAATACTTACAGACAAACAATTTCCAAGACTCAAGCATGGGGACAATACAACTGCCCGGAGCCTGTGCTGCCGTAGGAGAACCGTGGTGTAGGTCTGTGTCCCAGCGAGGACTCCACGAGGACTACGTAGCAGTCCTGTGGGGAGCGTGATGACCTCATCACGCTCGGTAGCGTTGTCCGCGCTTGGGGCGTCACGTGATGCGCGTGGTCGCGTTTCTGGCCGTGGAGGCCGAAGTCGGGAGCGGGAGCTGGAGGCCAGGCTGAGCCGATGCTTGCCGCGGGAGCGGAAGATCGCGTCGCTCCCGGCGGCTGGTAGATGCGGCCGAAGACGCTAGGCCGGGCTGTGCCGGCAGCCTTTCTGGAAGGCCGAGTCGGGCCGGCAGCCACCTCACGCACGTCACGTCGTACGTGCCGTGACGTCAGCACGCTACGTTGTACGTGACGTGACGTCAGCACGCTAAGGCGCGTCTTAAAGGGGCAATGGCCCTAAAAGGTAAGTTAAAGGGGCAACGGCCCCAACAGGTAGGTTATACATATATAAGTAAGTTAAATACATACAGTGAGGTTAAGTTAGAGGGAGAGGCAGCACACTCCCCGCTTGGTACAATTCCATTGTACCACTACAGATACAAAATAAACCTGAAGAAAACGTCCTTTGGCTGCAACATACTCAGAGTCCGTTCTCTAGGTTACTTCAGAAAGGAGGATCTCTGAGACTGGCCTCAGAAACACTTTGATAGGCCCCTCCTTGACAATCTTCACCTCCACCTTGCGGACCCTCTTGTCCCTGGTCGGCAGAGTTTTGACGACCAGGCCCACTGGCCATTCATTTCTGCGTGCTTGGCTGTCTTTCAGCAAGACAACGTCTCTCACTTTGACGTTTGGCTTGTCTTCTGTCCATTTCCTACGGCTCTGTAGGGTGGACAAATACTCTCCTCTTTGCTTGGGGAATGTCTGTCCCTCTTCAAGACATTTGAATTCCTCCTTGAAGACATCATGCTGGACAGAGCGAATGATCACACCTTTGGCTTGTGAAGGCTCACTTGTGCTGGATACTTCTTTAGAACATTTCCATCCTTTGCGTTCTATGTTGTCCGAATTCCCCTTGAAGGATGCTGCTACATGAATGAGTCGGGCTGTGGTTCGGCAGAGTGTTCTCCAGCTTGAGAATCGCTCGAAGCTTTGTGAGCCCAACTGAGATTCTGAGGCTTTGGTGACCAGGGTCATAACTTCAGGCCGAATCTCAGTATCAGCTTCAGGCTCCACAAGGGTGAAGGGATTGGACTCAGGAGTCTCCTCTGTGTTGACATTAGACAGGAAAGAGGGGCCCGAGAACCAACTGCTTTGCTGTAGGTGTGCTGCTGGTATAGACCTGGTAGCATGGTCTGCAGGGTTCAGGTCCGTGGGGACATAGCACCACTGGTCAGGGTGAGTGGATCGTCTGATACGAGTCACCCAGTTGGAAACATACACGTAAAACCTTCTTGTGGAGTTGTGGATGTAACCAAGTACAATCTTGCTGTCCGTGAAGAACTTGACGGCGCCCACATCGATGTCAATCTTGTCTCTGATCAACTGTAGGTTCCATTTTGCTTCTTTTTCAGGGAGGAGTGGAGCATCCCACTCACTCTGATCCGATGAGAGTTCCCGTACAAATGCTTTTCCTTGCATTGTTATGGGAGCTACGAACCCCAAAGGGTCGTACAAACTGTTGACTGTGGACAGGATGTCTCTCCGTGTGAATGGCCTTTCTTCACGGGACACCAGGAATGTGACGCTGTCTGTTTCCAGGTTCCAGGAGAGCCCCAGGCGCCGTTGAAGGGGGGGAGGATCCACTCCAAGGTGCAAATCCTTCAGATCCTTGGCACGGTCCTCTGCAGGGAAGGCTTCCATCACCTGTCCACTGTTCGATGCTACCTTGTGTAGTCTCGGGTTGGACTCTTTCCATGGCCAACAACTTTCAGGACGGCCATCTAACTCCAGAAGGCCCGAACTCAACAACTCTCGGCGGATAAGGCACCCAGCGAGGTCCTGTGTACCCTGTGGCTCGGGTGGGGACTGCTTGGCCGGATTGGCCGAGTGCTGTGGAGGTCTATGTAGGTAAGTCTTGCTTGTTTCTTCTCCTTTAAGCTCAGTGTCTCCAAAAACAGGCTGTTTGCTACTGTGTTGAGTAGCTGGTTCTGCGTTGAGATAGTTGGATGTTTCCTTGGAGAACAATTTGGAGTGTTGTTGGACACACTCACTTGTACGTTGCACTGGACTGAGGGGCTGTCCCAGAACATATGTTTCCTGGCTGGGCTCCCCGCCTTCGTTCTCCTCACCTTCTACATAAGCTGCGGCTTTAGCTTTAGCGGCAGCGGCAGCTCTCTGGCTTTGGAGAATGTGGAGACTGGCAGCGAGGTCAGCTCTCTGCTTCATAACCCAGCTTCTTTTTCAGCAAGGGCCAATTGACCCTGGGCAGCTTTTGCCTTGGCACGTGCTTTGGCGGCTGCAGAAGCTGTCGATGACGACGGTCTGCTGGACTGCCGAGATGATCTAGTGGATACTTTAGAGGACTGTGCTGTCTGCTTCATCACACTAGCGTCGAGGTCAGCTCTCTGCTTCATCACACTAGCGTCAAGGTCGGCTCTCTGCTTCATAAGGTCAGCTTTCTGCTTCATCACACTAGCTTCGAGGTCAGCTCTCTGCTTCATCACACTAGCGTCGAGGTCGGCTCTCTGCTTCATAAGGTCAGCTTCTTTTTCAGCGAAGGACAATTGAGCCTGGGCAGCTTTTGCCTTGGCACGTGCTTTGGCGGCTGCAGAAGCTGTCGATGACGACGGTCTGCTGGACCGCCGAGATGACCTAGAGGATACTTTAGAGGACTGTGACTTGGCAGCGTTTGCTCGGAGAGGCTCATGCTTCTCGATTGGCTGGTCGACGTCCTCTATGGTATATTGTCTTCCTGAGCGTAGACTCATGGTAGCTGAGTGGTATCTTCCTGTGCTTGAGCCCGCTGTGCTGTTGTCTTTTTACTGTTCTGCCCTCGCAATGCGGTTCTATGCAGAGCTAGACAGATAGCGAACAACTCGATATCTTCCAATAAAATCACAAGGCTTGACTTTTCTTGTAACGCTTTACTGAACGATTCTAATTGTAAAACTGAAATACAACACAGAAATGGAAGCACACATTAGTATACAGGCGCATAACTGATATGTATACACAGATTTAGGTACGCCTGAGCAACACAGTACATTTACATAGAAACATAGAAACATAGAGATAGGAACAGGAGTAGGCCATTCGGCCCTTCGAGCCTGCTCCGCCATTCAATGAGATCATGGCTGATCTTCGTCTGAGATCATAGCTGATCTTACCAGTTCAGTACCCCGTCCCCGCCTTTTCTCCGTAACCCTTAATCCCCTTAGCCTTCAGAAATATATCCAATTCTCTCTTGAAAATATTTATTGAATTAGCCTTCACAGCCCTCTGTGGCAGGGAATTCCACAGGCTCACCACTCTTTGAGTGAAGAAATTCTTCCTCATCTCTGTTTTAAATGATTTGCCCGCTATTTTTAGACTGTGGCCCCTGGTTCTGTGCTCCCCGGCCATTGGAAACATTCTCTCTGAATTCAGCCTGTCCAGGCCTGCCATAATTTTATATGTTTCGATGAGATCCCCTCTCAATCTTCTAAACTCCAGTGAGTACAAGCCCAAACTATTTAATCTCTCTTCGTAGGTCATTCCCGCCATTCCAGGTATCAGCCTGGTGAATCGCCGTTGCACTCTTTCCATGGCAAGAACATCCTTCCGCAGATGGGGCGACCAAAACTGTACACAATACTCCAGATGCGGTCTCACCAGCACCTTGTACAGCTGTAGTAAGGTATCCCTATTCCTATACTCGAACCCCCTTGATATGAAGGCCAACATACCATTTGCCTTCTTGATCGCCTGTTGCACCTGCATGCTCTCCTTCAGTGACTGGTGCACAAGAACACCCAGGTCCCTCTGCACTTCCCCATCTCCCAATCTATTGCCATTTAGATAATAATCTACCCTCCTGTTTTTACCCCCAAAGTGGATAACCTCGCATTTATCCACATTATAGTGCATCTGCCACGTATCCGCCCATTCCCCCAACCTGTCCAAATCGCACTGTAGCCTCCTGACATCCTCATCAGAGCCCACCCCTCCTCCTAGTTTAGTGTCGTCAGCGAATTTGGAAATATTGCATCCAATTCCCTGATCCAGATCATTTATATATATTGTGAACAGCTGGGGTCCCAGGACAGATCCTTGCGGCACCCCGCTGGTCACTGCCTGCCACTCCGAAAACGAGCCGTTTATTCCAACTCTCTGTTTTCTATCCGCCAGCCAGTTCTCTATCCACGTTAATACTTTGCCCCCAATCCCATGAGCCTTAATTTTGCATGATAATCTTTTGTGTGGAACCTTATCGAAGGCTTTCTGGAAGTCAAGGTACACCACATCCACTGGCTCTCCCCCATCTATTTTACCAGTTACTTCCTCAAAAAATTCCAGCAGATTAGTCAAACACGATTTACCCTTTGTAAATCCATGTTGACTCTGTCCGATCCTTTCCCCATTTGTCAAGTGCTCCGCTATTTTATCCTTAATAATGGACTCTAGCATTTTGCCCACAACCGACGTAAGGCTTACTGGTCTATAATTCCCTGCTTTCTCTCTACCCCCCTTTTTAAATATTGGGGTAACATTAGCTACCCTCCAATCCACGGGTACTGTTCCCGAGTCAATGGAGTTCCGGAAGATGATCCTTAGAGCATCTGCTATCTCCAGGGCCACCTCCTTAAGTACCCTAGGATGTAGTTTATCAGGCCCCGGGGATTTGTCGGCCTTCAGTCCCCTCAACTTACCCAACACCATATCCCTAGAGATACTAATTTCTGTCAGCTCCTCCCTCTCATTAGTCCCTATGTTTGCCGATATTCCTGGGAGGTTATTTGTGTCCTCCTTTGTGAATACAGAACCAAAGTATGAGTTTAATTGGTCTGCCATTTCCTTATTCTCCATTATATATTCTCCCGAATCGGACTGCAAGGGACCGACTTGGGATTTTACCAGTCTTTTCCTCCTGATATACCGATAAAAGCTTTTGCAGTCTGTCTTTATGTTTGCTGCAAGTTTACTTTCGTATTCTATTTTCCCCTTCCTGATTAATCCCTTTGTCCTCTTTTGCTGTATCCTGTACTGCCCCCAATCTTCCGGTCTGGTGCTTTTTTTTGCCAGTTGATATGCCCTTTTTTTTGATTTTATGCTGTCCCTAATTTCCCTCGTTATCCACGGTTGAGTCACCTTTTTAGGTTTATTTTTATGCCAAACCGGTATAAACATGTTCTGGAATTCTTCCATTCTATCTTTGAATGCTTGCCATTGTCTATCCACTGTCAATCCCCCCAGAAACACCACCCAATCAATCTTACCCAATTCCCGTCTCATACCCTCGTAATTCCCTTTATTTAAGTTCTGGACCTTAGTCTCTGATTCAATTTCCTCACTCTCCATCTCGACTGAGAGCTCGATCATATTATGATCGCTCTGACCCAAGGGGCCTCGTACAAGAAGATTGCTGATAAGTCCCTTCTCATTGCACAATACCCAGTCTAAAATGGCCTGATCTCGAGTCGGCTCCTCGACATATTGGTCCAGATAACCGTCCCGAAAACATTCCAGGAATTCCTCCTCCTCAGAATTTTTACTAATTTGGGTAGTCCAATCAATATGTAAATTAAAGTCACCCATGATGACAGCTGTGCTCTTATCGCACGCTTCTCTAATTTCCCTTTTTATGCCTTCCCTCACCTCCATATTACTATTTGGAGGCCTATATATCACACCCACTAACGTTTTCCTCCCCTTGCTATTTCTCATTTCTACCCATACAGATTCCGTTTCATCCGAGTTAATATCCTTCCTTTCCATTGCATTAATCCCCTCCTTTACCAGCAATGCTACCCCACCTCCCCTACCTTTTTGCCGATCCTTCCTAAATATTGTATATCCCTGGATGTTAAGTTCCCAGCCTTGCCCACCCTGCAGCCACGTTTCTGTAATCCCAATCAAATCATACTTGTTTACCTCTATTTCCACAACTAATTCATCCACCTTGTTCCTAATGCTTCTAGCATTAAGATACAAAGCCTTCAGGCTTGCTTTTTTCACACTCTCATTATGAATTAGTTTGGCCCTTTGTGTTTCTCTCCTTTGCTTATTGCTTCTCACCTTTCTACCATCTATTTCTGACTTCATATGACTTCCCTCTTTTCCACTACCTAGGTTCCCATTTAGTAAACTGGGAGGCATTCTCTTTAAATTAGCCCTGTACATAGTGTATGAAAATACAGCTACTAGTTAATCAGCTAGACAGAGAAAAGTTACAACTAAACATTTTCTACAACATACAGTGCACATTAATCATCCATAGCATTCTAAAATACTTACAGACAAACAATTTCCAAGACTCAAGCATGGGGACAATACAACTGCCCGGAGCCTGTGCTGCCATAGGAGCACCGTGGTGTAGGTCTGTGTCCCAGCGAGGACTCCACGAGGACTACGTAGCAGTCCTGTGGGGAGCGTGATGACCTCATCACGCTCGGTAGCGTTGTCCGCGCTTGGGGCGTCACGTGATGCGCGTGGTCGCGTTTCTGGCCGTGGAGGCCGAAGTCGGGAGCGGGAGCTGGAGGCCAGGCTGAGCCGATGCTTGCCGCGGGAGCGGAAGATCGCGTCGCTCCCGGCGGCTGGTAGATGCGGCCGAAGACGCTAGGCCGGGCTGTGCCGGCAGCCTTTCTGGAAGGCCGAGTCGGGCCGGCAGCCGCCTCACGCATGTCACGTCGTACGTGCCGTGACGTCAGCACGCTACGTTGTACGTGACGTGACGTCAGCACGCTAAGGCGCGTCTTAAAGGGGCAATGGCCCTAAAAGGTAAGTTAAAGGGGCAACGGCCCCAACAGGTAGGTTATACATATATAAGTAAGTTAAATACATACAGTGAGGTTAAGTTAGAGGGAGAGGCAGCACAGGAGTGTTTGATGGGACAGTGTAGAGGGAGCTTTACTCTGTATCTAACCCGAGCGGTCTCTGCTTTGGGGGTGTTTGATGGGACAGTGTAGAGGGAGCTTTACTCTGTATCTAACCCATGCAGTACCTACCCTGAGAGTGTTTGATGGGACAGTGTAGAGGGAGCTTTACTCTGTATCTACCCTGTGCAGTACCTTCCCTGGGAGTGTTTGATGGGAGACTGTAGAGTGAGCTTTACTCTGTATCTAACCCGTGCTGTAACTGCCCTGGGAGTGTTTGATGGGACAGTGTAGAGGGAGCTTTACTCTGTATCTAACCCGAGCGGTCTCTGCATTGGGAGTGTTTGATGGGACAGTGTAGAGGGAGCTTTACTCTGTATCGAACCCGAGCTGTACCTGCCCTGAGAGTGTTTGATGCGACAATGTAGAAGGAGCTTTACTCTGTATCTAACCCATGCAGTACCTGTCCTGGGAGTGTTTGATGGGACAGTGTAGAGGGAGCTTTACTCTGTATCGAACCCGAGCTGTACATGCCCTGGGAGTGTTTGATGGGACAGTGTAGAAGGAGCTTTACTCTGTATCTAACCCATGCAGTACCTGCCCTGAGAGTGTTTGATGGGACAGTGTAGAGGGAGCTTTACTCTTTATCTAACCTGTGCTGTACCTGTCCTGGGAGTGTTTGATGGGATAGTGTAGAGGGAGCTTAACTCTATATCTAACCCATGCTCTACCTGCCCTGGGAGTGTTTGATGGGATAGTGTAGAGGGAGCTTTACTCTGTAACTAACCCATGCAGTAGCTGCTCTGAGAGTGTTTGATGGGACAGTGTAGAGGGAGCTTCACTCTGTATCTAACCCATGTAGTACCTGCCCTGAGAGTGTTTGATGGGACAGTGTAGAGGGAGCTTAACTCTGTATCTAACTCGTGCTTTGCATGCCCTGGGAGTGTTTGATGGGACCGTGTAGAGGGAGCTTCACTCTGTATCTAACCCGTGCAGTACCTGCCCTGAGAGTGTTTGATGGGACAGTGTAGAGGGAGCTTTGCTCTGTTTCTAACCCGTGCTTTACATGCCCTGGGAGTGTTTGTTGGGGACAGTGTAGAGGTAGCTTTACTCTGTATCTAACCCATGCTGTACTTGCCCTGGGAGTGTTTGATGGGACAGTGTAAAGGCAGCTTTACTCTGTATCTAACCCGTGCTGTACCTGTCCTGGGAGTGTTTGATGGGACAGTGTAGAGGGTGCTTTACTCTGTATCTAACCCGTGCTGTACCTGCCCTGGGAGTGTTTGATGGGACAGTATAGAGGGAGCTTTACTCTGTATCTAACCCGTGCGGTACCTGCCCTGAGAGTGTTTGATGGGACAGTGTAGAGGGAGCTTTACTCTGTATCTAACCCGTGCTTTAGATGCCCTGGGAGTGTTTGTTGGGACAATGCAGAGGGAGCTTTACCCTGTATCTAACCCATGCTGTACCTGCCCTGGGAGTGTTTGATGGGGACAGTGTAGAGGGAGCTTTACTCTGTATCTAATCCATGCTGTACCTGCCCTGGGAGTGTTTGATGGGACATTTTAAAGGGAGCTTTACTCTGAATCTAAAACGTGCTGTACCTGCCCTGGCACTGTATGATGGGACAGTATAGTGGAAGCTTTACTCCCTATCTAACCCGTGCTGTACCTGCCCTAGGGGTATTTGATGGGACAGTGTAGAGGGAGCTTTACTCTGTATCTAACTCATGCTGTATTTGCCCTGGGAGTGTTTGAGGGGACAGTGTAGAGGGAGCTTTACTCTGTATCTACCCTGTGCAGTACCTTCCCTGGGAGTGTTTGATGGGAGACTGTAGAGTGAGCTTTACTCTGTATCTAACCCGTGCTGTAACTGCCCTGGGAGTGTTTGATGGGACAGTGTAGAGGGAGCTTTACTCTGTATCTAACCCGAGCGGTCTCTGCTTTGGGGGTGTTTGATGGGACAGTGTAGAGGGAGCTTTACTCTGTATCTAACCCATGCAGTACCTACCCTGAGAGTGTTTGATGGGACAGTGTAGAGGGAGCTTTACTCTTTATCTAACCTGTGCTGTACCTGTCCTGGGAGTGTTTGATGGGATAGTGTCGAGGGAGCTTAACTCTGTATCTAACCCATGCTCTACCTGCCCTGGGCGTGTTTGATGGGATAGTGTAGAGGGAGCTTTACTCTGTATCTAACCCATGCAGTTGCTGCTCTGAGAGTGTTTGATGGGACAGTGTAGAGGGAGCTTTACTCTGTATCTAACCCATGTAGTACCTGCCCTGAGAGTGTTTGATGGGACAGTGTAGAGGGAGCTTAACTCTGTATCTAACTCGTGCTTTACATGCCCTGGGAGTGTTTGATGGGACCGTGTAGAGGGAACTTCACTCTGTATCTAACCCGTGCAGTACCTGCCCTGAGAGTGTTTGATGGGACAGTGTAGAGGGAGCTTTGCTCTGTTTCTAACCCGTGCTTTACATGCCCTGGGAGTGTTTGTTGCGGACAGTGTAGAGGTAGCTTTACTCTGTATCTAACCCATGCTGTACTTGCCCTGGGAGTGTTTGATGGGACAGTGTAAAGGCAGCTTTACTCTGTATCTAACCCGTGCTGTACCTGTCCTGGGAGTGTTTGATGGGACAGTGTAGAGGGTGCTTTACTCTGTATCTAACCCGTGCTATACCTGCCCTGGGAGTGTTTGATGGGACAGTATAGAGGGAGCTTTACTCTGTATCTAACCCGTGCGGTACCTGCCCTGAGAGTGTTTGATGGGACAGTGTAGAGGGAGCTTTACTCTGTATCTAACCCGTGCTTTAGATGCCCTGGGAGTGTTTGTTGGGACAATGCAGAGGGAGCTTTACTCTGTATCTGACCCATGCTGTACCTGCCCTGGGAGTGTTTGATGGGGACAGTGTAGAGGGAGCTTTACTCTGTATCTAACCCGTGCTGTACCTGCCCCGGGAGTGTTTGATGGGACAGTGTAGAGGGAGCTTTACTCTGTATCTAATCCATGCTGTACCTGCCCTGGGAGTGTTTGATGGGGACAGTGTAGAGGGAGCTTTACTCTGTATCTAACCCGTGCTGTACCTGCCCCGGGAGTGTTTGATGGGACAGTGTAGAGGGAGCTTTACTCTGTATCTAATCCATGCTGTACCTGCCTGATATACCTATCAATTCCTCCAATAAAAGGCGAAGAGTTACGAAGGTGACTAAAGGTTTTTATTGACTAAATAACAGAGCCCACTCTCGTGGGTGATCCGATCCAAGCAGGAGGAATACCAGCCAGTCGCTCACCTTTATACCTGGCCTGGTGGGTGGAGCCAAGGCGGAGTCGGCAGTGGTCATCCCAGGTATAGCAGTGTGGCAAGAGGCGACCTCGTACCGTGATACAATAGTGGTCAGTGATACAGTTATAACGAACAGTGGTGAACAGTGCTAACTACTAACAGTGATACGATAGTGAACGTGGTTTACCACATTCACCCCTTGTTTAGAATTAAGTCCGGCGGGGTGAAGTGTACTACCAATTCTGGTAGGTCAGTCTGTCCGGAGGCTTCGTAAGCCTCTCCGATCGCCGCAGCGGTGGTGTTGCCTTATCCGGTGCTGGTGCCTTATCCGGTGTTGATGCTGGTGTTTGCGTGGTCGGCGAGGGCTCGTGGGGTTCCGGCATGCCGTCTACCTGGACTGAGGTTGGGGGGGGTGGTGGCGGTGTTTCCGGATCGGCTGAGGGTGCGAGGTCTCGTAGGGAGACAGTGTCCTCCCGCCCGTCTGGGTACGCCACGTAGGCGTACTGGGGGTTGGCGTGCAGGAGGTTCACCCTCTCGACCAGGGGGTCCGTTTTATGGGTCCTCACGTGTTTCCGCAGCCGGACCGGCCCCGGGGCGGTCAGCCAGGTTGGTAGAGTGGTTCCCGTAGTCGACTTCCTGGGGAAAACGAACATTCGTTCATGGGGGGTGGTGTTAGTGGCCGTGCAAAGTAATGACCGGATGGAGTGCAGCGCTGTCGGGAGGACTTCTTGCCAGCGGGAGGTTGGGAGGCCCTTAGACTTTAAGGCTAAGAGGACGGCCTTCCATACCGTCGCGTTCTCTCTTTCCACCTGACCGTTACCTCTGGGGTTGTAGCTGGTGGTCCTGCTTGCTGCAATACCTCTCTCTAGGAGGAATTGCCGGAGTTCCTCGCTCATGAAGGAGGAGCCCCGGTCGCTGTGTATATAGTTCGGGAACCCGAACAAGGCGAAGAGGGCATTCAGGCACTTAATGACCGTGCTACTGGTCATGTCGGGGCAGGGGAAGGCAAAGGGGAAACGGGAGTACTCATCAACGATGTTGAGGAAGTACACATTACGGTCAGAGGACGGGAGGGGCCCCTTAAAGTCGATGCTCAGGCGCTCGAAGGGGCGGGTGGCCTTGATCAGGCTTGCTCGGTCCGGCCTATAGAAGTGCGGTTTGCACTCCGCACAGGTCTGGCAGTTCCTGGTCATGGTCCTGACCTCCTCGATGGAGTAGGTCAGGTTGCGGGCCTTAATGAAATGGTAGAGTCTGGTGACTCCGGGGTGGCAGAGCTGGTCGTGGAGGGTCTGAAGCCTATCGATATGCGCGCTGGCGCATGTCATTCGTGAAAGGGCATCAGGGGATTCGTTCAGCTTGCCTGGCCGGTACAAGATCTCATAATCGTAGGTGGAGAGCTCGATTCTCCATCTCAAAATCTTGTCATTCTTGATTTTGCCCTTCAGCTTGTTATTAAACATGAAAGCCACCGAACGCTGGTCGGTGAGGAGGGTAAATCGTTTGCCTGCCAGGTAGTGCCTCCAGCGCCGTACTGCCTCCACGATCGCCTGGGCCTCTTTCTCGACCGACGAATGTCGGATCTCGGGGCCCTGTAGGGTCCTTGAGAAGAAGGCCACTGGCCTCCCCTCCTGGTTTAGGGTGGCGGCTAAGGCGAAGTCGGATGCGTCGCTCTCCACCTGAAAGGGGATGGACTCGTCCACTGCGTGCATCGTGGCCTTGGCTATGTCTCCCTTAATGAGGGAGAAGGCCGCGCACGCCTCCTCCGTGAGGGGGAAGGAAGTGGCTTTCAGGAGGGGTCTGGCTTTGTCCGCGTAATTGGGTACCCATTGGGCATAGTAGGCGAAAAGCCCCAGGGTTCTCCTAAGTGCTTTAGGGCAGTGGGGGAGGGGTAGCTCCATGAGGGGGCGCATTCTTTCTGGGTCGGGGCCGATGATTCCGTTCTCCACTACGCAGCCGAGGATGGCAAGGCGCGTGGTGTTAAACACGCATTTCTCCTTATTGTAGGTGAGGTTCAGCCGTTGGGCCGTACGGAGGAATTTCTCCAGATTCGCGTCATGTTCCTGCCGGTCGCGGCCGCAGATAGTGACGTTATCTAGGTAGGGGAATGTAGCCTGCAGTTCGTTCTGGTCAACCATCTGGTCCATCTCCCTTTGGAAGACCGAGACCCCATTAGTGACACCGAAGGGGACCCTAAGGAAGTGGTATAGGCGCCCATTCGCCTCGAAGGCGGTATACTGGCGGTCCTCAGGGTGGATAGGGAGTTGGTGGTAGGCCGACTTCAGGTCGATGGTCGAGAATACTTTATACTGTGCAATCTGATTGACCATGTCAGATATGCGGGGGAGGGGGTATGCGTCCAGCTGGGTATATCTGTTTATGGTCTGGCTGTAGTCGATGACCAGGCGGTTTTTATCGCCGGTCTTTACGACTACGACCTGGGCACGCCAGGGGCTGCTGCTCCCCTCGATAATGCCCTCTTTCAGGAGGCGCCGCACCTCAGAGCTAATGAAGGCTCTGTCCCCGGCGCTATACCGCCTGCTTTTGGTAGCGACGGGTTTGCAGTCAGGGGTAAGGTTAGCAAACAGAGAGGGTGGCGGGACCTTGAGGGTGGAGAGGCTGCAGGTGTTACGCGGTGGGCGGTTTAACGTTTGCTGGTTGTTGACTGTGAGTGGGGGGAGGGGTCCACCGTATGCTAGGGTTACGCTTTGGAGGTGGGATTGGAAGTCCAGCCCTAGTAGGACGGCAGCGCAGAGATGGGGGAGGACGAGGAGTTTAAAGTTTTTATACTCCGTGCCCTTAACCGACAGGGTCACGACACAGTAGCCGCTGATGTCCGTGGCGTGGGACCTCGATGCCATCGAGATTCGGCTGCGCGTTGGTAGGACAGAGAGGGAGTAGTGGCTCACCGTGTCTGGGTGGATGAAGCTCTCCGTGCTTCCGCTGTCGAACAGGCAGGTCGTGGCGTGGCCATTCACTTTGATGTCCATCATTGACTTGGACAGATGGTGCGGGCGGGCTTGGTCCAGGGTGACGGAAGCTAGTGTGTAGCTGAGCGAGTCGTTGTCATCTGCGGGCGAGGCGGTCGGGCGTGGTGAGTAAAATGGCGTCTCCCACGAGGTAGGGCCCCATGAGGCACTATTGGGGTCGGTTGCCTTAATCAAAGATGGCCGCCCCATGACTCATGTGTGGGGATGCTGGCCTCAGTTGCCCTAAACAAAGATGGCCGCCCCCATGACTCATGTGTGGGGATGCTGGCCTCAGTTGCCCTAAACGAAGATGGCCGCCCCCATAGTTCGCATGCGGCACTGCTGGCCTCTGAGGATCCGCTCCTGCAGGCCTTGGAGAAGTGGCCTTTCTTCAGGCAGGTTTTACATATGGAGTTCTTGGCTGGGCAGCGCGACCTCGGGTGCTTCTCCTGGCCACAAAAAAAACAGCCGGCGGCCCGATCGCGGATGCCCGATGTCGGGGCCGGTGCCGGGGGTGGCGGGGCCGGTCGGGTCCGGGACGCCGACGCAGAGGTAGGTCCCGGGGGCGGCGCTGGGAAGGGTGCTGTGGTAGGGGTCGGGCCCGAGTCCCAGGGTCACGAGCAGTACCTGGTGAATGCTTCCTGATCTTGGTGGGCCACTTCCAGGGAGATAGCGAGGGCTTCAGCTTTTTCCATGCTGAGGTCTTTAGCTTCCAGCAGTCTTTGCCGTGAGTACTCGGACCGTAGGCCTTTCAGGAATGCGTCGCGGATATTATCTTCAGTATTTTCGGCTGCCGACACCAATTTAAAGTCACAGTTCCTGGCGAGTGCATATAGCGCCTGTGAGAATTCGGCTACTGATTCTCCTGGCTGTTGCGGCCGTGATCTTAGGAGGTGCCTAGCGTACATGTAGTTTACCGGGGTCCGGTACTTCTGTTTCAGCAGGTTGATGGCGGTCTCGTAGGTAGTCATGTCCTCGATGAGAGTGTATACTCTCGGGCTCAGTTGTGCCTGCAGGACACTTAGTTTGGATGCCTGAGGGACGCTGGATTCTCTCAGGTATGATTCGAAGCAGACCAGCCAGTGTTTAAAGTCTGCGGCTGAGTTTGCTGCTCGTGGGTTCAGGTCCAGGTACGGCGGTCTGAGGGCTCGCAGCCAAGCTGGCTGGTGTGGCTGTGCTCCTGGGAGCTGCGCTGGTGGCTCCTCCGCCGGTTGTGACTCGTTGTCGGACATCATTAAATTTAGTCAATAAAATTGATATACCTATCAATTCCTCCAATAAAAGGCGAAGAGTTACGAAGGTGACTAAAGGTTTTTATTGACTAAATAACAGAGCCCACTCTCGTGGGTGATCCGATCCAAGCAGGAGGAATACCAGCCAGTCGCTCACCTTTATACCTGGCCTGGTGGGTGGAGCCAAGGCGGAGTCGGCAGTGGTCATCCCAGGTATAGCAGTGTGGCAAGAGGCGACCTCGTACCGTGATACAATAGTGGTCAGTGATACAGTTATAACGAACAGTGGTGAACAGTGCTAACTACTAACAGTGATACGATAGTGAACGTGGTTTACCACACTGCCCTGGGAGTGTTTGATGGGGACAGTGTAGAGGGAGCTTTACTCTGTATCTAACCCATGCTGTACCTGCCCTGGGATTGTTTGATGGGGACAGTGTAGAGGCAGCTTTACTCTGTATCTAACCCGTGCTTTACCTGCCCTGGGAGTGTTTGATGGGACAGTGTAGAGGGAGCTTTACTCTGTATCTAACCCGTGCTGTACCTGCCCTGGGAGTGTTTGATGGGACAGTGTAGAGGGAGCTTTACTCTGTATCTAACCTGTGCTGTACCTGCCCTGGGAGTGTTTGATGGGGCAGTGTAGAGGGAGATTTACTCTGTATCTAACCCGTGCTGTAGCTGGCCTGTGTGTGTTTGATGGGGCAGTGTAGAGGGAGCTTTACTCTGTATCTAACCTGTGCTGTAGCTGGCCTGGGAGTGTTTGATGGGGCAGTGTAGAGGGAGCTTTACTCTGTATCTAACCCGTGCTGTACCTGCCGTGGGAGTGTTTGATGGGACAGTGTAGAGAGAGCTTTACTCTGTATCTAACCCGTGCTGTAGCTGGCCTGTGTGTGTTTGATGGGACAGTCGCACATTTCGGCTATGAAATGCCCCCTCTACCCGAACACCTTACCACCCTATTAAATGCTGTGGTCGTATCACAGAAAGGATTTCTACACATTAGAATAGAAGACAGTCGAGATAGGGGCCAAGATCTTGGATATTGTATTTCCCCCTTGGTGGGATATTTTTGAAATTATAGAGGTCCCTTCTTGGGTCAGACTGGCTTCCCACATTTTAGTGGTCTGCCAGCTCAGTATAGTCTTCTACTTACTGTGTACAATGTGCAAGGGGAGAGACAGAATGTTCTGATCCCAACATGAGAGCGCATGGGACAAACATAAAAATAAAGTCTATGACCAGGTATAAAACTAACCTTAACCGTTATTTAAAAAAATAAAGTTTGATGACTATGTGTGATTATTTTTCTCTCTATGTGTGTACTATGTTTCTCCACGTGGAGCAGGGGTGTTGGACCCCCTCCGTGCTTGGATGTGAATGTAACTGGATTTTTGTACCTTGTATATATTTTGAACACTGCACCAAAAAGGGGAATGTATCTGGTTTTGGGTTTTAGAGATCAAAGGGGGGAAGGTTGGCTCTCGGAGATCGGAAATTGTGCTCACCCAGTGTGATACTCTGGCGAATAGAGTATCACAGGAGGGACTGTAAGAGTTGCAAAATTCAGCAGATCCCCCAAAACCACGAAGATTACCCTAAAGAAGGGATTTTTGGACTGTTAATAAACCATGTCAGAATGGTATAAAAATATTGGGCCTAAGGGAGATTTAAAATCAAAGACCCCAGGATTTTGGTTTTATTTTTTTTAAAGCATGTTCGAGCCTGTGGAAGGAAAAAGGCTGCAACTAAAGAATTGGGATTGGCCTCTGTAAATGGACAGTTTTGGGTATTGGCATTAACCGAGCTGTCTGGGGACTATCTAGACTGTCTCACTCATTTTATAAAACAATCTTTTACTCTAATAAAAATGGGGAACATTTTAATACATACGAGGGAAATACAGTAGAAAATACCTCGCCACTCCCAATCCCACTTCTGAGCTAAGTTGAACTCTAGAGGACCAAGGATAATGCTCACCAAATGGATCCTTGACAGTTGAGCTGGTTCATGGTTTCGGGGTTCGCTGGATGTGTTGGTCGGTGTCTGCCGTACCCCGGATGCGGTAGAGATGTCCGATGATGTCCTGGGTCACTGAAGCTGTTGAACTTGGGTGTACGGTAGAATCCTGCCCCGTCTCGATGCTCCGGTTTCTTCTTGTGTGTTGCTTCTAGAGAGAACTGTCTTCTTGAGAAAACAGGCCTTCAATTATACTTTGAGGGGCCTTTTAATCTGCGCGCCAAATCAGTCTCGGTTTATTGTTTGATTTGGGCGGGCTCGTTAATGGTAACGTGATTAGAAATGTGTAAAATGGTTTCGGGATGCTGTACTGATTATTCAATCAGCTGTTGAGGTCCCAGTTAATTGTCATAGCTATACTCAGGTTTCGAGTCTCCTGTCTGAGCCCGAGATTTCTATGCAGGTTGGCGAGGTGATTTGCATTATGCATGTTTTGGGTGGGGACTGCTCCTCCGTGGGTCGATTGTTAGGATGTTAATGTCTGATAGGGGCTGAGTGAGGTTACACAGTTCCCCAGACAATTTGATTTACTCCAATACCCAAACTGTCTTTACAGAGGTTGATCCCATTCCCTGTTGCAGCCTTTTCTCCCTTTACAGGCCCAACATGCCTTTTAAAATGCCAAATCTTGGTTTCCGACCTTGAATCTCCCTCTGTTAGGCCCAATGTGTGTTTTATCATCCTGAAGCTTGTTAGAAAGAGCCCAAAGTCATTTTCCTTGGGGCTTTCTTCTAGCTTTGGGGGATCTGTGAATTTTGAGAATCTTACAGGGCGAACGGGACTCGGTGCGAGTTAGGACACGGGGCAGCTGAGTTTTGGATGAGCTGAAGTTTACGGAGGGTAGAAGGTGTGAGGCCGGCCAGGAGTGCGTTGGAATAGTCGATTCTGGAGGTAACAAAGGTAAGGATGAGGGTTTCAGCAACAGATGAGCTGAGGCAGGGGCGGAGTCAGGCGATGTTACGGAGGAATACACAGGAAACGAGCAGCCAATTTGCAGATAGCAAGATCCCACAACCAGCAATTTGATAATGGCCAGTTAATCTGTTTCAGTGATGTTAGTGTTAAATATTGGCCAGGACACCGGGGAGAACTCCCCTGCTCTTCTTCCAATAGAGGCCGTGTGATCTTTTACATCCACCTGAGAGGGCAGACTGGGTCTCAATTTAACATCTCATCCGAAAGATGGCACCTCTGACAGTGCGGCGCTCCCTCAGTACTGCCCCTCTGACAGTGCGGCGCTCCCTCAGTACTGCCCCTCCGACAGTGCGGCGCTCCCTCAGTACTGCCCCTCCGACAGTGCGGCGCTCCCTCAGTACTGCCCCTCCAACAGTGCGGCGCTCCCTCAGTGCTGCCCCTCCGACAGTAAGGCGCTCCCTCAGTACTGCCGCTCCGACAGTGCAGTGCTCCCTCAGTACTGCCCCTCCAACAGTGCAGCACTCCCTCAGTACTGCCCCTCCAACAGTGCAGCTCTCCCTCAGTACTGCCCCTCCAACAGTGCAGCTCTACCTCAGTACTGCCCCTCCGACAGTGCAACGCTCCCTCAGTACTGCCCCTCCAACAGTGCAGCGCTCGCTCCCTCAGTACTGCCCCTCCGACAGTGCAGCACTTCCTCAGTATTGCCCCTGTGACAGTGCAGCGCTCCCTCAGTACTGCCCTTCCGACAATACAGTGCTCCCTCAGTACTGCCCCTCCGTCAATGCGGCGCTCCCTCAGTACTGCCCCTCCAACAGTGCAGCTTTCCCTCAGTACTGCCCCTCCGACAATACAGCGCTCCCTCAGTACTGCCCCTCCGACAATGCGGCGCTCCCTCAGTACTGCCCCTGTGACAGTGCAGCGCTCCCTCAGTACTGCCCCTCCGCCAGTGCAGCGCTCCCTCAGTACTGCCCCTCCGACAATGCGGCGCTCCCTCAGCACTGCCCCTCCGACAGTGCAGAATGCCCTCATTACTGCACTGGAGTGTCAGCCTGGATTTCGTGCTCACATTTCTTGAGTGAGACTTAAACCCACAACCTTCTGACTGAGAGAAGTAGATATTAGAAGGAATGATCAAAAGCTTGGTCAGAGGTGGGTTTTAGGAAGGACCTTAAAGAAAGAGAGGGAGGTGGAGAGGCGAAGGGTTTTAGCGGGAGGAAATTCCAGAACTTAGGGCCATCAGAGTAACAGAGAACAGGAGGAGGGCTTTCGGCCCCTCGAGCTGGCCCACCATGCAATTACATCAGGCCTGATCTGTATTTCAACTCCATCTACCCGCAATGGTTCCGTATCCCTTAATACCCTTACCCAACAAAAATCTATCGATCTCAGCTCTTGGGGGAGTTCCAGATTTCCACCACCCTTTGTGTGAAGAAGTGCTTCCTGACATCACCCCTGAACGGCCTGGCTCTAATTTTAAGGTTCTGCCCCCTTGTTCTGGACTCCCCCCACCAGAGGAAATAGTTTCTCTCTCTCTACCCGATCAACTCCTTTAATCATTTTAGACACCTCGATCAGATCATCCCTTAATCTTCTAACCTCGAGGGAATACAAGCCCAGTCTGGGCAACCTGTCCTCGTAATTTAACCCATTCGGCCCCGGAATCACTCTGGTGAATCTGCGCTGCTCCCCCTCCGAGGCCAATATATCCTTCCTGAGGTTCTTGAAATAAAGGCCAACATCCCATCAGCCCTTTTGATTGCTTGTTGTGCCTGTCCACTGGTTTCTAGCGATTTAAGTACAAGGACCCCGAAATCTCTCTGCTCCTCCAAAGCTTGTAGACTCGCTATGGTTGGGGTTGTAGGATTGGAGGAGATTGGAAGATTGATAAGATGGCAGTCCCACTCAGGTCAGAAAGCAATAAAGGAGGCGGATGGCGTGGTCAACCCTGAGAAAGGCTGCAGAGAGGCGGAGCACAGAAAAGGCCAGATTGTCATAAAAGGCCAATTGGTTGACTGGTGTCCTTTGGGGAAAGGAAGCTGCAACTCCCTTCACTACACATGACTCCAGTCCAACACTATAACAACAACAACCTGCATTTATAGAGCACCTTTCACATAGTAAAAAGTCCCAAGGAGCTTCCCAGGAGCGTTATCAATCAAAGTTTTACACCGAGCCACATTAAAAGATACATTTTGGCAGAAGGAACAGGGAGAGGCAATATACACTTAATGGCACAGTTTTAAAGAGTGTGCAGAGACAGAGGGACCTGGGAGTTAATGTGCATCGGTCCCTGAAGGTGGCGGGACATATTGAGAGAGTGGTTAGCAAAGCATATGGGATCTTGGGCTTCATAAATAGAGGTATTGAGTACAAAATTAGAGAAGTTATGCTGAACCTTTATAAAGTGCTGGTTAGGCCACAACTGGAGTATTGCGTCCAGTTCTGGTCACCACACTTTAGGAAGGATGTGAAGGCCCTTGAGAGGGTGCAGAGGAGATTTACCAGAATGGTTCCGGGGATGGGGGATCTTAGTTACAAGGCCAGGTTGGAGAAGCTGGATTTGTTTTCATTAGAGCAAAGGAGGTTGAGGGGTGATTTGATAGAGGTGTACAAGATTATGATGGGTTTGGATAGGCTAGACGGGGAGAGGCTGTTGTAATGATTTCTTTGTGGGTTCAATGACGAGACATTTATGAAAGAGAATGTCTTTTAATCTAAAGTCTGTTCAACTCTTTATACAGCTTTACAGGAGACACGATGCTAGTGATGCATTTAGAACGAAACTGAAACCAAACTGAACTGCCTTGCTTGTCTCTGTCACGGGCCCTCTGCTGGTCAGGCACAAGCAATCAATACATGCAAACATGCTGTTAAGGCATCATAATCGAACAGGCAAATACCATCTCTATTTGCTGATATCATTACATCTCCTTTTCTTAAAACAAAAGTATTTTACTTTTAACTAACAACATGTTTTCGTTGTATTAATCTGCATTTTAACTGTAACACTTAATGAACTTACATTATCATTATCATGATCAAGGTTTTTTAACCTTGCTTTGTGTGTTCACATGAAATATGTCAATACACTAGAACTTGAAGAAAGAATAAGATAACATTACTTCCTTCTATAACAATAGTCCTTAAATTTGCTCAATGAGTCTCTCAGGAGGCTTCACGTGTCTTGAGGATTTTCTGATTGATTGTCCTTGAATCTGAGTTGTTGCCTCAGATGATGTGTTCTCAGCTGTGTGATCAGGTTGTTCAACAGTATCAGTCTTTTGACTTGCTGTGGCTGGTCCCATGAGAAGATCTCGACGATTTCTTCTCAGAACAGCACCCTCATCTGTCTGAATGGTGTATGATCTTGGTTGAACTTCACTCAGGACAGTTCCCTTCTGAGTCCATGTGTTTGTTTTGTCTTTGAACCTTACTTGGTCACCAGTGTGGAGTTCAGGTAGGTTTTGTGTTCCTCTGTCATAGTAGTACTTTTGCTTTTCTTTCTGTTGCTCTTTGAACTTCCTCACTTTCTCCCCCTCTTTTGTTTTCAGGAGGTTCTCCGGGATGGGTAGGTTTGACCTTAGCCGACGTCCCATAAGGAGTTGGGCTGGTGACATACCACACTCGAGCGGCGTTGTGCGGTATACAAGCATGCTCTGGTAGAAGTCAGTTCCACTGTCTTTTGCCTTGTACATCAGTCTTTTCACTGTGTTTGCGGGCTCTCCTGGGTCAACAGCTCTGGACAACGTGTCTGCTGTATACATCAGCTTACCCGGTGTGTACGCAACATTCCGTTCATCATAGACTGTCTCTCCTTCGCTTTCCACAACGAGGACTCTCTTTACCAGGTTCAGTCTCTCACAGGCTTTTAAACCTAGTATAGCTTGCACATCCTTTGGCACCACGATTAATGCTAGCGCGTGCTCTCTGTCCTTGTGTGTTACTTTGACAATGCATCTTCCTTTCACTGGTATATCAGTACCTGAGTATCCTGTCACTTTCACTTTTATTCCATGTATCTTTGGTCTGGGTCTAATTTTCTTAAAATCAGTCTCTGATATCACATTAACTTGTGCTCCAGTATCCAATTTAAATGGAATGTGTATGTCATTCGCTTTTAGTGTCAACATCCAGTCTCTTTCTTCTATTTTGTTTTCAGACACAACATCTACATTGAACTCCTCTATCTCGCTTTCATCTACTGCATGGACCTTGCTTTGTTGCGCTTGGTTCTCACAGCAACGGGCATAATGGTTGTTTTTGTTGCAACTATTGCATGTTTTACCATATGCTGGACACTTTTTTGGTGTATGCTGTGTACCGCATCGACTACATGACTTTCGATTGTCCCTTTCATTTTCGTTTGCTGGCCACGCCTCTTTTTTCACATTGGTGCTCTTTTTGTTAAACGGTTTGTGTCCGTTCATTCTCACTGCATCCACGTTGCAGCTACTGTCACTGAACAGCTCCTTTGCCTGCAACTTCACAGTCTCTGTAGCCCTACACAGTGCTATGGCTTTTCCCAGGTCTAGATCTTGCTCTCTTAGCAGTCTTTCCCTTAGACCATTATTCGGAATACCACACACCAGTCTGTCTTTTATCAGCGAGTCTGCCAGTCCCCCAAATTCACACGATTTGCTTCTGTTTCTCAGTTCAGTCACATACTGATCAATAGTCTCACCCGTTTTCTGTACACATGTGAAAAATCTGTGCCTCTCAAACATCACGTTACGTTTAGGTATGCAGTAGGCCTCAAACTGTTCCATCATTTTATCTAGCTTCATTTTGTCTCCATCAGCAGCGAATGTGAAGTTATTATACACCTCCAGCGCTTCATCACCCACGACATGTAAAAACAGTGACGATTTCCTTTTGTTACTTTTCTCGTCAGCTCCGATTGCTGATAAATACAACCCTACACATTGTTTGAATCTCCTCCAATTTTCAGCCACATTACCTGTCAACTGAAGCGTCGCCGCTGGGTGTAAACCTTCCATTTTTCACTTCGTTAGCTATTCTCTACTGGTAAGTAACGATGTTCTCTTTTGGCTTGCTAATCTGTGGAGAGCTGATTTAACTTCAGATTTTTTCTCTTCATCTCTTTCAATCACTTCTGACACCATGTATTGATTTCTTTGTGGGTTCAATGACGAGACATTTATGAAAGAGAATGTCTTTTAATCTAAAGTCTGTTCAACACTTTATACAGCTTTACAGGAGACACGATGCGAGTGATGCATCTAGAACAAAACTGAAACCAAACTGAACTGCCTTGCTTGTCTCTGTCACATGCCCTCTGCTGGTCAGGCACAAGCAATGAATACATGCAAACATGCTGTTAAGGCATCATAATCGAACAGGCAAATACCATCTCTATTTGCTGATATCATTACAGCTGTTTCCACTAGTTGATGGTACAAGGACTAGGGGACACAGATTTAAGGTTTTGGGCAAGAGATACAGGGCGATGTGAGGAAAACTTTTTTACGCAGCGAGTGGTGAGGACCTGGAACTCGCTGCTGACGGAAGTGGTGGAAGCGGAGACACTCAATGTTTTCAAGGGGAGACTGGATAGGCACTTGAGGGAAATAAACTTGCTGGGCTACAGGGATAGAGCGGGGGAATGGGACTGACTGGATCGCTCTACAGAGAGCCGGCAGGGACTCGATGGGATGAATGTCCTCCTTCTGTGCCGTTATGACTCGGGGAGAAATTCGATACCGCCCATTTGGGGCGCTAATATCGGCCGGGCACAAAGTTTAGCGCCAGGCGCTAATTATCGCCTCCGACTGCAAAGTTCACCTCTATCGCCCCTTGAGGTGATTTGAGCACTAAATCAGGCGCTACACACCTCTCTTAAGATACTAACGTTGGGGAGCGAGGCGCTACCTCAGAACGCTACCGAAGCTCAGGTGATGTCCGTTACCATGGAAGCCAGACAGACCGGCACCATCCAGTTCTTAAAGGGGAGGGGCCGTCTTTCTGGCCAGCCACACCCTGCTCCTTGCAGCCTCGAATCTCGGCCTGGAGAGACCTCGAAAGCAATTGTGTTGGAAGCACTAATGGATAGGCCCAGGGAAAGAGCTCGGCGCTTAGGAACCTCAAAAGTGGTGCTGAGGGCCGAAACTCCTGAGGACGGCGTTAAATCTTTCCAGACGTCTCTCAACAAGAATTTAGGGAGTTAGGTAGCAGAGTAAAAAGCAGGACCTCAAAGGTAATCTCTGGATTACACCCGGTGCCACGTGCTAGTGAGTATAGGAATAGGAGGATAGAGCAGATGAATGCGTGGCTAAAGAGTTGGTGCAGGAGGGAGGGCTTTAGTTTCCTGGATCACTGGGTCTGCTTCTGGGGAAGGTGGGACCTGTACAAGTCGGACGGGTTGCACCTGAACCAGAGCGGGACCAACATCCTTGCGGGGAGGTTTGCTGGTGCTGTTGGCGGGGGGGTGGGGGGGTTTAAACTAACTTGGCAGGGGGAAGGGATACGTAGTGGAGCTATAGTAGGGGGTGATGCACAGCCAATTTAATACAAGGAGTCTTGCGAGTAAGGCAGATGAATTGAAGGTGTTGATGAACACATGGGAGTATGATATTGTTGCTATCACAGAGACATGGTTGAGGGAGGGTCAGGACTGGCAACTCAATATTCTGGGGTAGAATCTTCAGGCGAGACAGAGGGGGGTGTAAAAGAGGAGGGGGTGTCGCAATATTAATCATGGAGACAATTACTGCTGTAAGGAGGGATGATATCTTAGCAGGTTCCGCTAATGAGGCCATATGGGTAGAACTTAAAAACAAAAAGGGGGCAAGCACTTTGCTGGGAGTATACTATAGGCCCCAAACAGTCAGGGGGAGATAGAGGAACAGATATGTAGGCAAATCTCAGGGAATTGTAGAAATAATAAGGTAATAATAATCGGGGATTTCAACTTCCCCAATATTAACTGGGATAGTCAGAGTGTGAAAGGCTTACAGGGTGCGGAATTCTTAAAGTGCAGCCAGGAGAGCTTTTTGAGCCAGCATGTAGAAAGTCCTACAAGAGAGGGGGCGGTACTGGACCTAATTCTAGGGAATGTAGCCAGGCAAGTGGTAGATGTGTCAATAGGAGAGCATTTTGGTGACAGTGACCATAATTCAGTGAGATTTAAGGTAGTCATGGAAAAGGACAAAGATGGACCGGAAATAAAGGTTCTAAATTGGGGGAAGGCCGATTTTGATATGATAAGGCAGGATCTGGCCAAAGTGGACTGGGTTCAGCTACTTGTAGGAAAATCCACATCAGAGCAGTGGGAGTCATTCAGAAAGGAAATAGAGAGAGTACAATGGCAACATGTTCCCGTAAAGGTCAAGGGTGGGACCACCAAGCCCAGGGAACCCTGGATGTCAAGGGATATACAAGAATGGATTAGGAAAAAAGGGAGGTTTTTGGCAGATACAAAGGACTAAAAACAGTGGAAGCCCTAGAGGAGTATAGAAAGTGCAGGGGGGTACTTAAAAAAGAAATTAGGAGAGCGAGGAGGGGGCATGAAAAAACACTGGTGGGCAAAATAAAGGAAAATCCCAAGGTGTTTTATAAGTATATTAAGGGCAAAAGAATAACCAGGGAAAGAGTAGGGCCCATTAAGGACCAAAGTGGCAATCTGTGTGTAGAGCCGGAAGATGTAGGTGAGGTTTTAAATGAATATTTTGCATCTGTGTTCACTATGGAGAAGGACGATGCAGGCATAGAAATCGGGCAGGGGGATTGTGATATACTTGAACAAATTAGTATTGAGAGGGAGGAGGTACTAGCGGTTTTAGCGGCTTAAAAGTGGATAAATCCCCAGGCCCTGACGGGATGTATCCCAGGCTGCTGTGTGAGGCAAGGGAGGAGATTGCAGGGGCTCTGACACAAATTTTCAGAACCTCTCTGGCCACAGGGGAGGTGCCAGAGGACTGGAGGACAGCTAATGTAGCACCATTATTCAAGAAGGATAGTAGGGATAAACCAGGGAATTACAGGCCAGTGAGCCTAACATCAGTGGTAGGGAAATTATTGGAAAAAATTCTGAGGGACTGAATTAGACTCCACTTGGAGAGGCAAGGATTAATCAGGAATAGTCAGCATGGCTTTGTCAGGGGGAGATCACGTCTATCCAATTTGATTGAATTTTTTGAAGGGGTGACTAGGTGTGTGGATGAGGGTAGTGCAGTTGATGTGCTCTACATGGACTTCAGTAAGGCTTTTGACAAAGTCCCACATGGGAGACTGGTCAAGGAGGTAAGAGCCCATGGGATCCAGGCCAATTTGGCACATTGGATCCAAAATTGGCTATGTGGCAGGAGGCAGAGGGTGATGGTCGAAGGTTGTTTTTGTGACTGGAAGCCTGTGTCCAGTGGTGTACCGTAGGGATCGGTGCTGGGTCCTTTGCTGTTTGTAGTGTACATTAATGATTTAGATATGAATGTAGGAGGTATGATCCGTAAGTTCGCAGATGACACGAAAATTGGTGGAGTGGTAAATAGCGAGGAGGGAAGCCTCAGGCTACAGGACGATATAGACGGGATGGTTAGATGGGCAGAACAGTGGCAAATGGAATTTAACCCTGAAAAGTGCGAGGTGATGCATTTTGGGAGGACTAACAAGGCAAGGGAATACACAATGAATGGTAGGACTCTAGGAAGGACAGAGGATCAGAGGGATCTTGGTGTGCATGTACATAGATCCCTGAAGGCAGCAGGACAGGTAGATTAGGTGGTTAAAAAGGCATATGGGATACTTGCCTTCATTAGCCGAGGCATAGAATATAAGAGCAGGGAGGTTATGATGGAGCTGTACAAAACGCTGGTGAGGCCACAGCTGGAGTACTGTGTGCAGTTCTGGTCGCCACACTATAGGAAGGATGTGATTGCATTGGAGAGGGTGCAGAGGAGATTCACCAGGATGTTACCTGGGCTGGAGCGCTTCAGCTATGAAGAGAGACTGGACAGGCTGGGGTTGTTTTCCTTGGAGCAGAGAAGGCTGAGGGGGGACATGATTGAGGTGTACAAAATTATGAGGGGCATAGATAGGGTGGATAGAAAGGACTTTTTCCCTTAGTAGAGGGGTCAATAACAAGGGGGCATAGTTTCAAGGTAAGGGGCAGGAGGTTTAGAGGGTATTTGAGGAAAAACTTTTTCACCCAGAGGGTGGTTGGAATCTGGAACTCACTGCCTGAAAGGGTGGTAGAGGCAGGAACCCTCACAACATTCAAGAAACATTTAGATGAGCACTTGAAATGCCATAGCATACAAGGCTACGGACCAAGTGTTGGAAAATGGGATTAGATTAGACAGGGCTTGATGGCCGGCGCGGACACGATGGGCCGAAGGGCCTCTTTCTGTGCAGTACAACTCTATGGGGGAAAAATTCAGTTGTTTGCGCCTCCCGTTAGCGCCTTAAGAGGGCGCCAATGGGGCGCAAAGCAACTAGCGCCCGGGCGCGGCGATGTTTGTGGTGCTCGCGAAATTAACTAGACATTTTGCGGCGGCGCTAAACACTTCCGCCACGATCCCCTGCGCCGGCAGATTGTGACGTCAGTCGAGTGTGCAACGCCCCGGTAGCGCCCCGGACCGGATATTGAGTGGCGCCCCCTGCCTTACCGCCTGCCGCTAGCAACGACAGGTTAAGGGGAGCGTTTTGCTCTCAGAAAGGGACTGGGGGAGCGCTATTTAAAGGTGACCACTTCCTGCCTTTTTTTGTCAGTGACATTTTTGCACCGCGCATTCTGAGAGAGAGAGAGACTTCCGGAGAGATTCAACGCTGTGTGAAGGAGTTTGGGGTACTGAGCAGCACTTTGCAGGTTTATTTTGATTTGCCCTTCCTTGCTTCGCCAGCGCTCTCAGGTAGCGCCTCGCTCCTCAGCGTTTGCGCCTTAAGACAGGTGTGAAGCTCCTGATTTAGCGCTCCAATCACCTCCAGCAGGGATAAAAGCCAAGTTTGCTGTCGGAGGCGATAATTAGCGCCAGGCGCTAAACTTTGCACCCGGCCGATAACGGCGCCCCAAATGGGGCGATACCGAATTTTTCCCCCAATGACTCTCCGTCTCAACCTGTGGTGTACCAAAAATTTTGCCGACAAGAAAAGAGAGGAAGCGGTCGCCTTTAAATAGCGCTCCCCCAGATCCAGGGCCCAGGCGATGAAGGCACGGCCGCCAATGGTGGAGCGATGAAAATCGGGGATGCTCAAGAGAATGGCCAGAATTAGAGGAGTGCAGAGATCGCGGAGGGTTATAGGGCTGGAGGAGGTTACAGAGATAGGGAGGGGCGAGGCCATGGAGGGATTTGAAAACAAGGATGAGAATTTTTAAATCGAGGCACTGCTTAAACGGGAGCCAATGTAGGTCAGCGAGCACAGGGGGTGATGGGTGAACGGGACTGGGTGTGAGTTAGGACACGAGGCAGTGAGCACAGGGGGTGATGGGTGAACGGGACTGGGTGTGAGTTAGGACACGAGGCAGTGAGCACAGGGGGTGATGGGTGAACGGGACTGGGTGTGAGTTAGGACACGGGGCAGTGAGCACAGGGGGTGATGGGTGAACGGGACTGGGTGTGAGTTAGGACACGGGGCAGTGAGCACAGGGGGTGATGGGTGAACGGGACTGGGTGTGAGTTAGGACACGGGGCAGCGAGCACAGGGGGTGATGGGTGAACGGGAATGGGTGCGAGTTAGGACACGGGGCAGTGAGCACAGGGGGTGATGGGTGAACGGGACTGGGTGTGAGTTAGGACACGGGGCAGCGAGCACAGGGGGTGATGGGTGAACGGGAATGGGTGTGAGTTAGGACACGGGGCAGTGAGCACAGGGGGTGATGGGTGAACGGGACTTGGTGCGAGTTAGGACACGGGGCTGTGAGCGCAGGGGGTGATGGGTGAACGGGGTTTGGTGCGAGTTAGGACACGGGGCAGTGAGCACAGGGGGTGATGGGTGAACGGGACTGGGTGTGAGTTAGGACACGGGGCAGTGAGCACAGAGAGTGATGGGTGAACGGGACTGGGTGTGAGTTAGTACACGGGGCAGTGAGCACAGGGGGTGATGGGTGAACGAGACTGGGTGTGAGTTACGACACGGGGCAGTGAGCACAGGGGGTGATGGGTGAACGGGACTGGGTGTGAGTTAGGACACGGGGCAGTGAGCACAGGGGGTGATGGGTGAACGGGACTGGGTGTGAGTTAGGACACGGGGCAGTGAGCACAGGGGGTGATGGGTGAACGGGACTGGGTGCGAGTTAGGACACGGGGCAGTGAGCACAGGGGGTGATGGGTGAACGGGACTGGGTGCGAGTTAGGACACGGGGCAGTGAGCACAGGGGGTGATGGGTGAACGGGACTGGATGTGAGTTAGGACACAGGGCAGTGAGCACAGGGGGCAATGGGTGAACGGGACTGGGTGTGAGTTAGGACACGGGGCAGTGAGCGCAGGGGGTGATGGGTGAATGGGACTGGGTGCGAGTTAGGACATGGGGCAGTGAGCACAGGGGGTGATGGGTGAACGGGATGGGAGTGAGTTAGGACACGGGGCAGTGAGCGCAGGGGGTGATGGGTGAACGGGACTGGGTGCGAGTTAGGACACGGGGCAGTGAGCACAGGGGGTGATGGGTGAACGGGACTGGGTGTGAGTTAGGACACGGGGCAGTGAGCACAGGGGGTGATGGGTGAACGGGACTGGGTGCGAGTTAGGACACGGGGCAGTGAGCACAGGGGGTGATGGGTGAACGGGACTTGGTGTGAGTTAGGACACGGGGCAGTGAGCACAGGGGGTGATGGGTGAACGGGACTGGGTGTGAGTTAGGACACGGGGCAGTGAGCGCAGGGGGTGATGGGTGAACGGGACTGGGTGTGAGTTAGGACACGGGGCCGTGAGCGCAGGGGGTGATGTGTGAACGGGACTGGGTGTGAGTTAGGACACGGGGCAGTGAGCACAGGGGGTGATGGGTGAACGGGACTGGGTGTGAGTTAGGACACGGGGCAGTGAGCACAGGGGGTGATGGGTGAACGGGACTGGGTGTGAGTTAGGACACGGGGCAGTGAGCTCAGTGGGTGATGGGTGAACGGGACTGGGTGTGAGTTAGGACACGGGGCAGTGAGCACAGGGGGTGATTGGTGAATGGGACTGGGTGTGAGTTAGGACACGGGGCAGTGAGCACAGGGGGTGATGGGTGAACGGGACTGGGTGTGAGTTCGGACATGGGGCAGTGAGCACAGGGGGTGATGGGTGAACGGGACTGGGTGCGAGTTAGGACACGGGGCAGTGAGCACAGGGGGTGATGGGTGAACGGGACTGGGTGTGAGTTAGGACACGGGGCAGTGAGCACAGTGGGTGATGGGTGAATGGGACTGGGTGTGAGTTAGGACACGGGGCAGTGAGCACAGGGGGTGATGGGTGAACGGGACTGGGTGTGAGTTAGGACACGGGGCAGTGAGCACAGGGCTGATGGGTGAACGGGACTGGGTGTGAGTTAGGACACGGGGCAGTGAGCACAGGGGGTGATGGGTGAACGGGACAGGGTGTGAGTTAGGACACGGGGCAGTGAGCACAGGGGCTGATGGGTGAACGGGACTGGGTGTGAGTTAGGACACGGGGCAGTGAGCACAGGGGGTGATGGGTGAACGGGACTGGGTGCGAGTTAGGACACGGGGCAGTGAGCACAGGGGGTGATGGGTGAACGGGACTTGGTGTGAGTTAGGACACGGGGCAGTGAGCACAGGGGGTGATGGGTGAACGGGACTGGGTGTGAGTTAGGACACGGGGCAGTGAGCGCAGGGGGTGATGGGTGAACGGGACTGGGTGTGAGTTAGGACACGGGGCCGTGAGCGCAGGGGGTGATGTGTGAACGGGACTGGGTGTGAGTTAGGACACGGGGCAGTGAGCACAGGGGGTGATGGGTGAACGGGACTGGGTGTGAGTTAGGACAAGGGGCAGTGAGCACAGGGGGTGATGGGTGAACGGGACTGGGTGTGAGTTAGGACACGGGGCAGTGAGCTCAGTGGGTGATGGGTGAACGGGACTGGGTGTGAGTTAGGACACGGGGCAGTGAGCACAGGGGGTGATTGGTGAATGGGACTGGGTGTGAGTTAGGACACGGGGCAGTGAGCACAGGGGGTGATGGGTGAACGGGACTGGGTGTGAGTTCGGACATGGGGCAGTGAGCACAGGGGGTGATGGGTGAACGGGACTGGGTGCGAGTTAGGACACGGGGCAGTGAGCACAGGGGGTGATGGGTGAACGGGACTGGGTGTGAGTTAGGACACGGGGCAGTGAGCACAGTGGGTGATGGGTGAATGGGACTGGGTGTGAGTTAGGACACGGGGCAGTGAGCACAGGGGGTGATGGGTGAACGGGACTGGGTGTGAGTTAGGACACGGGGCAGTGAGCACAGGGGCTGATGGGTGAACGGGACTGGGTGTGAGTTAGGACACGGGGCAGTGAGCACAGGGGGTGATGGGTGAACGGGACTGGGTGTGAGTTAGGACACGGGGCAGTGAGCACAGGGGGTGATGGGTGAACGGGACTGGTTGTGAGTTAGGACACGGGGCAGTGAGCACAGGGGGTGATGGGTGAACGGGACTGGGTGTGAGTTAGGACACGGGGCAGTGAGCACAGGGGGTGATGGGTGAACGGGACTGGTTGTGAGTTAGGACACGGGGCAGTGAGCACAAGGGGCGATGGGTGAACGGGACTGGGTGTGAGTTAGGACACGGGGCAGTGAGCACAGGGGGTGATGGGTGAACGGGACTGGGTGTGAGTTAGGACACGGGGCAGTGAGCACAAGGGGCGATGGGTGAACGGGACTGGGTGTGAGTTAGGACACGGGGCAGTGAACACAGGGGGTGATGGTGAACGGGACTGGGTGTGAGTTAGGACACGGGGCAGTGAGCACAGGGGGTGATGGGTGAACGGGACTGGGTGTGAGTTAGGACACGGGGCAGTGAGCACAGGGAGTGCTGGGTGAACGGGACTGGGTGTGAGTTAGGACACGGGGCAGTGAGCACAGGGAGTGCTGGGTGAACGGGACTGGGTGTGAGTTAGGACACGGGGCAGTGAGCACAGGGGGTGATGGGTGAACGGGACTGGGTGTGAGTTAGGACACGGGGCAGTGAGCACAGGGGGTGATGGGTGAACGGGACTGGGTGTGAGTTAGGACACGGGGCAGTGAGCACAGGGGGTGATGGGTGAACGGGACTGGGTGTGAGTTAGGACACGGGGCAGTGAGCACAGGGGGTGATGGGTGAACGGGACTGGGTGTGAGTTAGGACACGGGGCAGTGAGCACAGGGGGTGATGGGTGAACGGGACTGGGTGCGAGTTAGGACACGGGGCAGCGAGCACAGGGGGTGATGGGTGAACGGGGCTCGGTGTGAGTTAGGACACGGGGCAGTGAGCACAGGGGGTGATGGGTGAACGGGATGGGTGTGAGTTAGGACACGGGGCAGTGAACACAAGGGGCGATGGGTGAACGGGACTGGGTGTGAGTTAGGACACGGTGCAGCAGGAGTTTTGGATGAGCTGAAGTTTACAGAGGGTGCAATTGCGATGGACAATAAATTTGTTTCTTCCAGTGTCTCTCACATTCTGAGAAAAGTTCAAGAATGATTTCCTGTTGTGTAATTGGAGCAACCTCGATAATAGAGTCTTTCATTAACCTGTCGCTGATGAACTCGCTCCTGGCTTTAACTCTTTTACATTCAGGGCGATTAAACATCAGGGTTTTTTGTCGCTTCTGTCAGGGTCAGAGGCTTTGAGTTTCATCTTCTGGGTGGTTGAGCTGTGAATTCCCCTTCATAATGACAGCAGGTAGAACCTGTTCTGAGAGCAGGAAGTAGGTCGATGCTGGCATTCTCCAGGGCCATAGGAATTCCCCGGGTAGTTTCTGTACATTACTGAAGATCTCTCCTGGATCATCACCTTTTTACTTCCCCTTTAGACAAAGTATAAATACAAGTCAGGTGTTTACATCTCAATCAGTCTCCACAACAACCCAATGCTCACAACCTCTGGAAGCTACAAGATCCAACATGAAGTATCTGGTCATCGCTCTCCTGATGCTGCTAGCAGCACACCAGATGGAAGGTGAGTCTTGAGCCTGAAAGATCCCAGTCCTGAACACAACTGGTGGTCCCAGCGGGAGCTCATCTTCCAGGTAGATCCGCAATCCCCGCCCAATACCCTCTTCACCAGTGAGCTTGGATCTAACATTCAGCGTAGGGTTTAATTGATGAGAACCTGAAGACACCTAATGACCCACGGGGGTGAAGGGGAGATGAGCCAGTGAGGAAATTCAGCACAGCACCCACCCACTGTGCCAGTCTCGGCACCCCGCCAACAGTCGGCAATCTCCCAGGGACCCGCTCATCGATGACCAGCCACCGGGCTCACTGACCGTACTGGAGGGGTTGAGCCATCACTGGGGTCGGGAATCCTTCCCCTCGGCTCTGGATTGCCCCGAGTGCCAGTGCCCCAGTGGCTCGGGAGATCCCAGGAGCTCAGGCAGTGGGAAACTCAGGGATTGTAGCACGTGAGACGCCACGGACTCCACCTGACGCCCAAGAAGCTGAAAACCCGTGTCTGAACTCTCGGGGCTTAGTGAGAGCCTGGGGGAGTGTAGAGGGAGCTTTACTCTGTATCTAACCCGTGCTGTACCTGCCCTGGGGGTATTTGATGGGACAGTGTAGAGGGAGCTTTACTCTGCATCGAGCCCGTGCTATACCTGCCCTGGGAGTGTTTGATGGGAGAGTGTAGAGGGAACTTTACTCTGTATCTAACCCTTGCTGTACCTGCCGTGGGAGCGTTTGATGGGACAGGGTAGAGGGGAGTTTTACTCAGTATCTAACCATGTGTTGTACCTGCCCTGGGAGTGTTTGATGGGACAGTGTAGAGGGAGCTTTACTCTCTATCTAACCCGTGCTGTACCTGCCCTGGGAGTGTTTGATGGGACAGTGTAGAGGGAGCTTTACTCTGTATCTAGCCCGTGCTGTACCTGCCCTGGGCGTGTTTGATGGGACAGTGTAGAGGGAGCTTTACTCTGTTTCTAACCCGTGCTGTACCTGCCCTGGGAGTGTTTGATGGGGACAGTGTAGAGGGTGTTTTACTCTGTATCTAACCCGTGCAGTACCTGCCCTGGGAGTGTTTGATGGGACAGGGTAGAGGGAGCTTTACTCTGTATATAACCCTGTGCTGTACCTGCCCTGGGAGTGTTTGATGGGACAGGGTAGAGGGAGCTTTACTCTGTATATAACCCTGTGCTGTACCTGCCCTGGGAGTGTTTGATGGGACAGGGTAGAGGGAGCTTTACTCAGTATCTAACCCTGTGCTGTACCTGCCCTGGGAGTGTTTGATGGGACAGTGTAGAGGGAGCTTTACCCTGTATCTAACCCGTGCTGTACCTGCCCTGGGAGTGTTTGATGGGACAGTGTCGAGGGAGCTTTACTCTGTATCTAACCCGTGCTGTACCTGCCCTGGGATTATTTGATGGGACAGTGTAGAGGGAGCTTTACTCTGTATCTAAGTCGTGCTGTACCTGCCCTGGGAGTGTTTAATGGGACAGTGTAGAGGGAGCTTTACTCTGTATCTAACCCGTGCTGTACCTGCCCTGGGATTATTTGATGGGACAGTGTAGAGGGAGCTTTACTCTGTATCTAAGTCGTGCTGTACCTGCCCTGGGAGTGTTTAATGGGACAGTGTAGAGGGAGCTTTACTCTGTATCTAACCTGTGCTGTACCTGCCCTGGGAGTGTTTTATGGGACAGTGTAGAGGGGGCTTTACTCTGTAACATACCACATGCTGTACCTGCCCTGGGAGTGTTTGATGGGACAGTGGAGAGGGAGCTTTACTCTGTATCTAACCTGTGCTGTACCTGCCCTGGGAGTGTTTGATGGGACAGTGGAGAGGGAGCTTTACTCTGTATCTAACCCGTGCTGTACCTGCCCTGGGGGTATTTGATGGGACAGTGGAGAGGGAGCTTTACTCTCCATCGAGCCCGTGCTGTACCTGCCCTGGGAGTGTTTGATGGGACAGTGTAGAGGGAGCTTTACTCTGTATCTAACCCCGTGCTGTACCTGCCCTGAGAGTGTTTGATGGGACAGTGTAGAGGGAGATTTACTCTGTATCTAACCCGTGCTGTACCTGCCCTGGGAGTGTTTGAAGGGGACAGTGCAGAGGGAGCTTTACTCTGTATCTAACCCGTGCTGTACCTGCCCTGGGAGTGTTTGATGGGGACAGTGTAGGGGGAGCTTTCCTCTGTATCTAACCCGTGCTCTACCTGCCCTGGGAGTGTTTGATGGGACAGTGTAGGGGGAGCTTTACTCTGTATCTAATCCCGTGCTGTACCTGCCCTGGGAGTGTTTGATGGGACAGTGTAGAGGGAGCTTTACTCTGTATCTAACCCGTGCTGTACCTGCCCTGGGAGTGTTTGATGGGGACAGTGTAGGGGGAGCTTTCCTCTGTATCTAACCCGTGCTGTACCTGCCCTGGGAGTGTTTGATGGGACAGTGTAGAGGGAGCTTTACTCTGCATCTAACCTGTGCTGTACCTGCCCTGGGAGTGTTTGATGGGACAGTGTAGAGGGAGCTTTACTCTGTATCTAACCCGTGCTGTACCTGCCCTGGGAGTGTTTGAAGGGTCTTGCACAGTGGCCTCTATTGATTGTGATTTATTTTTGTTCTGTTTGCTAGGTTTTCAAATGGATTGCGAAGTGAATGCTGTCGCTGGAGCCTGTATCAACCCGCAGGATTGCAAGGAGCCTCTTTCTGATCCAAATGATCCTGGATCAAACCCGTGCTCCGAAAAGACCGTGTAAGTTAATAAATTAAACACAGAATCACCGTCAGATCAAAGTACATGAATGACTCTCTCAGCAGATGTCACTTGAAAGAGCGGAGCCACTCAACCCCCGTCTCTGCGGTTGGTTTGAGCCCAGGTCCCGCTGGCCCTCTGCTCCTGGCCGGCCCGCTGCGGCTGGAGTTTATTCACCAGGCTCGGCTCCCTTGTCAGCATCAGGCTTTGCCCCGAGTGTGGCTGGTCGCGGGATCCTCGCCCCCGCCCGAGCCTAGCTCAGAGTCGGCAGGATAGTCAACCACGGGGTGCAGCACACCTGACATCCACATACCTGCAGGGGGCGTCACTGGATAGTCCGTAGCCCAAGGCTCGGATACTGAGGCCCACTGAGCTGGTCCTGGGGTACTGAGGCCCACTGAGCCACTGGCTCAGGTACTGAGGCCCACTGAGCTACTGGCTCGGGTACTGAGGCCCACTGAACTGGTCCTGGGGTACTGAGGCCCACTGAGCCTCTCCTGAGGCACTGAGGCCCACTGAGCCGCACCTGGGCCCAGCCTCCTTCCTTCCTGCTCCACTAGGCTCAGTACCACACTGGCCCCACCCGTGGGGCCAGGCCTGACTATATCGGGCCCATAAATCGATGACCCCGTTCCCCAACCGGCGGAAAAACTCAGCCGGCAGAGGATGAACGAGATCAGAGCTGGCCGTTACCATGACAACACCCGATCCCCACCCACTGCCCCCTGCCGGCTCACACCCACACTCAGGGTCATAGCTGCAGAATGGGGAGCAGAGAGAGAGAGCGAGAGAATGGGGGAGAGAGAGAGAGAGAATGGGGGAGAGAGAGAGAGAGAGAGAGAGAGAGAGAGACTGGGGAGAGAGAGAGAGAGACTGGGGGGAGAGAGAGAGAGAGACTGGGGGGAGAGAGAGAGAGACTGGGGGGGAGAGAGAGAGAGAGAGACTGGGGGGAGAGAGAGAGAGACTGGGGAGAGAGGAGAGAGAGACTGGGGGGAGAGAGAGAGACTGGGGGGAGAGAGAGAGAGACTGGGGGAGAGAGAGAGAGAGAGACTGGGGGAGAGAGAGAGAGAGACTGGGGGGGAGAGAGAGAGAGAGACTGGGGGAGAGAGAGAGAGAGACTGGGGGGAGAGAGAGAGAGACTGGGGGGAGAGAGAGAGACTGGGGGGAGAGAGAGAGAGAGACCCTGTTCAACATATACATAAATGAATTAGCAGACATGCTGGAGCAAAGCGAGTCACCAGGTCTCCGTCTCCTAGATGGAGAAGTGAAATCCCTGTTCTATGCGGACGACCTGGTTCTGCTGTCTCCCACAGAACAGGGATTACAGCAACAACTAGACCTACTCGACAAATACTGCCAAAATTGGGCTCTAACAGTAAATCTAAAGAAAACCAACATCATGATTTTTCAAAAAGGCCCAGATGTCAGGAAAACAAATACCAGTTTACCCTCAGTGATACCACTATAGGACACACTATGAGCTACACCTACCTTGGTCTAACTATTACAGCATCAGGGAGCTTCAGCATAGCAGTGAATGCACTAAAAGAAAAAGCCCGAAGAGCCTATATGCAATAAAAAGAAAATTCTACAACATCCAAATCCCAATCAAAATCTGGCTCAAAATATTTGACAGCATAATCCTGCCCATTGCACTGTACGGTAGTGAAGTATGGGGCCCGCTAAATCACCAAAGCTACACTAAATGGGAAAAACATACAATAGAAGCCCTACATGCAGAATTCTGCCGAAGCATCCTTCGCACCCAAAGGAAAACGCCAACAAATGCATGCAGAGCCGAACTAGGCAGATACCCACTGATAATAAACATCCAAAAACGAGCACTAAACTTCCTAAATCACCTCAAATCTAGCTCCCCAGACACCCTTCATTTCAAAGCCTTTCAGACCCAAGAGCTAAACCCAGAAAAGAGTCCCCTGAGTCAGCTGCTACGGAAACTAAGTACTCAGCCGGACCCTGACCAGCCCCAGACCAACACAGCCGCCCAAACACCAATCCGAGTGAACCAAATCATTAAAAAATGCAAAGAAACCTACCTGGAACATTGGAACAAAATAACCGAAAGCCAAAGCAGATTAGAATGTTACCGGGCCCTAAAAAGAGAATATAAACTGGCAGACAACCTCACGACCATCAGAGACACAAAACAGAGACAGACCCTCACCAGGTACAGACTAAGCGACCACCAACTGGAAATTGAAAAAGGCAGATACAAGAAATCCTGGCAGCCTAGAGAGAATAGAATATGCGATCAATGTCTGGCTGGCGAGGTTGAAACAGAAATGCATTTCCTCCTAAAATGCGAAAAATTCAACACATCAAGAAACATATTATTCAACAAGCTAAGCCAAACAACCCCAGATTTCAAGGAATTGGATGATCTGTCAAAATTGAGATTAGTCCTAGGAGAAGGAGACAGACCATACCTTGGGGCCAAATATGTAACAACATGTCACAACCTGAGGACTGTTTAAAATTAAGACTGTTTAAAATTAATATTGAACGTACCAAATGAAGTACAAAGACTGTTTAAAATTAATATTGTTTAAAAGTAATATTGTATGTACCCAACAAATGTCAAATCGATTGACACCTACAGAATGTTGGAAAACTGTACCTTTTTGCTATGTAAGCTTTGGCAATATGGTTCTCTGTAAACTTTCATGCCAATAAAGCATTTTAATTGGAAATTGGAATTGGAATTGGACTGGGGGGAAAGAGAGAGAGAGAGACTGGGGGAAAGGGAGAGAGAGAGACTGGGGGAGAGAGCGAGAGAGAGAGAGAATTGGGGGGGAGAGAGAGAGAGAGACTGGGGAGAGAGAGAGAGAGAGAGACTGAGGGAGAGAGAGAGAGAGAGACGGGGAGAGAGAGAGAGACATTGGGGGAGAGAGAGAGAGACTGGGGGAGAGAGAGAGAGAGAGACTGGGGGGAGAGAGAGAGAAAGACTGGGGAGAGAGAGAGAGAGAGAGAGACTGGGGAGAGAGGGAGAGAGACTGGGGGAGAGAGAGAGAGAGACTGGGGAGAGAGAGAGAGAGACTGGGGGGAGAGAGAGAGACTGGGGGGAGAGAGAGGGAGACTGGGGGAGAGAGAGAGAGAGACTGGGGGAGAGAGAGAGAGAGACTGGGAGAGAGAGAGAGAGAGAGAGACTGGGGGAGAGAGAGAGAGGAGAGAGACTGGGGGAGAGAGAGAGAGCGAGACGGGGAGAGAGAGAGAGAGAGAGAGACTGGGGGGAGAGAGAGAGAGAGAGACTGGGGGGAGAGAGAGAGAGGCTGGGGGAGAGAGAGAGAGAGACTGGGGGCAGAGAGAGAGAGAGGGAGAGACTGGGGGAGAGAGAGAGAGAGAGAGACTGGGGGGGGAGTGAGAGAGACTGGGGGAGAGAGAGAGAGAGAGAGACTGAGGGAGAGAGAGAGAGAGAGACGGGGAGAGAGAGAGAGACATTGGGGGAGAGAGAGAGAGACTGGGGGAGAGAGAGAGAGAGAGACTGGGGGAGAGAGAGAGAAAGACTGGGGAGAGAGAGAGAGAGAGAGAGACTGGGAGAGAGGGAGAGAGACTGGGGGAGAGAGAGAGAGAGACTGGGGAGAGAGAGAGAGAGACTGGGGGAGAGAGAGAGACTGGGGGGAGAGAGAGGGAGACTGGGGAGAGAGAGAGAGAGACTGGGGGGAGAGAGAGAGAGAGACTGGGAGAGAGAGAGAGAGAGAGAGACTGGGGGAGAGAGAGAGAGAGAGAGACTGGGGGAGAGAGAGAGAGCGAGACGGGGGAGAGAGAGAGAGAGAGAGAGACTGGGGGGAGAGAGAGAGAGAGAGACTGGGGGGGAGAGAGAGAGAGGCTGGGGAGAGAGAGAGAGAGACTGGGGGGCAGAGAGAGAGAGAGGGAGAGACTGGGGGAGAGAGAGAGAGAGAGAGACTGGGGGGGGAGGTGAGAGAGACTGGGGGGAGAGAGAGAGAGAGAGAGACTGGGGGAGAGAGAGAGAGAGAGACTGGGGGGAGAGAGAGGTGAGAGAGACTGGGGGGAGAGAGAGAGAGAGAGACTGGGGGAGAGAGAGAGAGAGAGAGACTGGGGGAGAGAGAGAGAGAGAGAGACTGGGGAGAGAGAGAGAGAGAGAGACTGGGGGGGAGAGAGAGAGACTGGGGGGAGAGAGAGAGAGAGAGAGACTGGGGGGAGAGAGGGAGAGAGAAACTGGGGGGAGAGAGAAGAGAGAGACTGGGGAGAGAGAGAGAGAGAGAGACTGGGGAGAGAGAGAGAGACTGGGGGAGAGAGAGAGACTGAGGGGGGAGAGAGAGAGACTGGGGGGAGAGAGAGAGTGAGAGAGAGAGAGAGACTGGGGGAGAGAGAGAGAGACTGGGGGGGAGAGAGAGAGAGAGAGACTGGGGGGAGAGAGAGAGAGAGACTGGGGGAGAGAGAGAGAGAGAGACTGGGGGGGAGAGAGAGAGACTGGGGGGAGAGAGAGAGAGAGAGAGTGGGGGGGAGAGAGAGAGACTGGGGGGAGAGAGAGAGAGACTGGGGGGAGAGAGAGAGAGAGAGACTGGGGGAGAGAGAGAGAGAGAGACTGGGGGGGAGAGAGAGAGAGACGGGGGAGAGAGAGAGAGAGACTGGGGGAGAGAGAGAGAGAGAGACTAGGGGGAGAGAGAGAGAGAGAGAGACTGGGGGGAGAGAGAGAGAGAGAGACTGGGGGAGAGAGGCAGAGAGACTGGGGGGGAGAGAGAGAGACTGGGGGGGAGAGAGAGACTGGGGGGAGAGAGAGAGAGAGAGAGAGAGACTAGGGGGAGAGAGAGAGAGAGAGACTAGGGGGAGAGAGAGAGACTGGGGGAGAGACAGAGATAGAGACGGGGGAGAGAGAGAGACTGGGGAGAGAGAGAGAGAGAGACTGGGGGGAGAGAGAGAGACTGGGGGAGAGAGAGAGAGAGAGAGAGACTGGGGGGGAGAGAGAGAGAGAGAGAGAGAGACTGGGGGGAGAGAGAGAGAGAGAGACTGGGGGGAGAGAGAGAGAGACTGGGGGAGAGAGAGAGAGAGAGACTGCGGGGGAGAGAGAGCGACTGGGGGGAGAGAGAGAGAGAGAGAGAGACTGGGGGGAGAGAGAGAGAGAGAGACTGGGGGAGAGAGAGAGAGAGAGACTGGGGGAGAGAGAGAGACTGGGGGGAGAGAGAGAGAGAGAGAGACTGGGAGGAGAGAGAGAGAGAGAGAGACGGGGGGGAGAGAGAGAGACTGGGGGAGAGGGAGAGAGAGACTGGGGGGTGAGAGAGATTGTTTCTGGGAAAACTTGAAGACACTACACAAAAAACAACACGACGATTTGGCCATTCAAAATGGGGACACATGGGTAAACCACTTTGAAAAATTATACCAGAAAAACACACTAAGACCAGAGCAACACCAAATATGCAAAAAACTGGAAAAGCTAGAAATGGCCATAAAAGATAACCAAAACCCGCTAGACGCCATAATAACAGAAAAAGAACTTCTTGAAAAACTCAAGGACCTGCGACCAGGAAAAGCTTGCGGGACAGACGGCATACTAAACGAGATGATTAAACACACAGACGACAAAATGAAACTGGCTATCCTAAAACTCTTCAACTTGGTTCTGAGTGTCGGTTATTTCCCTGATATCTGGAACAAAGGACTCATAACGCCCATATACAAAAGTGGGGACAAAATTGACCCAAACAACTATCGAGGCATCTGTGTAAACAGTAACCTGGGGAAGGTATTCTGTAGCATCATAAACAAAAGACTTATAAACTTCCTTGAGGAGCACAATGTCTTGAGTAAAAGCCAAATTGGATTCCTGCCAAACTATAGAACATCTGATCATATCTTCACCCTACAGACCCTAATTGACAAACACGTTCACCATAACAAAAGCAAAATCTACGCATGCTTTGTAGATTTCCAGAAGGCTTTTGACTCCATCTGGCATGACGGTTTATTCCTGAAACTTATCGAAAGCGGGGTAGGAGGGAAAACATATGATGTAATTAAATCAATGTATACAAACAACAAATGTGCAGTTAAAATTGGAGGCAAACAAACAAAATACTTCCCACAGGGACGGGGGGTGATGCAGGGCTCGCCAATCTCACTGACACTCTTTAATATTTACATAAATGGATTGGCAAAACTACTTGAACAATCTACATCACCCGGCCTCACCCTATATGAATCCAAGGTTAAATTCCTCCTCTATGCAGACGACCTGGTTCTGCTGTCACCAACTAAAGAGGGTCTACAGCAGAACCTGGACCTGCTGGAGTCGTACTGCCAGACTTGGGCCCTGACAATAAATCCCCAAAAAACCAAAGTCCTTGTGTTCCAGCAAAGATCCAAACATCAGGGACCCAAAATAAATTTCACAGTAGGAACAACCAAAATTGAACAAACCACGAACTACACATACTTGGGCTTAAAAATCAGTTCTACGGGAAACTTCAAACTGGCTGTGAATGAACTGAAAGAGAAAGCAAGAAGGGCTTTCTATGCCATCAAAAAATCAATCCAAATAGAAATCCCAATTAGCATTTGGCTCAAAATTTTCAAATCAGTAATTGAACCAATTGCACTCTATGGCAGTGAGGTATGGGGACCGCTAACACAACAAGAATTTGCAAAATGGGACAAACACCCAATTGAGATCCTACATGCAGAATTCTGCAAAAGTATCCTCTGGACTCAAAGGAAAACAGTAAACAATGCATGCAGGGCGGAACTGGGCCAATATCCATTAATAATCACTATCCAAAAAAGAGCCACCAAATTTTGGAATCACCTACAAATGAGCAACCCCCAATGCTATCACTACGACGCCCTGAAATGCCAAGAGCTGACCATAAAAAAGAATACCCTCAGTCAACTAGTCCTGGGACTCAGTGAAATAACTACTAACAATACTAACAACAACCAGCCCCAGGACAGTGACAGGGTAACACAAAGAATTCGACCGAACACAATCGTCGCTAAGCAAAAGGAAAAATATCTGACATATTGGGCAGAAACAACAAAAACCCAAAGCAAACTCATTTGCTACTTGGCCCTAAACAGACAATACAACATAGCTGATTACCTGACCATGGTAAAGGATAACAAACTGAAAAGAACCTTGACAAGGTACAGACTTAGCGAACATAGCCTAGCGATCGAAAAAGGCAGACACAGGCAGACCAGGCTGCCAAGAGAAGACAGGATATGCTCTCACTGCAGTCAGGGAGTAGTGGAGACAGAGATGCACTTCCTCACAGCCTGTGGAAAATATCAGGGCATCAGGGAGAATTTCTACCAAAAATTCTCACAAATATGCCCTGAATTCAGAAATCTGAATGACAACCAAAAACTCCCATTCCTACTGGGGGAGGAGAGAAGCTGTGTAACACTGGCGGCACACTATGTTACAGCTTGCCATGAACAGAGGGACAACCAGTAAACTAAGAAAAGAGTATATATAAACAATGCGAATGTATATTTATACACTCAGGGATATATCTGTTTATACACTGTATGAATAGAACTGCGTTTATGTGTTCAACCATAAATGTATTTTGATGCTTTGGCAACATAAGATGTACCTTATCATGCCAATAAAGCGATTTGAATTGTGAATTGTGAGAGAGAGAGAGACTGGGGGGGAGAGAGAGAGAGGGAGGAGTGGGAGAGGGACAGACAGGGAACTGGGAAAGCAGTGAAGGAAGGACCAAGAATTATAACGAGTTGGGGCTGTGGACTGGGGGCTGGAGACTGGGGACAATTCTCTCTGAAACATGTTTAACTCCATTTTTTCTCTTTTCAGATGTTGTTTGGTCAATTTCTAGGAAGCCGGTGATGGAGAGGAATCTGACCGAGCGCCGGTCTCCCGGACCCTCTGTCTCCACAACTCCTTACTCAGACACTCAACAACCGCCTGTCACAGGACAAACCTCACCAAATCTCAGCTCTGAAATCCAAAATAAAGAATTTCTCAACCTACAGCCAATCAAATTGTTGTCTGATGCGCCTCAATAACTTCAAGACTCAAAGTTAACTGAATAAAACAAGGCTTTTATTAGCAAAGAAAGATGCCTGTGTCTTCACCTAGCTTCACCTAGCATTCTGGTGTTCTGCTGCAAGACAAGCCTGGGCTTGTCTTAAGTGGGGCCAGGTATGGGCGGAGCCGACACACCCAATGGGGAGAAAGGGGGCGGTGCACTATATACAATACAAGGTAAAACACAGGAGCAGGCAATACAAACACAGGAGCAGGCAATACAATATGTGTAGTTAAATACAGAGTCTGATGAATGACATATTTCATCACATTCACCCCTTCTACAGATTTAGTCTGTCCGGGGGTGTGATAGTCCTCTGTGACTGACGTAACGGTTGCGGTGCCGCGGGTGCCGGCTGGGTGTCCCAGGTGACCTCCTGGGTCTCTGCCGGGGGCACCACCGGGGTTGTTGAAGGAGTAGGTGGTGGGGGTACCGTTGGCTGGTGTTCTTCCGGGGGTGATGAAAGAATAGTGGGTGGAGTGGGTGGGTAATAGTTGTTGTGGTTGTTGTCGTTGTTGCTGTTGTTGTTGTAGTCATTGTCGTTGTTGCTGTTGTGACCGGCTGGGGCGAGGTCTTTTATGGACACAGTGTCCTCCCGTCCGTCGGCGTGCCGGACATACGCATATTGTGGGTTGGCGTGGAGCAGGTGCACTGGCTCCACGAGAGGGTCCGTCTTGTGGCCCCTCACATGCTTCCGCAAAAGTACCGGACCTGGGGTGGAGAGCCATGACGGTATGGATACGCCTGAGGTGGATTTCTGGGGAAACACAAACATTAGCTCATGAGGCGTGGCATTAGTGGCGGTACACAATAGTGACCGTATTGAGTGGAGCACATCTGGGAGGACTTCCTGCCAGCGGGAGATAGGGAGGCCCTTGGTCCTTAGAGTTAGGGTGACTGCCCTCCATACTGCCCCGTTCTCTCGCTTCACCTGACCGTTACCCCGGGGGTTGTAGCTGGTGGTACGGCTCGTGGCAATCCCCTTGGACAGCATGTACTGGCGTAGCTCTTCACTCATGAAGGACGCCCCCCTATCCGTGTGGATATAGCTTGGCATACCGAACAGGCAGAACAGGCTGTTGAGGCATTTAATGACCGTGGCGCTGGTCATGTCTGGGCAGGGGAAGCCGAATGGGAAACGAGAGTATTCGTCCACAATGTTCAGGAAGTAAACATTGCGGTCGACGGATGGGAGGGGGCCCTTGAAATCTAAGCTAAGCCGCTCAAAGGGCCGTGTAGCTTTGATTAGGTGGGCTCTATCAGGGCGGTAGAACCGAGGCTTGCACTTAGCGCAAGTGCGGCAGTTCCTGGTCAGGGACCGAACTTCCTCAATTGAGTAGGGTAAGTTGCGGGACTTTACGAAGTGGAACAGCCGTGTGACCCCTGGGTGGCAGAGGTCATTGTGGAGGGTCTGTAGCCGGTCCCCGGTGGCGTTGGCACACATCCTTCGTGAGAGGGCATCGGGGGATTCGTTAAGGGCCCCCGGCCGGTATATGATGTCGTACTCGAAGGTGGAGAGCTCGATCCGCCACCTAAGAATCTTATCATATTTAATCTTCCCCCTCTGTTTATTATTGAACATAAACGCTACCGACCGCTGGTCGGTAAGTAAGGTGAAGCGTTTGCCGGCTAGGTAGTGCCGCCAGTGGCGCACTGCCTCCACGATGGCTTGGGCCTCCTTTTCCATGGAGGAGTGTCTGATCTCGGGCCCCTGGAGGGTCCTCGAGAAGAAAGCTACGGGCCGCCCCGCCTGGTTGAGGGTGGCCGCCAAGGCAAAGTCAGGCGCATCACTTTCCACTTGAAAGGGAGTGTTCTCGTCCACTGCCTGTAGCGTGGCCCGCTCAATATCCTGCTTAATGCTTTTGAAGGCAGCATAGGCCTCAGCAGAGAGCGGGAAAGAGGATGCTTTCAAGAGGGGGCGGGCTTTATCGGAGTAGTTGGGGACCCATTGGGCATAATACGAGAATAACCCCAGGCACCTTTTCAGGGCTTTGGGAGTGTTGGGCAGGGGCAGCTCCCGTAGGGGGCGCAATCGGTCGGGGTCTGGTCCGATTTCCCCATTCTCCACCACGCTGCCTAGTATGCAGAGGCGCGTGGTGTTGAAAACGCACTTGTCCTCGTTGTAGGTGAGGTTGAGTTTTTGTGCGGTTTTCAGAAACCTCGCGAGGTTTGAGTCGTGGTCCTGTTGGTTGTGGCCGCAGATGGTGACGTTGTTGAGATAGGGGAAGGTTGCCTGCAAGTGGTGGTCATCGACCATGCGGTCCATCTCCCTCTGAAAGACCGAGACCCCATTCGTCACCCCAAAGGGGACTCTGAGGAACTGGTAGAGGCGTCCGTTTGACTCGAAGGCAGTGTACGAACGGTCCTCTGGTCTGATAGGGAGCTGGTGGTACGCTGACTTGAGGTCGATGGTGGAGAACACCCGGTATTGGGCGATTTGGTTCACCATCTCGGATATGCGGGGTAGCGGGTAGGCATCTAGTTGGGTATAGATGTTGACTGTTTGACTATAGTCAATCACCATCCGCTTCTTCTCGCTACCCCTCACCACCACCACTTGGGCGCGCCACGGGCTGTTGCTGCGTTCAATAATGCGCTCCTTCAGGAGCCTGTCTACCTCGGTCGCGATAAACCGCCTGTCCTCCCAGCTGTACCTCCTGCTTTTGGTCGCTATTGGCCGGCAGTTAGGGGTAAGGTTCGCGAATAGCGAAGGTGGCTTTACCTTCAGGGTAGCCAGACCGCACACTGTGAGGGGCGGCTGGGTCCCACCGAAATTGAGTGTGATGCTTTGGTGGTGGCACTGAAAATCCAGGCCCAAGATCACACTCACACATAAATCCTTCATAATTAACAGTTTAAAATTATTATACACAGTGCCTTTAACGGACAATCGTACCACGCAGTAACCCGCAATAGTCGATATCTGGGTTTTGTCGGCCATAGAGATCGTGCCCTGAGTAGGGACTATAGTTAGAGAGAGTCGTTGTACCAGATCAGGGTGAATGAAGCTCTCCGTGCTCCCGCTGTCAATTAAACATTTAACCTTGCACCCGTTTACCTCGATGTCCACCATCGATTTGGATAGTGGGTGCAGTCTGGGCTGGTCCACTGTGATCGACGTCACTGTAGGGCCCTGATCGGGGCAAGATGGTGGGCCACACGAGGCCGGGTAAGATGGCGTCCACGATGTCTGCTCGCGAGATGGCGGACCCCACGAGGTCGGACAAGATGGCGTCCAAGATGGCCGCTCCCACGGCGCGCACGCGGCGGTGGCAATTTTGCCTGCGGGGTTCCCTCTGCACACCTTCCCAAAGTGCCCCTTCTTACCGCACTTACAGCAGGTGGTGCCTTTCGCCGGGTACAGGTTCCTGGTGCGCTTCGGCTGCCCGCAGAAGTAGCATTTGGGGCCCCGATGCGTCACGGCGGTCGTAGGGCTTCTGGGAGGAGAGCAGGGCCCCGACGGTGTTGGACTACCGGGCGGGGAAGCAGAGGCGGCGTGGGCCGCGCGGCCTGACGAGTAGGAGTCAGAGTTCTTCTGAGCCACATCCAGCGATCGCGCTGTGTCCACAGCCTGTGTCAGATCTAGGCCCGTTTTCTCTAGCAGTCTCTGCCGGATGTAATTAGAGCTAAGGCCTGCGATAAAGGCATCCCGAATAAGCTCGTCTGTGTATACCGTGGCTTTCACGTCTTTGCATTTGCAGTCTTTGCCAAGCACTTTTAGGGTGACTAGAAAGTCCTCTAGCGACTCTCCGGGTCGCTGTGTGCAGGTAGCAAGCAGGTGCCTGGCGTACACCTCGTTGGTAGGCCGCTGATAGTGGGCCTTTAGAATGTTGCAGGCATCCAGGTAGGTGGCGGCGTCTTGGATGAGTGGAAAAACCCGGTGGCTTACCCGATTCTGCAGGATCCCGAGTTTCACATCTCCGGTGGCTTTAGAGGCTGTGATGGCTTCGGAGTTGGCCATAAAAAATTCCAAGCACTGGAACCAGTGTCCAAACTGTGCCGATGCATCCGAAGCATGCGGGTCCAAATCCAAGCGTTCCGGTTTCAAAAGTTGATCCATCGTTAAAAGTTTGCTAATAAAATTGATACGCCTCAATAACTTCAAGACTCAAAGTTAACTGAATAAAACAAATGTAAGAAGTCACACAACACCAGGTTATAGTCCAACAGCTTTATTTGAAATCACAAGCTTTCGGAGCGCTGCTCCTTCTTCAGGTGAAGAAGGAGCAGTGCTCCGAAAGCTTGTGATTTCAAATAAAGCTGTTGGACTATAACCTGGTGTTGTGTGACTTCTTACATTTGTCCACCCCAGTCCAACTCCAGCATCTCCACACCATGAATAAAACAAGGCTTTTATTAGCAGAGAAAGATGCCTGTGGCTTCACCTAGCATTCTGGTGTTGTGCTGCAAGACAAGCCTGGGCTTGTCTTAAGTAGGGCCAGGTATGGGCAGAGCCGACACACCCAATGGGGAGAAAGGGGGCGGTGCACTATATACAATACAAGGTAAAACACAGGAGCAGGCAATACAAACACAGGAACAGGCAATACAATATGCGTAGTTAAATACAGAGTCTGATGAATGACATATTTCATCACATTGTCTTCTTACAGCTCAGAGACTGACATTGTGTCAGAGCGGAGTGAGGGAGTGAGGAGTGAGGGGAAGGGAGGGAGTGAGTGAGTGTGGGGGAGGTTGGGAGTGGGAGTGGGTGAGGGAGTGATTGAGGGAGTGAGGGGGGAGGGAGTGAGGGGGAGGGAGTGAGGGGGGATGGAGTGAGGGACGGAGTGAGTGAGGGGGAGGGAGTGAGGGGGAGGGAGTGAGGGGGAGGGAGTGAGTGAGGGGGGAGGGCATGAGGGGGAGGGAGTGAGGGAGGGAGTGAGGGGGAGGGAGTGATGGAGGAGTGGGAGTGAGTGAGGGAGTGAGGAGTGGGAGTGAGTGAGGGAGGGAGGGAGTGAGGGGGAGGGAGGGTGTGTGAGGGAGGGAGGGAGTGAGGAGTGGGAGTGAGTGAGGGAGTGAGGGGAGTGAGGGGGAGGGAGGGAGTGGGGAGGGAGTGAGGGGGGAGGCAGTGTGAGGGAGTGAGTGAGGGGGGAGGGAGGGAGTAAGGGGGTAGACCAGGCCTAGCACACACACACAAACATACTCCTACTGCCCTCCCTCCTTCCCACAGGTCCTTTCTGCCTGGGGTTTCATGGGATGCAGTGTGACCCTCCCGACCACGCGGTTGGCCCATTCTGCAACTTCCCTGGTCCTCGACCTCGCTCCTGGCCTTCGACCTCACTCCTGGGTCCTCGTCCTCGCTCCTGGGCCCCGACCTCACTCCTGGGCCCCGACCTCGCTCCTGGGCCTCAACCTCGCTCCTGGTCCTCGACCTCGCTCCTGGGCCTCAACCTCGCTCCATAGAAACATAGAAGATAGGAGCAGGAGTAGGCCATTCGGCCCCTTGAGCCTGTTCCGCCATTTAATGAGATCATGGCTGATCATCCAATTTCAGTACCCTGTCCCTGCTTTCTCCCCATATCCCTTGATCCCTTTAGCCTTAAGAAATATATTTAACTCCTTCTTAAATATATTTAACTAGCTGGGGGTGCCCGGCGGTGCCGAGGCTTTCTCGAGGGCATGTTGTTGTTGGAAGAGAGAGAGCGACTGGGGGGGAAGAGAGAGAGCGAATGGGGGGAAGGGAGTGAGCGACTGGGGGGGGAAGAGAGAGAGCGAGTGGGGGGGAAGAGAGAGAGCGACTGGGGGGGAAGAGAGAGAGCGAGTGGGGGGGAAGAGAGAGAGCGACTGGGGGGAAGAGAGAGAGCGACTGGGGGGGAAGAGAGAGAGAGCGACTGGGGGGAGAGAGAGAGAGCGACTGGGGGGAAGAGAGAGAGAGCGACTGGGGGGAAGAGAGAGAGAGCGACGGGGGGGAAGAGAAAGAGAGCGACTGGGGGGGAAGAGAGAGAGCGACTGGGGGGGAAGAGAGAGAGCGACTGGGGGGAAGAGAGAGTGCGACGGGGGGAAGAGAGAGAGCGACTGGGGGGGAAGGGGGGAGGGGAGGAGGGGGGAATGGGGGGAGGGGGGAAGGGGGGAGTTGGGGGTGGGGGGGAGAAGGGGGGAGAATGGAGGGGGGGTGGAGGGGGGAGGGGGGTGGAGGAGAGGGGGAGTCCCCGAGCCCCGCCCCCCGATCTCCCGCCCCCCGATCTCCCGTCCCCCGATCTCCCGATGTCCCGCCCCCCGATCTCCCGATGTCCCGCCCCCCGATGTCCCATCCCCCGATCTCCCGATGTCCCGCCCCGCGATCTCCCGATGTCCCGCCCCCCGATCTCCCGTCCCCCGAGCTCCCGATGTCGCGAGCCCCGCCCCCCGATGTCACGAGCCCCGCCCCCCGCCCTCCCGAGCACCGCCCTCCCGCTCTCCGGAGCCCCGCCCTCCCGAGCTGATTTCAAGACCGCCGATTGCGGCTGTGAGAGACAGCCGGCGGGCCCGGTTGCCGGGGTAACCCTTCCCGCTCTCCGAGATCCACACTCCCGAGAGCCCCACCCCCCAGCCCGAGCCGAGCGGGGAACAGAGAGAGACGCCGCGTCTCAGCTGCTCCTGCTGTGCGCGCACCCTGTGTATGTCCCGTGATCCTCGTGGCTGACGCCGTTGCCCCGGGTAACGTTATGACGGGGGGACGGGGGCGGAGCTTAGCAGAAGCCGTGGGACAATTACCTAGCTCGGGCGTGGCTGGGCAGGAGAGGCCCAGGCTTTGAGGCCTAGGTTCTGAGGCCTTACAAAAACATGGAAAGGTAGGAAAAAGAATCTTCAGGTTAGAGAAAATATTTACAAATGAATGAAGTTTTTTTTAAACAATTTAATAAAAGCAATTTTTTTTTGCTGGAAATGTAGGTGTGAAAAGAAAAACGCAGAAAGCGGGAAAAAGAATGGAATCAAGATGGCTGACACTCACCTCGGTTCAGAACGATAAGGCCCGCCCACACACGCACTGATTGGTCGACCGTCAGGTCACCAAAGCGTAGGATTGGTCAATCGTCCCGTCACTCGACTGTAGGAGGGCCCGCCCGCACGCGACAGGAACCCAGCGTACGATTGGTCGACCTCGACGTTACTCTATCGCTAATGAGCGGATAATGAAATGCTAATGAGCGGAATTTTGAACGTTTTTTGGATACTGCGGGCGCAATTTTTGTCCGGCCGAAACGTAAATATGCCTATGTCTGGTCCGTAATCATAAGCTTTCTTTTGATGTGATGTGCGTGTAGGTATGCTCTATAACTTTCGAACGTATAGCGAACGGACGGACAGACAGACAGACAGAAGAGGTCTTTTATATATATAGATGAATTGGCCTCAACTGCCTTGTGTGGTAGAGAATTCCACAGGTTCACCACTCTCTGGGTGAAGAAATTCCTCCTCATCTCTGTCCTAAATGGCTTACCCCTTATCCTTAGACTGTGACCCCTGGTTCTGGACACCCCAGCCATCGGGAACATCCTTCCTGCATCTAGTCTGTCTAGTCCTGTTAGAATGTTATAAGTTTCAATGAGATCCCCTCTCATTCTTCTAAACTCTAGTGAATATAAGCTTAATCGACCCAATCTCTCCTCATACGTCATTCCTGCCATCCCAGGTATCAGTCCAGTGAATCTTCGCTGCACTCCCTCCATGGCAAGAACATCCTTCCTCAGATAAGGCGACCAAAACTGCACACAATACTCAAGGTGTGGTCTGACCAAGGCCCTGTACAACTGCAGCAAGACATCCTTGTTCCTGTACTCGAATCCTCTCATTATGAAGGCCAACATACCATTTGGCTTCTTAACCACCAGCTGCACCTGCATGCTTACCTTCAGCGACTGGTGCACAAGGACACCCAGGTCTCGTTGCACTTCCTCTTCTCCCAATCTATTGCCGTTCAGATAATAATCTGTCTTCCTGTTTTTGCCACCGAAGTGGATAACCTCGCATTTATCCACATTATATTGCATCTGCCATGCGTCTGCCCAATCACCCAACCTGTCCAAGTTATACTGGAGTTTCTCTGCATCCTCCTCACAGCACACACGCCCAACCAGCTTTGTGTCATCTGCAAACTTGGAGATATTACATCTAGTTCCCTCGTCTAGATCATTAATATATATTGTGAATAGCTGGGGTCCTAGGACCGATCCCTGCGGTACCCCACTAGTCACTGCCTGCCACTCGGAAAAAGACCCGTTTATTCCAACTCTTTGCTTCCTGTCTGCCAACCAGTTCTCTATCCAAGTCAGTACATTGCCCCCAATCCCATGTGCTTTAACTTTACATGCTAATCTCTTATGCGGGACCTTATCGAAAGCCTGGAGCTGCGGATGGATGGGCTTTGGAGCATTCACGATGCTGAGAGGGTCGTGGATTACACGTTTGATGAGTTGGTCACGCCACAGGGTAGGGCTGCACAGGCAGAAGGGAAATGGGTGACCATCAGGCAGAGCAGTAGAGGCAGGCAGGTAGTGCAGCGGACCCCTGTGGCCATCCCCTTTTCAAACAGGTATACCAATTTGGATACTGTTGAGGGGGATGACTTACCAGAGGAAGGCAGCAGCAGCCAACTTCCTGGCATCAGGGGTGCTTCTGCTGCTCAGGAAGGGAGGAAAAAGAGAGGGAGAGCAATAGTGGTAGGGGATTCTATCGTAAGGGGAACAGATAGGCGTTTCTGTGGCCGTAGACGTGACTCCAGGATGGTTTGTTGCCTCCCTGGTGCCAGGGTCAAGGATGTCACTGAACGGCTGCAGGGCATTCTGAAGGGGGAGGGTGAACAGGCAGAGGTTGTGGTTCACATTGGGACCAACGACATAGGTAGGAAGAGGGATGAGGTCCTGCAGCAAGAATTTAGGGAGCTAGGTAGCAGATTAAAGAGTAGGACCTCAAAGGTTGTAATCTCTGGATGACTCCCAGTGCCACGTGCTAGTGAGTATAGGAATAGGAGGATAGAGCAGATGAATGCATGGCTAAAGAGTTGGTGCAGGAGGGAGGGCTTTAGTTTCCTTGAGCACTGGGCCTGCTTCTGGGGAAGGTGGGACTTGTACAAGTCGGACGGGTTGCACCTGAACCAGAGCGGGACAAATATCCTTGCGGGGAGGTTTGCTAGCACTGTTCGGGGGGGTTTAAACTACAATGGCAGGGGGTTGGGAACCAGAGCAAGGAGACAGAGGAAAGGAAAACAGGGGTAAAAGCAAAAGATAGGAAGCAGAAAAACAAAAGTGGCAGTCAGAGAAATCAACGGTTTAAATCAAACGTACCCACAGTAAATAATAATTCTAATAGGTCTAAGAGCGTTAAAAAAACAAGCCTGAAGGCTTTGTGTCTTAATGCGAGGAGCATTTGCAATAAGGTGGATGAATTGGCTGCGCAAATAGAGGTAAACGAATATGATTTGGTTGGGATTACGGAAACATGGCTCAAGGATGGCCAAGGCTGGGAACCCAACATCCAGGGGTATTCGATATTCAGGAAAGATAGGCTGAAAGGAAAGGGAGGTGGGGTAGCATTACTGGTTAAAGAAGGGATTAATACAATTGTAATGAAGGATATTAGCTCTGATGATGTGAAATCTGTATGGGTAGAATTGAGAAATACTAAGGGGAAAAAAAATTAGTGGGAGTGGTATATAGACCTCCCAACAGTAAGGCGGAGGTTGGGGATGGCATCAAAAGGGAAATTAAAGAAGCGTGCAATAAGGGCACAGCAGTCATCATGGGTGACTTCAATCTACATATAGATTGGGCCAACCAAATTAGTAACAATACTGTGGAGGAGGAATTCCTGGAGTGTTTACGGGATGTTTTCCTGGACCAATATGTCGAGGAACCAACCAGAGATCAGGCCATCTTAGACTGGGTACATAAGAACATAAGAACATAAGAAATAGGAGCAGGAGTAGGCCAATCGGCCCCTCGAGCCTGCTCCGCCATTCAATAAGATCATGGCTGATCTGATCCTAACCGCCAATCTACTATCACAGAACCATCTCCTGAATCTAACAGAATTAGACACACGAAATAGGAGCAGGATCAGGCTACATGGCCCCTGGGCCCGCTCCGCTACCCACAGGGCCATGACCGATCCGAACCTAGACTCATGTCCAAATTCCTGCCCGCTCCCCGTAACCCTTAATTCCCTTTACTTCTAGGAAACTGTCTATTTCTGTTTTAAATTTATGTAATGATGTAGCTTCTACAGCTTTTTGGGGCAACATATTCCATGGACCTACCACCCTCTGAGTGAAGTAGTTCCTCCTCATCTCAGTTTCGAAAGAGCAGCCCCTTATTCTAAGACTATGCCCCCTAGTTCTAGTTTCACCCATCATCGGGAACATCCTCCCCGCATCCACCGGATCCAACCCCTTCACAATCTTATATGTTTCAATAAGATCGCCTCTCTTCTGAACTCCAATGAGTAGAGTCCCAATCTACTCAACCTCTCCTCATATGTCCATCCCCTCATCCCCGGGATTAACCGAGTGAACCTTCTTTGTACTGACTCGAGAGCAAGTATGTCTTTTCTTAAGCATGGACACCAAAACTGTACGCAGCATTCCAGGTGCGGTCTCACCAATACCTTGTACAACTGAAGCAATACCTCCCTATTTTTATATTCCATCCCCCTAGCAATGAAAGCCAACATTCCATTGGCCTTCTTAATCACTTGCAGCACCTGCATACTAACCTTTTGAGTTTCGTGCACCAGGACCCCCAGATCCCTTTGTACTTCAGTACTTTCCAGTTTCTTGCCATTAAGATAATAACTTGCTCTACGATTTTTCCTGCCAAAGTCCATAACCTCACACTTTCCAGTATTGTATTCCATCTGCCAAATCTCTGCCCACTTACTTAGCCTGTCTATGTCCCCTTGCAGGTTTTTTATGTCCTCCTCACTCACTGCTTTCCCTCCCATCTTAGTATCATCTGCAAACTTTGATATGTTACACTCGGTCCCCTCCTCCAAATCGTTAATATAGATTGTAAAGAGTTGGGGACCCAGCACTGACCCCTGTGGAACACCACTAGTTACTGATTGCCAGTCTGAGAATGAACCATTTATCCCAACTCTCTGCCTTCTGTTAGATAGCCAATCCTCTATCCATGCTAGAATATTACCCCCAATCCTGTGATTTTTTATCTTAAGCAATAATCTTTTGTGTGGCACCTTGTCAAATGCCTTTTGGAAGTCTAAATACACTACGTCCACTGGTTCCCCTTTATCCACCCTATATGTTACTTCCTCAAAGAACTCCAGCAAATATGTCAAACATGACTTCCCCTTCATAAAACCATGCTGACTTTGTCCTATTAAATTATGATTATCCAAATGTCCTGTTACTGTCTCCTTAATAATGGACTCCAAAATTTTACCTACCACAGATGTTAGGCTAACCGGTCTATAGTTTCCAGCCTTCTGTCGACTGCCCTTTTTAAATAAGGGTGTTACATTAGCAGTTTTCCAGTCTGCCGGGGCCTTTGCCGGGTCCAGGGAGTTTTGGAAAATTATTATCAATGCATCCACAATCCCTACCGCCACTTCCCTCAAGACCCTAGGATGTAAGCCATCAGGTCCAGGTGATTTTTCCGCCTTGAGTCCCATTATTTTACCGAGTATCACTTCCTTCGTGATTTTGATCGTGTTTAGCTCCTCCCCCCCTTTAGCCCCCTGTTTGTCCAGTGTTGGGATATTCTTAGTGTCTTCTACTGTAAAGACTGATATAAAATATTCATTCAGTGTTTTTGCCATCTCCATATTTCCCACCATTAATTTCCCGGTCTCATCCTCTAAGGGACCAACATTTACTTTATGTAATGATATAGCTTCTACAGCTTTTTGGGGCAGCATATTCCATGGACCTACCACCCTCTGAGTGAAGTAGTTCCTCCTCATCTCAGTTTTGAAAGAGCAGCCCCTTATTCTAAGACTATGCCCCCTAGTTCTAGTTTCACCCATCATCGGGAACATCCTCCCCACATCTACCCGATCCAACCCCTTCACAATCTTATATGTTTCAATAAGTTCGCCTCTCATTCTTCTGAACTCCAATGAGTAGAGTCCCAATCTACTCAACCTCTCCTCATATGTCCATCCCCTCATCCCTGGGATTAACCAAGTGAACCTTCTTTGTACTGACTCGAGAGCAAGTATGTCTTTTCTTAAGTATGGACACCAAAACTGTATGCAGTATTCCAGGTGCGGTCTCACCAATACCTTGTACAACTGAAGCAATACCTCCCTATTTTTATATTCTATCCCCCTAGCAATGAAAGCCAACATTCCATTGGCCTTCTTAATCACTTGCTGCACCTGCATACTAACCTTTTGAGTTTCGTGCACCAGGACCCCCAGATCCCTTTGTACTTCAGTACTTTCCAGTTTCTTGCCATTAAGATAATAACTTGCTCTACGATTTTTCCTGCCAAAGTGCATAACCTCACACTTTCCAGTATTGTATTCCATCTGCCAAATCTCTGCGCACTTACTTAGCCTGTCTATGTCCCCTTGCAGGTTTTTTATGTCCTCCTCACTCACTACTTTCCCTCCCATCTCAGTATCATCTGCAAACTTTGATATGTTACACTCGGTCCCCTCCTCCAAATCGTTAATATAGATTGTAAAGAGTTGGGGACCCAGTACTGACCCCTGCGGAACACCACTAGTTACTGATTGCCAGTCTGAGAATGAACCATTTATCCCAACTCTCTGCCTTCTGTTAGATAGCCAATCCTCTATCCATGCCAGAATATTACCCCCATTCCTGTGATTTTTTATCTTAAGCAATAATCTTTTGTGTGGCACCTTGTCAAATGCCTTTTGGAAGTCTAAATACACTACGTCCACTGGTTCCCCTTTATCCACCCTATATGTTACTTCCTCAAAGAACTCCAGCAAATTTGTCAAACATGACTTCCCCTTCATAAAACCATACTGACTTTGTCCTATTAAATTATGTTTATCCAAATGTCCTGTTACTGTCTCCTTAATAATGGACTCCAAAATTTTACCTACCACAGTTGTTAGGCTATCTTTTCTTTTGCACCCTTTTTTCCTCAGTGGAATATATTTTTTTTGGAAGTTGTAAAATAACTCCTTAAATGTACACCACTGATCATGTACCGTCTTACCCTTTAATCTATTTTCCCAGTCCACTCTAATCAATTCCGCTCTCATACCTTCATAGTCTCCTTTATTCAAGCTCAGCACGCTTGTTTGAGATCCAACCTTCTCACCCTCTAATTGAATATGGAATTCAACCATGTTGTGGTCACTCATTCCAAGGGGATCCTTTACTAGGACATTTTTAATTAATCCTGTCTCGTTACACAGGACTAGATCTAAGGTTGCTTGCCCCCTGGTCGGTTCAGTTACATACTGCTCAAGAAACCCATCCCTAATACACTCAATGAACTCATCCTCAAGGCAGCCCTGCCCAATTTGATTTGTCCAATTAATATGATAGATAAAATCCCCCATAATTATAGATGTTCCCTTATTACAAGCCTCAACTATTTCCTGATTGATACTCCGTCCAACAGAGTTGCAACTGTTCGGAGGCCTATAGACTACGCCCACTAGCGTTTTTTCCCCCTTATTATTCCTTATCTCCACCCAAACTGTTTCATTTTCCTGATCTTTTGACCCAATATCATTTCTCTGTATTACAGTGATTCCTTCCTTTATTAACATAGCCACCCCACCTCCCCTTCCTTCCTGCCTGTCCTTCCTGATCGTTAAATAAGCTGGTATGTTTAATTCCCAGGCATTGTCACCCTGCAGCCATGTTTCTGTAATGGCCACAAGATCATACCCATATGTAGTTATTTGTGCCATTAACTCGTCTATTTTGTTACGAATGCTACGTGCATTCAGATAGAGAACTTTCAAAGATGTTTTGTGACACTTAGTTCCTGCTTTTGCCCTTTTTATTACTTTACCTTTTACTCCATACCTTCTGCCCCTTCCTGACATGCTCTGGTTTATAATTTCCCCACTACTACCTAAGTCTATGACCTTCACTGTTGTCATTTTTATTATTTGCTCTCTAGGAACCTCCCCCCCACTAGTTAGTTTAAAGCCCTCTCTACAGCCCTAGTTATATGATCCACCAGGACTCTAGTCCCAGCACTGGCCAAGTGAAGCCCATCCCAACGGAACAGCTCCCTCCTGCCCCATTACTGGTGCCAGTGTCCCAGGAAGCAAAACCCATTTCTCTCACACCAGTCTTTGAGCCACGCATTTAACTCTCTAATTTTATTTGTCCTAGCCAAATTTGCTCGTGGCTCAGGTAATAATCCAGAGATTATTACCCTTGAGGTTCTGTTTTTTAATTTGACCCCTAGCTGCTCATGCTCCTTTAACAGAACCGGCTTATTATGTAATGAGAAAGGATTAATTAGCTATCTTGTTGTACGAGGCCCCTTGGGTCGGAACAATCATAATATGATCGAATTCTTCATTAAGATGGAGAATGAAGTGGTTGACTCAGAGACAAGGGCCTAGAAATTCAGTGGTGTTAGCGCCCACTTAGCGCCTAAAGAGGTCTTTTGCGCCGGCGCTGTTGGTAGCCTGGAATTCAGTGTAGCGCAAATGGTGGCGTTAGCCGGTAGAGCTGCGCCGGCACCGATGACGTCATCGGTGAGCGCAGCGCCCCGGTTCCAACGCGATGCCGGCCCGACGCCCAAATTCAGTTGCGGCCGCCTCTCCCGTAGCGGGCGCAAAGAGCGTTTGTAAAACGGGGCCTTGCAGCTCCGAGAGGCCGGGGCGTAAAGGTGGAGGTGCGGCCGGCCGCTTTCCCGGCGGCCGCTTGGCCGCACCTTCCTCCCCGGACTCCCACACCACCCCCCCCGCGGCATTGGTCTCTGACCCCCGCGAGCCCGGCACTTCTCCGTGGTGCCGGGCTCATTTGCCGGGGGAATCCAGCGGCGATCTCACGGCTGCAGGCAGCTCCTCCTTAAGAGAAGGAGGAGGCCTGCAGCACCCCAGCCTGCCGCACCGCATCGGGTGGCGCTGCGGCAGCTGGACGCCTGAAATTGACTTTCAGCGCCCCAAGCGGAGGCGGCCAAACCCTGCAATAGCGCCCGCCTCCGTCTTGGGGCGCTGCAACTGAAATTCAGGCGGGCGCTACGGGAATCCGGGCGTGCGCTAACTTTCGGGCGCTAAAGACCTGGTGCGGTGATAGCGAATTTCTAGGCCAAGGATCCTCAATTTAAATAAAGGAATCTACGATGGTCTGAGGAGCGAGTTGGGTAGGATTGATTGGGGAATGGCACTCAAAGGGTTGACGGTGGACAGGCAATGGCAAACATTCAAAGACTGAATGGATGAGCTACAGAATTTGTTCATCCCAGTTTGGCATAAAAATAAAACAAAAAAGGTGACTTAACCGTGGCTAGCAAGAGAAATTAGGGATAGCATAAGATCCAAGGAGGGGACACATAAATTGGCCAGAAAAAGCAATAATCCTGAGGATTGGGAGCAGTTTAGGAGTCAACAAAGGAGGACAAAGGGATTAATTAAGAAAGGGAAAATAGAATATGAGAGTAAGCTAGCATGGAACATAAAAAGTGACTGTAAAAGCTTTTATAGATGTGTGAAGAGAAAAAGATTGGTGAAGTCAAGCGTAGGTCCCTTGCAGTCAGAATCAGGGAATTTATAATGGGAAACAAGGAAATGGCAGCCCAACTAAATACATACTTTGGTTCTGTCTTCACAAAGGAGGACACAAATAACCTCCCAGAGATGCCGGGGAACATAGGGTCTGATGAAAGGGAGGAACTGAAAGAAATCAGTATTTGTAGGGAAATGGTGTTAGGAAAATTGATGGGACTGAAGGCCGATAAATCCCCAGGGCCTGATGGTCTACATCCCAGGGTACTTAAGGAAGTGGTCCTAGAGATAGTAGATGCATTGCTGGTCATCTTCCAGAACTCGATAGACTCTGGAACAGTACCCATGGATTGGAGGGTAGCTAATGTTACCCCACTATTCAAAAAAGGTGGTAGAGAAAAAGCGGGGAATTATAGACCGGTAAGCCTAACATCGGTAGTGGGGAAAATGCTAGAGTCTATCATAAAAGATGTAATAGCAGAGCACTTGGAAAGCAGTGACAGGATCGGACAAAGTCAACATGGATTTACAAAAGGTAAATCATGCTTGACTAATCTACTGGAATTTTTTGAGGATGTAACTGGTAAAATAGATAAGGGAGAACCAGTGGATGTGGTGTATTTGGACTTTCAGAAGGCTTTCGATAAGGTCCCGCATAAGAAATTAGCGTGCAAAATTAAGGCACATGGGATTGGGGGCAAGGTATTGACTTGGATAGAGAACTGGTTGGCGGATAGAAAGCAAAGAGTTGGAATAAACGGGTCATTTTCCGAGTGGCAGGCAGTGACTAGTGGGGTACCGCAAGGATCGGTCCTAGGACCCCAGCTATTCACAATATATATTAATGATCTGGACGAGTGAATTGGATGTAATATCTCCAAATTTGCAGATGACACAAAGCTGGGTGGGAGGGTAAGCTGTGAGGAGGATGTCGAGAAACTCCAGTACGATTTGGACAGGTTGGGTGATTGGGCAGAAACTTGGCAAATGCACTATAATGTGGATAAATGTGAGGTTATCCACTTTGGTGGCAAAAACAGGAAGGCAGATTATTATTTGAATGGCAATAGATTGAGAGAAGGGGAAGTGCAAAGAGACCTGGGTGTTATTGTGCACCAGTCGCTGAAGGTAAGCATGCAGGTGCAGCAGGCGGTTAAGAAGGCAAATGGTATGTTGGCCTTCGTAGCGAGAGGGTTCGAGTACAGGAACAAGGATGTCTTGCTACAGTTGCACAGGACTTTTGTGAGACCGCACCTTGAGTATTGTGTGCAGTTTTGGTCACCTTACCTGAGGAAGGATGTTCTTGCCATGGAAGGAGTGCAGCGAAGATTCACCAGGCTGATACCTGGGATGGCAGGAATGATGTATGAGGAGAGATTGTGTCGATTGGGCTTATACTCACTCGAGTTTAGAAGATTGAGAGGGGATCTCATCGAAACCTATAAAATTCGGTCAGGCCTGGACAGACTAGATGCAGGAAGGATGTGCCTGATGGCCGGGGAGTCTAGAACCAGGGGTCGTAGTCTAAGGATAAGGGGTAAGCCATTTAGGACTGAAATGAGGAGGAATTTCTTCACCCAGAGAGTGGTGAACCTGTGGAATTCTCTGCCACAGAGGGTGGTGGAGGCCAGTTCATTAAATATATTCAAGAAAGAGTTGGATATATTTCTTGAGGCTAAAAGGATCAATGGATATGGGGAGAAGGCAGGGACAGGGTACTGAGTTTGGATGATCAGCCATGATCACATTGAATGGCGGAGCAGGCTCGAAGGGCCAAATGGCCTACTCCTGCTCCTATCTTCTATGTTTTTTTGTTTCTGAAAGTCCAAATGCACCACACCCACTGGTTCTCCCTTATCTATTTTACCAGTTACTCTCCTGGGTCTCGAACCTGCTCCTGGTGCCCGACCTCGCTACTGGGCCCTGTCCTCGCTCCTGGTACTCGACCTCGCTCCTGGGCCTTGTCCTCACTCCTGGGCCCCGAACTCGCTCCTGGGCCCCGTCCTCGCTCCTGGGCCCGGACCTCGCTCCTGCGCCCTCGACCTCGCTCCTGGGCCCCGTCCTCACTCCTGGGGCCTCGCCCTCGCTCCTGGGCCTCGACCTCGCTCCTGGGCCCCGACCTCGCTCCTGGGCCCCGACCTCGCTCCTGGGTCCCGTCCTCGCTCCTGGGCCCTGACCTCGCTCCTGGGCCATGTCCTCGCTCCTGGGTCCCGACCTCGCTCCTGGGCCTCGACCTCACTCCTGGGCCTCGTCCTCGCTCCTGGGCCCCGAACTCGCTCCTGGGCCTCGACCTCGCTCCTGGGCCCCGTCCTCGCTCCTGGGCCCCGACCTCGCTCCTGGGCCTCGACCTCGCTCCTGGGCCCCGACCTCGCTCCTGGGCCATGTCCTCGCTCCTGGGCCCCGACCTCGCTCCTGGTACTCGACCTCGCTCCTGGGCCCCGACCTCGCTCCTGGGCCTTGTCCTCACTCCTGGGCCCCGAACTCGCTCCTGGGCCCCGTCCTCGCTCCTGGGCCCGGACCTCGCTCCTGGGCCCTCGACCTCGCTCCTGGGCCCCGTCCTCACTCCTGGGGCCTCGCCCTCGCTCCTGGGCCTCGACCTCGCTCCTGGGCCCCGACCTCGCTCCTGGGCCCCGACCTCGCTCCTGGGTCCCGTCCTCGCTCCTGGGCCCCGACCTCGCTCCTGGGCCATGTCCTCGCTCCTGGGCCCCGACCTCGCTCCTGGGCCTCGACCTCACTCCTGGGCCTCGTGCTCGCTCCTGGGCCCCGACCTCGCTCCTGGGCCTCGACCTCGCTCCTGGGCCCCGTCCTCGCTCCTGGGCCCCGACCTCGCTCCTGGGCCTCGAACTCGCTCCTGGGCCCCGACCTCGCTCCTGGGCCATGTCCTCGCTCCTGGGCCCCGACCTCGCTCCTGGTACTCGACCTCGCTCCTGGGCCCCGACCTCGCTCCTGGGCCTTGTCCTCACTCCTGGGCCCCGAACTCGCTCCTGGGCCCCGTCCTCGCTCCTGGGCCCGGACCTCGCTCCTGGGCCCTCGACCTCGCTCCTGGGCCCCGTCCTCACTCCTGGGGCCTCGCCCTCGCTCCTGGGCCTCGACCTCGCTCCTGGGCCCCGACCTCGCTCCTGGGCCCCGACCTCGCTCCTGGGTCCCGTCCTCGCTCCTGGGCCCCGACCTCGCTCCTGGGCCTCGACCTCACTCCTGGGCCTCGTCCTCGCTCCTGGGCCCCGACCTCGCTCCTGGGCCTCGACCTCGCTCCTGGGCCCCGTCCTCGCTCCTGGGCCCCGACCTCGCTCCTGGGCCTCGACCTCGCTCCTGGGCCCCGACCTCGCTCCTGGGCCATGTCCTCGCTCCTGGGCCCCGACCTCGCTCCTGGTACTCGACCTCGCTCCTGGGCCTCGTCCTCGCTTCTGGGCCCCGACCTCGCTCCTGGGCCTCGAACTCGCTCCTGGGCCCCGTCCTCGCTCCTGGGCCCCGACCTCGCTCCTGGGCCTCGACCTCGCTCCTGGGCCCCGACCTCGCTCCTGGGCCATGTCCTCGCTCCTGGGCCCCGACCTCGCTCCTGGGCCTCGACCTCGCTCCTGGGCCTCGTCCTCGCTCCTGGGCCCCGACCTCGCTCCTGGGCCCCGACCTCGCTCCTGGGCCTCGACCTCGCTCCTGGGCCTCGTCCTCGCTCCTGGGCCCCGACCTCGCTCCTGGGCCTCGACCTCGCTCCTGGGCCCCGTCCTCGCTCCTGGGCCTCGACCTCGCTCCTGGGCCTCGTCCTCGCTCCTGGGCCCCGACCTCGTTCCTGGGCCTCGACCTCGCTCGTGGGCCCCGACCTCGCTCCTGGGTCCTCAACCTCGCTCCTGGGCCCTGTCCTCGCTCCTGGGCCCTGTCCTCGCTCCTGGGCCTCGACCTCGTTCCTGGGCCTCGACCTCGCTCGTGGGCCCCGACCTCGCTCCTGGGTCCTCAACCTCGCTCCTGGGCCCTGTCCTCGCTCCTGGGCCCCGACCTCGCTCCTGGGCCTCGACCTCGCTCCTGGGCCCCGACCTCGCTCCTGTGCCTCCACCTCGCTCCTGGGCCCCGTCCTCGCTCCTGGGCCTCGACCTCGCTCCTGGGCCTCGACCTCGCTCCTGGGCCCCGTCCTCGCTCCTGGGCCTCGTCCTCGCTCTTGGGCCCCGACCTCGCTCCTGGGCCTCGACCTCGCTCCTGGGCCTCGTCCTCGCTCCTGGGCCTCGACCTCGCTCCTGGGCCCCGTCCTCGCTCCTGGGCCTCGACCTCGCTCCTGGGCCCCGTCCTCGCTCCTGGGCCCCGACCTCGCTCCTGGGCCCCGTCCTCGCTCCTGGGCCCCGACCTCGCTCCTGGGCCCCGACCTCGCTCCTGGGCCCCGACCTCGCTCCTGGACCCGACCTCGCTCCTGGTCCCGACCTCGCTCCTGGGCCTGGTCCTCGCTCCTGGGCCCCGTCCTCGCTCCTGGGCCTCGACCTCGCTCCTGGGCCCCGTCCTCGCTCCTGGGCCCCGACCTCGCTCCTGGTCCCGACCTCGCTCCTGGGCCTCGACCTCGCTCCTGGGCCCTGACCTCGCTCCTGGGCCCAGTCCTCGCTCCTGGGTCTCGACCTCGCTCCTGGGCCCCGACCTCGCTCCTGGGCCCCGACCTCGCTCCTGGGTCCTCGACCTCGCTCCTGGGCCCCGACCTCGCTCCTGGGCCCCGACCTCACTCCTGGGCCTCGACCTCGCTCCTGGGCCTCGACCTCGCTCCTGGGCCTCGACCTCGCTCCTGGGCCCTGTCCTCGCTCATGGTCCCCGACCTCGCTCCTGGGCCTCGACCTCGCTCCTGGGCCTCGACCTCTCTCCTGGGCCCCGACCTCGCTCCTGGGCCCCGACCTCGCTCCTGGGCCTCGACCTCGCTCCTGGGCCTCGACCTCGCTCCTGTGCCTCGACCTCGCTCCTGGGCCCCGTCCTCGCTCTTGGGCCTCGACCTCGCTCCTGGGCCTCGACCTCGCTCCTGGGCCCCGTCCTCGCTCCTGGGCCTCGTCCTCGCTCCTGGGCCCCGACCTCGCTCCTGGGCCTCGACCTCGCTCCTGGGCCTCGTCCTCGCTCCTGGGCCTCGACCTCGCTCCTGGGCCCCGTCCTCGCTCCTGGGCCTCGACCTCGCTCCTGGGCCCGTCCTCGCTCCTGGGCCCCGACCTCGCTCCTGGGCCCCGACCTCGCTCCTGGACCCGACCTCGCTCCTGGTACAGACCTCGCTCCTGGGCCTGGTCCTCGCTCCTGGGCCCCGACCTCGCTCCTGGTCCCGACCTCGCTCCTGGTCCTCGACCTCGCTCCTGGGCCCTGACCTCGCTCCTGGGCCCTGCCCTCGCTCCTGGGTCTCGACCTCGCTCCTGGGCCCTGACCTCGCTCCTGGGCCCCGACCTCGCTCCTGGGTCCTCGACCTCGATCCTGGGCCCGACCTCGCTCCTGGGCCCCGACCTCGCTCCTGTGCCTCGACCTCGCTCCTGGGCCTCGTCCTCGCTCCTGGGCCCCGACCTCGTTCCTGGGCCTCGACCTCGCTCGTGGGCCCCGACCTCGCTCCTGGGTCCTCAACCTCGCTCCTGGGCCCTGTCCTCGCTCCTGGGCCCTGTCCTCGCTCCTGGGCCTCGACCTCGTTCCTGGGCCTCGACCTCGCTCGTGGGCCCCGACCTCGCTCCTGGGTCCTCAACCTCGCTCCTGGGCCCTGTCCTCGCTCCTGGGCCCCGACCTCGCTCCTGGGCCTCGACCTCGCTCCTGGGCCCCGACCTCGCTCCTGTGCCTCCACCTCGCTCCTGGGCCCCGTCCTCGCTCCTGGGCCTCGACCTCGCTCCTGGGCCTCGACCTCGCTCCTGGGCCCCGTCCTCGCTCCTGGGCCTCGTCCTCGCTCTTGGGCCCCGACCTCGCTCCTGGGCCTCGACCTCGCTCCTGGGCCTCGTCCTCGCTCCTGGGCCTCGACCTCGCTCCTGGGCCCCGTCCTCGCTCCTGGGCCTCGACCTCGCTCCTGGGCCCCGTCCTCGCTCCTGGGCCCCGACCTCGCTCCTGGGCCCCGTCCTCGCTCCTGGGCCCCGACCTCGCTCCTGGGCCCCGACCTCGCTCCTGGACCCGACCTCGCTCCTGGTCCCGACCTCGCTCCTGGGCCTGGTCCTCGCTCCTGGGCCCCGTCCTCGCTCCTGGGCCTCGACCTCGCTCCTGGGCCCCGTCCTCGCTCCTGGGCCCCGACCTCGCTCCTGGTCCCGACCTCGCTCCTGGGCCTCGACCTCGCTCCTGGGCCCTGACCTCGCTCCTGGGCCCAGTCCTCGCTCCTGGGTCTCGACCTCGCTCCTGGGCCCCGACCTCGCTCCTGGGCCCCGACCTCGCTCCTGGGTCCTCGACCTCGCTCCTGGGCCCCGACCTCGCTCCTGGGCCCCGACCTCACTCCTGGGCCTCGACCTCGCTCCTGGGCCTCGACCTCGCTCCTGGGCCTCGACCTCGCTCCTGGGCCCTGTCCTCGCTCATGGTCCCCGACCTCGCTCCTGGGCCTCGACCTCGCTCCTGGGCCTCGACCTCTCTCCTGGGCCCCGACCTCGCTCCTGGGCCCCGACCTCGCTCCTGGGCCTCGACCTCGCTCCTGGGCCTCGACCTCGCTCCTGTGCCTCGACCTCGCTCCTGGGCCCCGTCCTCGCTCTTGGGCCTCGACCTCGCTCCTGGGCCTCGACCTCGCTCCTGGGCCCCGTCCTCGCTCCTGGGCCTCGTCCTCGCTCCTGGGCCCCGACCTCGCTCCTGGGCCTCGACCTCGCTCCTGGGCCTCGTCCTCGCTCCTGGGCCTCGACCTCGCTCCTGGGCCCCGTCCTCGCTCCTGGGCCTCGACCTCGCTCCTGGGCCCGTCCTCGCTCCTGGGCCCCGACCTCGCTCCTGGGCCCCGACCTCGCTCCTGGACCCGACCTCGCTCCTGGTCCAGACCTCGCTCCTGGGCCTGGTCCTCGCTCCTGGGCCCCGACCTCGCTCCTGGTCCCGACCTCGCTCCTGGTCCTCGACCTCGCTCCTGGGCCCTGACCTCGCTCCTGGGCCCTGTCCTCGCTCCTGGGTCTCGACCTCGCTCCTGGGCCCTGACCTCGCTCCTGGGCCCCGACCTCGCTCCTGGGTCCTCGACCTCGATCCTGGGCCCGACCTCGCTCCTGGGCCCCGACCTCGCTCCTGTGCCTCGACCTCGCTCCTGGGCCTCGACCTCGCTCCTGGGCCCTGTCCTCGCTCCTGGTCCCCGAACTCGCTCCTGGGCCTCGACCTCGCTCCTGGGCCTCGACCTCGCTCCTGGGCCCCGACCTCGATCCTGGGCCCCGACCTCGCTCCTGGGTCTCGAACTCGCTCCTGGGCCCCGACCTCGCTCCTGGGCCTCGACCTCGCTCCTGCGCCCTGTCCTCGCTCCTGGGGCCTGTCCTCGCTCCTTGGTCTCGACCTCGCTCCTGGGCCCCGACCTCGCTCCTGTGCCCCGACCTAGCTCCTGGGTCCCAACCTCGCTCCTGGGCCCGACCTCGCTCCTGGGCCCCGACCTCGCTCCTGGGCCCTGCCCTCGCTCCTGGGCCCTGTCCTCGCTCCTGGGCCGTCGACCTCGCTCCTGGGCCCCGACCTCACTCCTGGGCCTCGACCTCGCTCCTGCGCCCCGACCTCGCTCCTGGGCCCCGACCTCGCTCCTGGGCCCCGACCTCGCTCCTGGGCCCCGACCTCGCTCCTGGGCCTCGACCTCGCTCCTGGGCCTCGTCCTCGCTCCTGGGCCTCGACCTCGCTCCTGGGCCTCGACCTCGCTCCTGGGCCTCGTCCTCGCTCCTGGGCCCCGACCTCGCTCCTGGGCCTCGACCTCGCTCCTGGGCCCCGACCTCGCTCCTGGGTCCTCGACCTCGCTCCTGGGCCCTGTCCTCGCTCCTGGGCCCTGTCCTCGCTCCTGGGCCCCGACCTCGCTCCTGGGCCTCGTTATCGATCCTGGGCCTCGACCTCGCTCCTGGGCCTCGTCCTCGCTCCTGGGCCTCGGCCTCGCTCCTGGGCCTCGTCCTCGCTCCTGGGCCCCGACCTCGCTCCTGGGCCTCGACCTCGCTCGTGGGCCCCGACCTCGCTCCTGGGTCCTCGACCTCGCTCCTGGGCCCTGTCCTCGCTCCTGGGCCCTGTCCTCGCTCCTGGGCCCCGACCTCGCTCCTGGGCCTCGTTATCGATCCTGGGCCTCGACCTCGCTCCTGGGCCCCGACCTCGCTCCTGGGCCTCGACCTCACTCCTGGGCCCTGTCCTCGCTCCTGGCCCCTGTCCTCGCTCCTGTGTCTCGACCTCGCTCCTGGGCCCCGACCTTGCTCCTGGGCCCCGACCTCGCTCCTGGGTCCTTGACCTCGCTCCTGGGCCCCGACCTCTCTCCTGGGCCTCGACCTCGCTCCTGGGCCTCGACCTCGCTCCTTGTCCTCGACCTCGCTCCTGGGCCCTGTCCTCGCTCCTGGGCCCCGACCTCGCTCCTGGGCCTCGACCTCGCTCCTGGGCCTCGAACTCGCTCCTGGGCCCCGACCTCGCTCCTGGGCCCCGACCTCGCTCCTGGGCCTCGACCTCGCTCCTGGGCCCTGTCCTCGCTCCTGGGTCTCGACCTCGCTCCTGGGCCCCGACCTCGCTCCTGGGTCCTGACCTCGCTCCTGGGCCCCGACCTCGCTCCTGGGCCCTGTCCTCGCTCCTGGGCCCTGCCCTCGCTCCTGGGCCCTCGAACTCGCTCCTGGGTCCCGACCTCGCTCCTGGGCGTCGTCCTCGCTCCTGGGCCCCGACCTCACTCCTGGGCCTCGACCTCGCTCCTGGGCCCCGACCTCGCTCCTGGGCCCCGACCTCACTCCTGGGCCTCGACCTCGCTCCCGGGCCTCGACCTCGCTCCTGATCCACGACCTCGCTCCTGGGCCCTGTACTCGCTCCTGGGTCCTCGACCTCGCTCCTGGGCCACGACCTCGCTCCTGGGCCCCGGACTCGCTCCTGGGCCCCGACCTCGCTCCTGGGCCCCGACCTCGCTCCTGGGCCCCGACCTCGCTCCTGGGCCCCGACCTCGCTCCTGGGTCCTCGAACTCGCTCCTGCGTCCCGACCTCGCTCCTGGGCCCCGACCTCGCTCCTGGGTCCTCGACCTCGCTCCTGGGCCTCGACCTCGCCCCTGGGCCCCGACCTCGCTCCTGGGTCCTTGTCCTCGCTCCTGGGCCTCGACCTCGCTCCTGGGCCTCGACCTCGCTCCTGGGCCCCGACCTTGCTCCTGGGCCCCGACCTCGCTCCTGGGCCTCGACCTCGCTCCTGGGCCCCGACCTCGCTCCTGGGCCCCGACCTCGCTCTTGGGTCCTTGACCTCGCTTCTGGGCCCTCGACCTCGCTCCTGGGCCCCGACCTCGCTCCTGGGCCCCGTCCTCGCTCCTGGGCCTCGACCTCGCTCCTGGGACTCGACCTCGCTCCTGGGTCCTCGACCTCGCTCCTGGGCCCCGACCTCGCTCCTGGGCCCCGACCTCGCTCCTGGGCCTCGACCTCGCTCCTGGGCCTCCACCTCGCTCCTGGGTCCTCGACCTCGCTCCTGGGCCCCGACCTCGCTCCTGGGCCTCGACCTCGCTCCTGGGCCCCGAACTCGCTCCTGGGCCTCGCCCTCGCTCCTGGGCCTCGACCTCGCTCCTGGGCCTCGACCTCGCTCCTGGGCCCCGACCTCGCTCCTGGGTCCTCGACCTCGCTCCTGGGCCTCGACCTCGCCCCTGGGCACCGACCTCGCTCCTGGGACCTCGTCCTCGCTCCTGGGCCCCGTCCTCGCTCCTGGGCCCCGACCTCGCTCCTGGGCCCTGTCCTCGCTCCTGGGCCCTGTCCTCGCTCCTGGGCCCCGACCTCGCTCCTGGGCCTCGTTATCGATCCTGGGCCTCGACATCGCTCCTGGGCCTCGTCCTCGCTCCTGGGCCTCGGCCTCGCTCCTGGGCCTCGTCCTCGCTCCTGGGCCCCGACCTCGCTCCTGGGCCTCGACCTCGCTCGTGGGCCCCGACCTCGCTCCTGGGTCCTCGACCTCGCTCCTGGGCCCTGTCCTCGCTCCTGGGCCCTGTCCTCGCTCCTGGGCCCCGACCTCGCTCCTGGGCCTCGTTATCGATCCTGGGCCTCGACCTCGCTCCTGGGCCCCGACCTCGCTCCTGGGCCTCGACCTCACTCCTGGGCCCTGTCCTCGCTCCTGGGCCCTGTCCTCGCTCCTGGGTCTCGACCTCGCTCCTGGGCCCCGACCTCGCTCCTGGGCCCCGACCTCGCTCCTGGGTCCTTGACCTCGCTCCTGGGCCCCGACCTGTCTCCTGGGCCTCGACCTCGCTCCTGGGCCTCGACCTCGCTCCTTGTCCTCGACCTCGCTCCTGGGCCCTGTCCTCGCTCCTGGGCCCCGACCTCGCTCCTGGGCCTCGACCTCGCTCCTGGGCCTCGACCTCGCTCCTGGGCCTCGAACTTGCTCCTGGGCCCCGACCTCGCTCCTGGGCCCCGACCTCGCTCCTGGGTCTCGACCTCGCTCCTGGGCCCCGACCTCGCTCCTGGGTCTCGACCTCGCTCCTGGGCCCCGACCTCGCTCCTGGGTCCTGACCTCGCTCCAGGGCCCGACCTCGCTCCTGGGCCCCGACCTCGCTCCTGGGCCCTGTCCTCGCTCCTGGGCCCTGCCCTCGCTCCTGGGCCCTCGACCTCGCTCCTGGGTCCCGACCTCGCTCCTGGGCGTCGTCCTCGCTCCTGGGCCCCGACCTCACTCCTGGGCCTCGACCTCGCTCCTGGGCCCCGACCTCGCTCCTGGGCCCCGACCTCACTCCCGGGCCTCGACCTCGCTCCTGGGCCCCGACCTCACTCCTGGGCCTCGACCTCGCTCCTGGGCCCCGACCTCGCTCCTGGGTCCCGACCTCGCTCCTGGGCCCCGACCTCGCTCCTGGGCCTCGTCCTCGCTCCTGATCCCCGACCTCGCTCCTGGGCCCTGTACTCGCTCCTGGGTCCTCGACCTCGCTCCTGGGCCACGACGTCGCTCCTGGGTCCCGACCTCGCTCCTGGGCCCCGACCTCGCTCCTGGGCCTCGTCCTCGCTCCTGATCCCCGACCTCGCTCCTGGGCCCTGTACTCGCTCCTGAGTCCTCGACCTCGCTCCTGGGCCAAGACCTCGCTCCTGGGCCCCGGCCTCGCTCCTGGGCCCCGACCTCGCTCCTGGGCCCCGACCTCGCTCCTGGGCCCCGACCTCGCTCCTGGGTCCTCGACCTCGCTCCTGGGTCCCGACCTCGCTCCTGGGCCCCGACCTCGCTCCTGGGTCCTCGACCTCGCTCCTGGGCCTCGACCTCGCTCCTGGGCCTCGACCTCGCCCCTGGGCACCGACCTCGCTCCTGGGACCTCGTCCTCGCTCCTGGGCCCCGTCCTCGCTCCTGGGCCCCGACCTCGCTCCTGGGCCCTGTCCTCGCTCCTGGGCCCTGTCCTCGCTCCTGGGCCCCGACCTCGCTCCTGGGCCTCGTTATCGATCCTGGGCCTCGACATCGCTCCTGGGCCTCGTCCTCGCTCCTGGGCCTCGGCCTCGCTCCTGGGCCTCGTCCTCGCTCCTGGGCCCCGACCTCGCTCCTGGGCCTCGACCTCGCTCGTGGGCCCCGACCTCGCTCCTGGGTCCTCGACCTCGCTCCTGGGCCCTGTCCTCGCTCCTGGGCCCTGTCCTCGCTCCTGGGCCCCGACCTCGCTCCTGGGCCTCGTTATCGATCCTGGGCCTCGACCTCGCTCCTGGGCCCCGACCTCGCTCCTGGGCCTCGACCTCACTCCTGGGCCCTGTCCTCGCTCCTGGGCCCTGTCCTCGCTCCTGGGTCTCGACCTCGCTCCTGGGCCCCGACCTCGCTCCTGGGCCCCGACCTCGCTCCTGGGTCCTTGACCTCGCTCCTGGGCCCCGACCTGTCTCCTGGGCCTCGACCTCGCTCCTGGGCCTCGACCTCGCTCCTGGGCCCCGATCTCGCTCCTGGGCCTCGACCTCACTCCTGGGCCCTGTCCTCGCTCCTGGGCCCTGTCCTCGCTCCTGGGTCTCGACGTCGCTCCTGGGTCCCGACCTCGCTCCTGGGCCCCGACCTCGCTCCTGGGCCTCGTCCTCGCTCCTGATCCCCGACCTCGCTCCTGGGCCCTGTACTCGCTCCTGGGCCCCGACCTCGCTCCTGGGCCTCGACCTCGCTCCTGGGCCCCGTCCTCACTCCTGGGCCTCGACCTCGCTCCTGGGCCCTCGACCTCGCTCCTGGGCCTCGACCTCGCTCCTGGGCCTCGACCTCGCTCGTGGGTCCCGACCTCGCTCCTGGGTCCTCGACCTCGCTCCTGGGCCCTGTCCTCGCTCCTGGGCCCTGTCCTCGCTCCTGGGCCCCGACCTCGCTCCTGGGCCTCGTTATCGATCCTGGGCCTCGACCTCGCTCCTGGGCCCCGACCTCGCTCCTGGGCCCCGACCTCGCTCCTGGGCCTCGACCTCACTCCTGGGCCCTGTCCTCGCTCCTGGGCCCTGTCCTCGCTCCTGGGTCTCGACCTCGCTCCTGGGCCCCGACCTCGCTCCTGGGCCCCGACCTCGCTCCTGGGTCCTTGACTCGCTCCTGGGCCCCGACCTGTCTCCTGGGCCTCGACCTCGCTCCTGGGCCTCGACCTCGCTCCTTGTCCTCGACCTCGCTCCTGGGCCCTGTCCTCGCTCCTGTGCCCCGACCTCGCTCCTGGGCCTCGACCTCGCTCCTGGGCCTCGACCTCGCTCCTGGGCCTCGAACTTGCTCCTGGGCCCCGACCTCGCTCCTGGGCCCCGACCTCGCTCCTGGGTCTCGACCTCGCTCCTGGGCCCCGACCTCGCTCCTGGGTCTCGACCTCGCTCCTGGGCCCCGACCTCGCTCCTGGGTCCTGACCTCGCTCCAGGGCCCGACCTCGCTCCTGGGCCCCGACCTCGCTCCTGGGCCCTGTCCTCGCTCCTGGGCCCTGCCCTCGCTCCTGGGCCCTCGACCTCGCTCCTGGGTCCCGACCTCGCTCCTGGGCATCGTCCTCGCTCCTGGGCCCCGACCTCACTCCTGGGCCTCGACCTCGCTCCTGGGCCCCGACCTCGCTCCTGGGCCCCGACCTCACTCCTGGGCCTCGACCTCGCTCCCGGGCCTCGACCTCGCTCCTGGGCCCCGACCTCACTCCTGGGCCTCGACCTCGCTCCTGGGCACCGACCTCGCTCCTGGGTCCCGACCTCGCTCCTGGGCCCCGACCTCGCTCCTGGGCCTCGTCCTCGCTCCTGATCCCCGACCTCGCTCCTGGGCCCTGTACTCGCTCCTGGGTCCTCGACCTCGCTCCTGGGCCACGACGTCGCTCCTGGGTCCCGACCTCGCTCCTGGGCCCCGACCTCGCTCCTGGGCCTCGTCCTCGCTCCTGATCCCCGACCTCGCTCCTGGGCCCTGTACTCGCTCCTGAGTCCTCGACCTCGCTCCTGGGCCAAGACCTCGCTCCTGGGCCCCGGCCTCGCTCCTGGGCCCCGACCTCGCTCCTGGGCCCCGACCTCGCTCCTGGGCCCCGACCTCGCTCCTGGGCCCCGACCTCGCTCCTGGTCCTCGACCTCGCTCCTGGGTCCCGACCTCGCTCCTGGACCCCGACCTCGCTCCTGGGTCCTCGACCTCGCTCCTGGGCCTCGACCTCGCCCCTGGGCCCCGATCTCGCTCCTGGGTCCTCGTCCTCGCTCCTGGGCCTCGACCTCGCTCCTGGGCCTCGACCTCGCTCCTGGGCCCCGACCTCGCTCCTGGGCCCCGACCTCGCTCCTGGGCCTCGACCTCGCTCCTGGGCCCCGACCTCGCTCCTGGGCCCCGACCTCGCTCTTGGGTCCTTGACCTCGCTCCTAGGCCCTCGACCTCGCTCCTGGGCCCCGACCTCGCTCCTGGGCCCCGTCCTCGCTCCTGGGCCTCGACCTCGCTCCTGGGCCTCGACCTCGCTCCTGGGTCCTCGACCTCGCTCCTGGGCCCCGACCTCGCTCCTGGGCCCCGACCTCGCTCCTGGGCCTCGACCTCGCACCTGGGCCTCCACCTCGCTCCTGGGTCCTTGACCTCGCTCCTGGGTCCTCGACCTCGCTCCTGGGCCCCGACCTCGCTCCTGGGCCTCGACCTCGCTCCTGGGCCCCGAACTCGCTCCTGGGCCTCGCCCTCGCTCCTGGGCCTCGACCTCGCTCCTGGGCCTCGACCTCGCTCCTGGGCCCCGACCTCGCTCCTGGGTCCTCGACCTCGCTCCTGGGCCTCGAACTCGCCCCTGGGCACCGACCTCGCTCCTGGGACCTCGTCCTCGCTCCTGGGCCCCGTCCTCGCTCCTGGGCCCTGACCTCGCTCCTGGGCCTCGACCTCGCTCCTGGGCCCTCGACCTCGCTCCTGGGCCTCGACCTCGCTCCCGGGCCCCGACCTCGCCCCTGGGCACCGACCTCGCTCCTGGGACCTCGTCCTCGCTCCTGGGCCCCGTCCTCGCTCCTGGGCCCTGACCTCGCTCCTGGGCCTCGACCTCGCTCCTGGGCCCTCGACCTCGCTCCTGGGCCTCGACCTCGCTCCCGGGCCCCGACCTCGCTCCTGGGCCCCGTCCTCGCTTCTGGGCCTCGACCTCGCTCCTGGGCCCCGACCTCGCTCCTGGGCCCCGACCTCGCTCCTGGGCCTCGACCTCGCTCCTGGGCCCCGTCCTCACTCCTGGGCCTCGACCTCGCTCCTGGGCCCTCGACCTCGCTCCTGGGCCTCGACCTCGCTCCTGGGCCTCAACCTCGCTCGTGGGCCCCGACCTCGCTCCTGGGTCCTCGACCTCACTCCTGGACCCCGACCTCGCTCCTGGGTCCTCGACCTCGCTCCTGGGCCCCGACCTCGCTCCGGGGCCTCCTCCTCGCTTCTGGGCCCTCGACCTCACTCCTGGGCCTCGACCTCGCTCCTGGGCCCCGTGCTCACTCCTGGGTCCCGACATCGCTCCTGGGCCCCGACCTCGCTCCTGGGCCCCGACCTCGCCCCTGGGCCTCGACCTCGCTCCTGGGCCTCGACCTCGCTCCTGGGCCTCGACCTCGCTCCTGGTACTCGACCTCGCTCCTGGGCCTTGTCCTCACTCCTGGACCCCGACCTCGCTCCTGGGCCTCGACCTCGCTCCTGGTACTCGACCTCGCACCTGGGCCTCCTCCTCGCTTCTGGGACCTCGACCTCACTCCTGGGCCTCGACCTCGCTCCTGGGCCCCGTCCTCACTCCTGGGTCCCGACCTCGCTCCTGGGCCCCGACCTCGCTCCTGGGCCATGTCCTCGCTCCTGGGCCCCGACCTCGCTCCTGGGCCTCGACCTCGCTCCTGGGCCTCGTCCTCGCTCCTGGGCCCCGACCTCGCTCCTGGGCCTCGACCTCGCTTCTGGGCCCCGTCCTCGCTCCTGGGCCCCGACCTCGCTCCTGGGCCTCGACCTCGCTCCTGGGCCCCGACCTCGCTCCTGGGCCATGTCCTCGCTCCTGGGCCCCGACCTCGCTCCTGGGCCTCGACCTCGCTCCTGGGCCTCGTCCTCGCTCCTGGGCCCCGACCTCGCTCCTGGGCCCCGACCTCGCTCCTGGGCCTCGACCTCGCTCCTGGGCCTCGTCCTCGTTCCTGGGCCCCGACCTCGCTCCTGGGCCTCGACCTCGCTCCTGGGCCCCGTCCTCGCTCCTGGGCCTCGACCTCGCTCCTGGGCTTCGTCCTCGCTCGTGGGCCCCGACCTCGCTCCTGGGCCTCGACCTCGCTCCTGGGCCCTGTCCTCGCTCCTGGGCCCCGTCCTCGCTCCTGGGCCCCGACCTCGCTCCTGGGCCTCGTTATCGATCCTGGGCCTCGACCTCGCTCCTGGGCCTTGACCTCGCTCCTGGGCCCCGACCTCGCTCCTGGGCCTCGACCTCGCTCCTGGGCCCCGACCTCGCAACTGGGTCCTCGACCTCGCTCCTGGGCCCTGACCTCGGTCCTGGGCCACGACCTCGCTCCTGGGCTCCGACCTCGCTCCTGGGCCCCGAACTCGCTCCTGGTCCCCGACCTCGCTCCTGGGTCCTCGACCTCGCTCCTGGGCCCCGACCTCGCTCCTGGGCCTCGACCTCGCTCCTGGGTCCTCGACCTCGCTCCTGGGTCCTCGACCTCGCTCCTGGGCCCCGACCTCGCTCCTGGGCCTCGCCCTCGCTCCTGGTACTCGACCTCGCACCTGGGCCTCCTCCTCGCTTCTGGGCCCTCGACCTCACTCCTGGGCCTCGACCTCGCTCCTGGGCCCCGTCCTCACTCCTGGGTCCCGACCTCGCTCCTGGGCCCCGACCTCGCTCCTGGGCCATGTCCTCGCTCCTGGGCCCCGACCTCGCTCCTGGGCTTCGACCTCGCTCCTGGGCCTCGTCCTCGCTCCTGGGCCCCGACCTCGCTCCTGGGCCTCGACCTCGCTTCTGGGCCCCGTCCTCGCTCCTGGGCCCCGACCTCGCTCCTGGGCCTCGACCTCGCTCCTGGGCCCCGACCTCGCTCCTGGGCCATGTCCTCGCTCCTGGGCCCCGACCTCGCTCCTGGGCCTCGACCTCGCTCCTGGGCCTCGTCCTCGCTCCTGGGCCCCGACCTCGCTCCTGGGCCCCGACCTCGCTCCTGGGCCTCGACCTCGCTCCTGGGCCTCGTCCTCGTTCCTGGGCCCCGACCTCGCTCCTGGGCCTCGACCTCGCTCCTGGGCCCCGTCCTCGCTCCTGGGCCTCGACCTCGCTCCTGGGCTTCGTCCTCGCTCGTGGGCCCCGACCTCGCTCCTGGGCTTCGACCTCGCTCCTGGGCTTCGACCTCGCTCCTGGGCCCCGACCTCGCTCCTGGGCCCCGACCTCGCTCCTGGGCTTCGACCTCGCTCCTGGGCCTCGTCCTCGCTCCTGGGCCCCGACCTCGCTCCTCGGCCCCGACCTCGCTCCTGGGCCTCGACCTCGCTCCTGGGCCTCGTCCTCGTTCCTGGGCCCCGACCTCGCTCCTGGGCCTCGACCTCGCTCCTGGGCCTCGTCCTCGTTCCTGGGCCCCGACCTCGCTCCTGGGCCTCGACCTCGCTCCTGGGCCCCGTCCTCGCTCCTGGGCCTCGACCTCGCTCCTGGGCTTCGTCCTCGCTCGTGGGCCCCGACCTCGCTCCTGGGCCTCGACCTCGCTCCTGGGCCCCGTCCTCGCTCCTGGGCCCCGTCCTCGCTCCTGGGCCCCGACCTCGCTCCTGGGCCTCGTTATCGATCCTGGGCCTCGACCTCGCTCCTGGGCCTTGACCTCGCTCCTGGGCCCCGACCTCGCTCCTGGGCCCCGACCTCGCAACTGGGTCCTCGACCTCGCTCCTGGGCCCTGACCTCGGTCCTGGGCCACGACCTCGCTCCTGGGCTCCGACCTCGCTCCTGGGCCCCGAAATCGCTCCTGGTCCCCGACCTCGCTCCTGGGTCCTCGACCTCGCTCCTGGGCCCCGACCTCGCTCCTGGGCCTCGACCTCGCTCCTGGGTCCTCGACCTCGCTCCTGGGTCCTCGACCTCGCTCCTGGGCCCCGACCTCGCTCCTGGGCCTCGCCCTCGCTCCTGGTACTCGACCTCGCACCTGGGCCTCCTCCTCGCTTCTGGGCCCTCGACCTCACTCCTGGGCCTCGACCTCGCTCCTGGGCCCCGTCCTCACTCCTGGGTCCCGACCTCGCTCCTGGGCCCCGACCTCGCTCCTGGGCCATGTCCTCGCTCCTGGGCCCCGACCTCGCTCCTGGGCCTCGACCTCGCTCCTGGGCCTCGTCCTCGCTCCTGGGCCCCGACCTCGCTCCTGGGCCTCGACCTCGCTTCTGGGCCCCGTCCTCGCTCCTGGGCCCCGACCTCGCTCCTGGGCCTCGACCTCGCTCCTGGGCCCCGACCTCGCTCCTGGGCCATGTCCTCGCTCCTGGGCCCCGACCTCGCTCCTGGGCGTCGTCCTCGCTCCTGGGCCCCGACCTCACTCCTGGGCCTCGACCTCGCTCCTGGGCCCCGACCTCGCTCCTGGGCCCCGACCTCACTCCTGGGCCTCGACCTCGCTCCCGGGCCTCGACCTCGCTCCTGGGCCCCGACCTCACTCCTGGGCCTCGACCTCGCTCCTGGGCCACGACCTCGCTCCTGGGTCCCGACCTCGCTCCTGGGCCCCGACCTCGCTCCTGGGCCTCGTCCTCGCTCCTGATCCCCGACCTCGCTCCTGGGCCCTGTACTCGCTCCTGGGTCCTCGACCTCGCTCCTGGGCCACGACGTCGCTCCTGGGTCCCGACCTCGCTCCTGGGCCCCGACCTCGCTCCTGGGCCTCGTCCTCGCTCCTGATCCCCGACCTCGCTCCTGGGCCCTGTACTCGCTCCTGAGTCCTCGACCTCGCTCCTGGGCCCCGACCTCGCTCCTGGGCCTCGTCCTCGCTCCTGATCCCCGACCTCGCTCCTGGGCCCTGTACTCGCTCCTGAGTCCTCGACCTCGCTCCTGGGCCAAGACCTCGCTCCTGGGCCCCGGCCTCGCTCCTGGGCCCCGACCTCGCTCCTGGGCCCCGACCTCGCTCCTGGGCCCCGACCTCGCTCCTGGGCCCCGACCTCGCTCCTGGGTCCTCGACCTCGCTCCTGGGTCCCGACCTCGCTCCTGGGCCCCGACCTCGCTCCTGGGTCCTCGACCTCGCTCCTGGGCCTCGACCTCGCCCCTGGGCCACGACCTCGCTCCTGGGTCCTCGTCCTCGCTCCTGGGCCTCGACCTCGCTCCTGGGCCTCGACCTCGCTCCTGGGCCCCGACCTCGCTCCTGGGCCCCGACCTCGCTCCTGGGCCTCGACCTCGCTCCTGGGCCCCGACCTCGCTCCTGGGCCCCGACCTCGCTCTTGGGTCCTTGACCTCGCTCCTAGGCCCTCGACCTCGCTCCTGGGCCCCGACCTCGCTCCTGGGCCCCGTCCTCGCTCCTGGGCCTCGACCTCGCTCCTGGGCCTCGACCTCGCTCCTGGGTCCTCGACCTCGCTCCTGGGCCCCGACCTCGCTCCTGGGCCCCGACCTCGCTCCTGGGCCTCGACCTCGCTCCTGGGCCTCCACCTCGCTCCTGGGTCCTTGACCTCGCTCCTGGGTCCTCGACCTCGCTCCTGGGCCCCGACCTCGCTCCTGGGCCTCGACCTCGCTCCTGGGCCCCGAACTCGCTCCTGGGCCTCGCCCTCGCTCCTGGGCCTCGACCTCGCTCCTGGGCCTCGACCTCGCTCCTGGGCCCCGACCTCGCTCCTGGGTCCTCGACCTCGCTCCTGGGCCTCGAACTCGCCCCTGGGCACCGACCTCGCTCCTGGGAACTCGTCCTCGCTCCTGGGCCCCGTCCTCGCTCCTGGGCCCCAACCTCGCTCCTGGGCCTCGACCTCGCTCCTGGGCCCTCGACCTCGCTCCTGGGCCTCGACCTCGCTCCCGGGCCCCGACCTCGCTCCTGGGCCCCGTCCTCGCTCCTGGGCCTCGACCTCGCTCCTGGGCCCCGACCTCGCTCCTGGGCCCCGACCTCGCTCCTGGGCCTCGACCTCGCTCCTGGGCCCCGACCTCGCTCCTGGGTCCTCGACCTCGCTCCTGGGCCTCGAACTCGCCCCTGGGCACCGACCTCGCTCCTGGGAACTCGTCCTCGCTCCTGGGCCCCGTCCTCGCTCCAGGGTCCCGACCTCGCTCCTGGGCCCCGACCTCGCTCCTGGGTCCTCGACCTCGCTCCTGGGCCTCGACCTCGCCCCTGGGCCACGACCTCGCTCCTGGGTCCTCGTCCTCGCTCCTGGGCCTCGACCTCGCTCCTGGGCCTCGACCTCGCTCCTGGGCCCCGACCTCGCTCCTGGGCCCCGACCTCGCTCCTGGGCCTCGACCTCGCTCCTGGGCCCCGACCTCGCTCCTGGGCCCCGACCTCGCTCTTGGGTCCTTGACCTCGCTCCTAGGCCCTCGACCTCGCTCCTGGGCCCCGACCTCGCTCCTGGGCCCCGTCCTCGCTCCTGGGCCTCGACCTCGCTCCTGGGCCTCGACCTCGCTCCTGGGTCCTCGACCTCGCTCCTGGGCCCCGACCTCGCTCCTGGGCCCCGACCTCGCTCCTGGGCCTCGACCTCGCTCCTGGGCCTCCACCTCGCTCCTGGGTCCTTGACCTCGCTCCTGGGTCCTCGACCTCGCTCCTGGGCCCCGACCTCGCTCCTGGGCCTCGACCTCGCTCCTGGGCCCCGAACTCGCTCCTGGGCCTCGCCCTCGCTCCTGGGCCTCGACCTCGCTCCTGGGCCTCGACCTCGCTCCTGGGCCCCGACCTCGCTCCTGGGTCCTCGACCTCGCTCCTGGGCCTCGAACTCGCCCCTGGGCACCGACCTCGCTCCTGGGAACTCGTCCTCGCTCCTGGGCCCCGTCCTCGCTCCTGGGCCCCAACCTCGCTCCTGGGCCTCGACCTCGCTCCTGGGCCCTCGACCTCGCTCCTGGGCCTCGACCTCGCTCCCGGGCCCCGACCTCGCTCCTGGGCCCCGTCCTCGCTCCTGGGCCTCGACCTCGCTCCTGGGCCCCGACCTCGCTCCTGGGCCCCGACCTCGCTCCTGGGCCTCGACCTCGCTCCTGGGCCCCGTCCTCACTCCTGGGCCTCGACCTCGCTCCTGGGCCCTCGACCTCGCTCCTGGGCCTCGACCTCGCTCCAGGGCCTCAACCTCGCTCCTGGGCACCGACCTCGCTCCTGGGTCCTCGACCTCACTCCTGGACCCCGACCTCGCTCCTGGGTCCTCGACCTCGCTCCTGGGCCCCGACCTCGCTCCGGGGCCTCCTCCTCGCTTCTGGGCCCTCGACCTCACTCCTGGGCCTCGACCTCGCTCCTGGGCCCCGTCCTCACTCCTGGGTCCCGACCTCGCTCCTGGGCCCCGACCTTGCTCCTGGGCCCCGACCTCGCCCCTGGGCCTCGACCTCGCTCCTGGGCCTCGACCTCGCTCCTGGGCCTCGACCTCGCTCCTGGTACTCGACCTCGCTCCTGGGCCTTGTCCTCACTCCTGGACCCCGACCTCGCTCCTGGGCCTCGACCTCGCTCCTGGTACTCGACCTCGCACCTGGGCCTCCTCCTCGCTTCTGGGCCCTCGACCTCACTCCTGGGCCTCGACCTCGCTCCTGGGCCCCGTCCTCACTCCTGGGTCCCGACCTCGCTCCTGGGCCCCGACCTCGCTCCTGGGCCATGTCCTCGCTCCTGGGCCCCGACCTCGCTCCTGGGCCTCGACCTCGCTCCTGGGCCTCGTCCTCGCTCCTGGGCCCCGACCTCGCTCCTGGGCCTCGACCTCGCTTCTGGGCCCCGTCCTCGCTCCTGGGCCCCGACCTCGCTCCTGGGCCTCGACCTCGCTCCTGGGCCCCGACCTCGCTCCTGGGCCATGTCCTCGCTCCTGGGCCCCGACCTCGCTCCTGGGCCTCGACCTCGCTCCTGGGCCTCATCCTCGCTCCTGGGCCCCGACCTCGCTCCTGGGCCCCGACCTCGCTCCTGGTCCTCGACCTCGCTCCTGGGCCTCGTCCTCGTTCCTGGGCCCCGACCTCGCTCCTGGGCCTCGACCTCGCTCCTGGGCCCCGTCCTCGCTCCTGGGCCCCGACCTCGCTCCTGGGCCTCGACCTCGCTCCTGGTACTCGACCTCGCTCCTGGGCCTTGTCCTCACTCCTGGACCCCGACCTCGCTCCTGGGCCTCGACCTCGCTCCTGGTACTCGACCTCGCACCTGGGCCTCCTCCTCGCTTCTGGGCCCTCGACCACACTCCTGGGCCTCGACCTCGCTCCTGGGCCCCGTCCTCACTCCTGGGTCCCGACCTCGCTCCTGGGCCCCGACCTCGCTCCTGGGCCATGTCCTCGCTCCTGGGCCCCGACCTCGCTCCTGGGCCATGTCCTCGCTCCTGGGCCCCGACCTCGCTCCTGGGCCTCGACCTCGCTCCTGGGCCTCGTCCTCGCTCCTGGGCCCCGACCTCGCTCCTGGGCCTCGACCTCGCTTCTGGGCCCCATACTCGCTCCTGGGCCCCGACCTCGCTCCTGGGCCTCGACCTCGCTCCTGGGCCCCGACCTCGCTCCTGGGCCATTTCCTCGCTCCTGGGCCCCGACCTCGCTCCTGGGCCTCGACCTCGCTCCTGGGCCTCGTCCTCGCTCCTGGGCCCCGACCTCGCTCCTGGGCCCCGACCTCGCTCCTGGGCCTCGACCTCGCTCCTGGGCCTCGTCCTCGTTCCTGGGCCCCGACCTCGCTCCTGGGCCTCGACCTCGCTCCTGGGCCCCGTCCTCGCTCCTGGGCCTCGACCTCGCTCCTGAGCCCTGTCCTCGCTCCTGGCCCCGTCCTCGCTCCTGGGCCCCGACCTCGCTCCTGGGCCTCGTTATCGATCCTGGGCCTCGACCTCGCTCCTGGGCCTTGACCTCGCTCCTGGGCCCCGACCTCGCTCCTGGGCCTCGACCTCGCTCCTGGGCCCCGACCTCGCTCCTGGGTCCTCGACCTCGCTCCTGGGCCCCGACCTCGGTCCTGGGCCACGACCTCGCTCCTGGGCTCCGACCTCGCTCCGGGGCCTCCTCCTCGCTTCTGGGCCCTCGACCTCGCTCCTGGGCCTCGACCTCGCTCCTGGGCCTCGTCCTCGCTCCTGGGCCCCGACCTCGCTCCTGGGCCTCGACCTCGCTTCTGGGCCCCATCCTCGCTCCTGGGCCCCGACCTCGCTCCTGGGCCTCGACCTCGCTCCTGGGCCCCGACCTCGCTCCTGGGCCATTTCCTCGCTCCTGGGCCCCGACCTCGCTCCTGGGCCTCGACCTCGCTCCTGGGCCTCGTCCTCGCTCCTGGGCCCCGACCTCGCTCCTGGGCCCCGACCTCGCTCCTGGGCCTCGACCTCGCTCCTGGGCCTCGTCCTCGTTCCTGGGCCCCGACCTCGCTCCTGGGCCTCGACCTCGCTCCTGGGCCCCGTCCTCGCTCCTGGGCCTCGACCTCGCTCCTGAGCCCTGTCCTCGCTCCTGGCCCCGTCCTCGCTCCTGGGCCCCGACCTCGCTCCTGGGCCTCGTTATCGATCCTGGGCCTCGACCTCGCTCCTGGGCCTTGACCTCGCTCCTGGGCCCCGACCTCGCTCCTGGGCCTCGACCTCGCTCCTGGGCCCCGACCTCGCTCCTGGGTCCTCGACCTCGCTCCTGGGCCCCGACCTCGGTCCTGGGCCACGACCTCGCTCCTGGGCTCCGACCTCGCTCCGGGGCCTCCTCCTCGCTTCTGGGCCCTCGACCTCGCTCCTGGGCCTCGACCTCGCTCCAGGGCCTCAACCTCGCTCCTGGGCCCCGACCTCGCTCCTGGGTCCTCGACCTCACTCCTGGACCCCGACCTCGCTCCTGGGTCCTCGACCTCGCTCCTGGGCCCCGACCTCGCTCCGGGGCCTCCTCCTCGCTTCTGGGCCCTCGACCTCACTCCTGGGCCTCGACCTCGCTCCTGGGCCCCGTCCTCACTCCTGGGTCCCGACCTCGCTCCTGGGCCCCGACCTCGCTCCTGGGCCCCGACCTCGCCCCTGGGCCTCGACCTCGCTCCTGGGCCTCGACCTCGCTCCTGGGCCTCGACCTCGCTCCTGGTACTCGACCTCGCTCCTGGGCCTTGTCCTCACTCCTGGACCCCGACCTCGCTCCTGGGCCTCGACCTCGCTCCTGGTACTCGACCTCGCACCTGGGCCTCCTCCTCGCTTCTGGGCCCTCGACCTCACTCCTGGGCCTCGACCTCGCTCCTGGGCCCCGTCCTCACTCCTGGGTCCCGACCTCGCTCCTGGGCCCCGACCTCGCTCCTGGGCCATGTCCTCGCTCCTGGGCCCCGACCTCGCTCCTGGGCCTTGACCTCGCTCCTGGGCCTCGTCCTCGCTCCTGGGCCCCGACCTCGCTCCTGGGCCTCGACCTCGCTTCTGGGCCCCGTCCTCGCTCCTGGGCCCCGACCTCGCTCCTGGGCCTCGACCTCGCTCCTGGGCCCCGACCTCGCTCCTGGGCCATGTCCTCGCTCCTGGGCCCCGACCTCGCTCCTGGGCCTCGACCTCGCTCCTGGGCCTCGTCCTCGCTCCTGGGTCCCGACCTCGCTCCTGGGCCCCGACCTCGCTCCTGGGCCTCGACCTCGCTCCTGGGCCTCGTCCTCGTTCCTGGGCCCCGACCTCGCTCCTGGGCCTCGACCTCGCTCCTGGGCCCCGTCCTCGCTCCTGGGCCCCGACCTCGCTCCTGGGCCTCGACCTCGCTCCTGGTACTCGACCTCGCTCCTGGGCCTTGTCCTCACTCCTGGACCCCGACCTCGCTCCTGGTCCTCGACCTCGCTCCTGGTACTCGACCTCGCACCTGGGCCTCCTCCTCGCTTCTGGGCCCTCGACCTCACTCCTGGGCCTCGACCTCGCTCCTGGGCCCCGTCCTCACTCCTGGGTCCCGACCTCGCTCCTGGGCCCCGACCTCGCTCCTGGGCCATGTCCTCGCTCCTGGGCCCCGACCTCGCTCCTGGGCCTCGACCTCGCTCCTGGGCCTCGTCCTCGCTCCTGGGCCCCGACCTCGCTCCTGGGCCCCGACCTCGCTCCTGGGCCTCGACCTCGCTCCTGTGCCCCGACCTCGCTCCTGGGCCATGTCCTCGCTCCTGGGCCCCGACCTCGCTCCTGGGCCTCGACCTCGCTCCTGGGCCTCGTCCTCGCTCCTGGGCCCCGACCTCGCTCCTGGGCCCCGACCTCGCTCCTGGGCCTCGACCTCGCTCCTGGGCCTCGTCCTCGTTCCTGGGCCCCGACCTCGCTCCTGGGCCTCGACCTCGCTCCTGGGCCCCGTCCTCGCTCCTGGGCCTCGACCTCGCTCCTGAGCCCTGTCCTCGCTCCTGGCCCCGTCCTCGCTCCTGGGCCCCGACCTCGCTCCTGGGCCTCGTTATCGATCCTGGGCCTCGACCTCGCTCCTGGGCCTTGACCTCGCTCCTGGGCCCCGACCTCGCTCCTGGGCCTCGACCTCGCTCCTGGGCCCCGACCTCGCTCCTGGGTCCTCGACCTCGCTCCTGGGCCCCGACCTCGGCCCTGGGCCACGACCTCGCTCCTGGGCTCCGACCTCGCTCCTGGGCCCCGAACTCGCTCCTGGTCCCCGACCCCGCTCCTGGGTCCTCGACCTCGCTCCTGGGCCCCGACCTCGCTCCTGGGCCTCGACCTCGCTCCTGGGTCCTCGACCTCGCTCCTGGGTCCTCGACCTCGCTCCTGGGCCCCGACCTCGCTCCTGGGCCTCGCCCTCGCTCCTGGTACTCGACCTCGCACCTGGGCCTCCTCCTCGCTTCTGGGCCCTCGACCTCACTCCTGGGCCTCGACCTCGCTCCTGGGCCCCGTCCTCACTCCTGGGTCCCGACCTCGCTCCTGGGCCCCGACCTCGCTCCTGGGCCATGTCCTCGCTCCTGGGCCCCGACCTCGCTCCTGGGCCTCGACCTCGCTCCTGGGCCTCGTCCTCGCTCCTGGGCCCCGACCTCGCTCCTGGGCCTCGACCTCGCTTCTGGGCCCCGTCCTCGCTCCTGGGCCCCGACCTCGCTCCTGGGCCTCGACCTCGCTCCTGGGCCCCGACCTCGCTCCTGGGCCATGTCCTCGCTCCTGGGCCCCGACCTTGCTCCTGGGCCTCGACCTCGCTCCTGGGCCTCGTCCTCGCTCCTGGGCCCCGACCTCGCTCCTGGGCCCCGACCTCGCTCCTGGGCCTCGACCTCGCTCCTGGGCCTCGTCCTCGTTCCTGGGCCTCGACCTCGCTCCTGGGCTTCGTCTCGCTCGTGGGCCCCGACCTCGCTCCTGGGCCCCGTCCTCACTCCTGGGTCCCGACCTCGCTCCTGGGCCCCGACCTCGCTCCTGGGCCATGTCCTCGCTCCTGGGCCCCGACCTCGCTCCTGGGCCTCGACCTCGCTCCTGGGCCTCGACCTCGCTCCTGGGCTTCGTCTCGCTCGTGGGCCCCGACCTCGCTCCTGGGCCCCGTCCTCACTCCTGGGTCCCGACCTCGCTCCTGGGCCCCGACCTCGCTCCTGGGCCATGTCCTCGCTCCTGGGCCCCGACCTCGCTCCTGGGCCTCGACCTCGCTCCTGGGCCTCGTCCTCGCTCCTGGGCCCCGACCTCGCTCCTGGGCCTCGACCTCGCTTCTGGGCCCCGTCCTCGCTCCTGGGCCCCGACCTCGCTCCTGGGCCTCGACCTCGCTCCTGGGCCCCGACCTCGCTCCTGGGCCATGTCCTCGCTCCTGGGCCCCGACCTCGCTCCTGGGCCTCGACCTCGCTCCTGGGCCTCGTCCTCGCTCCTGGGCCCCGACCTCGCTCCTGGGCCCCGACCTCGCTCCTGGGCCTCGACCTCGCTCCTGGGCCTCGTCCTCGTTCCTGGGCCTCGACCTCGCTCCTGGGCTTCGTCTCGCTCGTGGGCCCCGACCTCGCTCCTGGGCCTCGACCTCGCTCCTGGGCCCTGTCCTCGCTCCTGGGCCCCGTCCTCGCTCCTGGGCCCCGACCTCGCTCCTGGGCCTCGTTATCGATCCTGGGCCTCGACCTCGCTCCTGGGCCTTGACCTCGCTCCTGGGCCCCGACCTCGCTCCTGGGCCTCGACCTCGCTCCTGGGCCCCGACCTCGCTCCTGGGTCCTCGACCTCGCTCCTGGGCCCCGACCTCGGTCCTGGGCCACGACCTCGCTCCTGGGCTCCGACCTCGCTCCTGGGCCCCGAACTCGCTCCTGGTCCCCGACCTCGCTCCTGGGTCCTCGACCTCGCTCCTGGGCCCCGACCTCGCTCCTGGGCCTCGACCTCGCTCCTGGGTCCTCGACCTCGCTCCTGGGTCCTCGACCTCGCTCCTGGGCCCCGACCTCGCTCCTGGGCCTCGCCCTCGCTCCTGGGCCTCGACCTCGCTCCTGGGCCCAGAACTCGCTCCTGGGCCTCGCCCTCGCTCCTGGGCCTCGACCTCGCTCCTGGGCCTCGACCTCGCTCCTGGGCCCCGACCTCACTCCTGGGCCTCGCCCTCGCTCCTGGGCCCCGACCTCGCTCCTGGGCCTCGCCCTCGCTCCTGGGCCTCGACCTCGCTCCTGGGCCCCGAACTCGCTCCTGGGCCTCGCCCTCGCTCCTGGGCCTCGACCTCGCTCCTGGGCCTCGAACTCGCTCCTGGGCCCCGAACTCGCTCCTGGGCCTCGCCCTCGCTCCTGGGTCCTCGACCTCGCTCCTGGGTCCTCGACCTCGCTCCTGGGCCTCGACCTCGCCCCTGGAGACCGACCTCGCTCCTGGGACATCGTCCTCGCTCCTGGGCCCCGTCCTCGCTCCTGGGCCCCGACCTCGCTCCTGGGCCTCGACCTCGCTCCTGGGCCCTCGACCTCGCTCCTGGGCCTCGACCTCGCTCCCGGGCCCCGACCTCGCTCCTGGGCCCCGTCCTCGCTCCTGGGCCTCGACCTCGCTCCTGGGCCCCGACCTCGCTCCTGGGCCCCGACCTCGCTCCTGGGCCTCGACCTCGCTCCTGGGCCCCGTCCTCGCTCCTGGGCCTCGACATCGCTCCTGGGCCCTCGACCTCGCTCCTGGGCCCCGACCTCGGTCCTGGGCCCCGACCTCGCCCTTGGGCCTCGACCTCGCTCCTGGGCCTCGACCTCGCTCCTGGGCCTCGACCTCGCTCCTGGGCCTCGACCTCGCTCCTGGGCCCCGACGTCGCTCCTGGGCCTCGACCTCGCTCCTGGTACTCGACCTCGCACCTGGGCCTCCTCCTCGCTTCTGGGCCCTCGACCTCACTCCTGGGCCTCGACCTCGCTCCTGGGCCCCGTCCTCACTCCTGGGTCCCGATCTCGCTCCTGGGCCCCGACCTCGCTCCTGGGCCCCGTCCTCACTCCTGGGTCCCGACCTCGCTCCTGGGTCCCGACCTCGCTCCTGGGCCCCGACCTCGCTCCTGGGCCATGTCCTCGCTCCTGGGCCCCGACCTCGCTCCTGGGCCTCGACCTCGCTCCTGGGCCTCGTCCTCGCTCCTGGGCCCCGACCTCGCTCCTGGGCCTCGACCTCGCTTCTGGGCCCCGTCCTCGCTCCTGGGCCCCGACCTCGCTCCTGGGCCTCGACCTCGCTCCTGGGCCCCGACCTCGCTCCTGGGCCATGTCCTCGCTCCTGGGCCCCGACCTCGCTCCTGGGCCTCGACCTCGCTCCTGGGCCTCGTCCTCGCTCCTGGGCCCCGACCTCGCTCCTGGGCCCCGACCTCGCTCCTGGGCCTCGACCTCGCTCCTGGGCCTCGTCCTCGTTCCTGGGCCCCGACCTCGCTCCTGGGCCTCGACCTCGCTCCTGGGCCCCGTCCTCGCTCCTGGGCCTCGACCTCGCTCCTGGGCTTCGTCCTCGCTCGTGGGCCCCGACCTCGCTCCTGGGCCTCGACCTCGCTCCTGGGCCCTGTCCTCGCTCCTGGGCCCCGTCCTCGCTCCTGGGCCCCGACCTCGCTCCTGGGCCTCGTTATCGATCCTGGGCCTCTACCTCGCTCCTGGGCCTTGACCTCGCTCCTGGGCCCCGACCTCGCTCCTGGGCCTCGACCTCGCTCCTGGGCCCCGACCTCCCTCCTGGGCCTCGCCCTCGCTGCTGGGCCCCGACCTCGCTCCTGGGCCTCGCCCTCGCTCCTGGGCCTCGACCTCGCTCCTGGGCCCCGAACTCGCTCCTGGGCCTCGCCCTCGCTCCTGGGCCTCGACCTCGCTCCTGGGCCTCGAACTCGCTCCTGGGCCCCGAACTCGCTCCTGGGCCTCGACCTCGCTCCTGGGTCCTCGACCTCGCACCTGGGTCCTCGACCTCGCTCCTGGGCCTCGACCTCGCCCCTGGACACCGACCTCGCTCCTGGGACATCGTCCTCGCTCCTGGGCCCCGTCCTCGCTCCTGGGCCCCGACCTCGCTCCTGGGCCTCGACCTCGCTCCTGGGCCCTCGACCTCGCTCCTGGGCCTCGACCTCGCTCCCGGGCCCCGACCTCGCTCCTGGGCCCCGTCCTCGCTCCTGGGCCTCGACCTCGCTCCTGGGCCCCGACCTCGCTCCTGGGCCCCGACCTCGCTCCTGGGCCTCGACCTCGCTCCTGGGCCCCGTCCTCACTCCTGGGCCTCGACCTCGCTCCTGGGCCCTCGACCTCGCTCCTGGGCCCCGTCCTCACTCCTGGGTCCCGATCTCGCTCCTGGGCCCCGACCTCGGTCCTGGGCCCCGACCTCGCCCTTGGGCCTCGACCTCGCTCCTGGGCCTCGACCTCGCTCCTGGGCCTCGACCTCGCTCCTGGGCCTCGACCTCGCTCCTGGGCCCCGACGTCGCTCCTGGGCCTCGACCTCGCTCCTGGTACTCGACCTCGCACCTGGGCCTCCTCCTCGCTTCTGGGCCCTCGACCTCACTCCTGTGCCTCGACCTCGCTCCTGGGCCCCGTCCTCACTCCTGGGTCCCGATCTCGCTCCTGGGCCCCGACCTCGCTCCTGGGCCCCGTCCTCACTCCTGGGTCCCGACCTCGCTCCTGGGCCCCGACCTCGCTCCTGGGCCTCGACCTTGCTCCTGGGCCTCGTCCTCGCTCCTGGGCCCCGACCTCGCTCCTGGGCCTCGACCTCGCTTCTGGGCCCCGTCCTCGCTCCTGGGCCCCGACCTCGCTCCTGGGCCTCGACCTCGCTCCTGGGCCCCGACCACGCTCCTGGGCCATGTCCTCGCTCCTGGGCCCCGACCTCGCTCCTGGGCCTCGACCTCGCTCCTGGGCCCCGTCCTCGCTCCTGGGTCCTCAACCTCGCTCCTGGGCCCTGTCCTCGCTCCTGGGACCCGTCCTCGCTCCTGGGCCCCGACCTCGCTCCTGGGCCTCGTTATCGATCCTGGGCCTCGAGCTCGCTCCTGGGCCTCGACCTCGCTCCTGGGCCCCGACCTCGCTCCTGGGCCTCGACCTCGCTCCTGGGCCTCGACCTCGCTCCTGGGCCCCGTCCTCGCTCCTGGGCCTCGACCTCGCTCCTCGGCCTCGACCTCGCTCCTGGGCCTCGACCTCGCTCCTGGGCCTCGACCTCGCTCCTGGGCCCCGTCCTCGCTCCTGGGCCTCGACCTCGCTCCTGGGCCTCGTCCTCGCTCCTGGGCCCCGACCTCGCTCCTGGGCCTCGACCTCGCTCCTGGGCCTCATCCTCGCTCCTGGGCCTCGACCTCGCTCCTGGGCCCCGTCCTCGCTCCTGGGCCTCGACCTCGCTCCTGGGCCCCGTCCTCGCTCCTGGGCCCCGACCTCGCTCCTGGGCCTCGACCTCGTTCCTGGGCCTCGACCTCGCTCCTGGTCCTCGACCTCGCTCCTGGGCCTCGACCTCGCTCCTGGGTCCTCGACCTCGCTCCTGGGTCCTCGAACTCGCTCCTGGGCCCCGACCTCGCCCCTGGGCCTCCACCTCGCTACTGGGCCCCGACCTCGCTCCTGGGCCCCGACCTCGCTCCTGGGCCTCGACCTCGCTCCTGGGCCCCGACCTCGCTCCTGGGCCTCGACCTCGCTCCTGGGCCCCGACCTCGCTCCTGGGCCTCGACCTCGCTCCTGGGTCCTCGACCTCGCTCCTGGGCCCGACCTCGCTCCTGGTCCCGACCTCGCTCCTGGGTCCTCGACCTCGCTCCTGGGCCCCGTCCTCGCTCCTGGATCCTCGACCTCGCTCCTGGGTCCTCGACCTTGCTCCTGGGCCCCGACCTCGCTCCTGGGCCCGACCTCGCTCCTGGGCCTCGAACTCGCTCCTGGGCCCGTCCTCGCTCCTGGGCCCCGACCTCGCTCCTGGGCCTCATCCTAGATCCTGGGTCCTCGACCTCGCTCCTGGGCCTCATCCTAGATCCTGGGTCCTCGACCTCGCTCCTGGGCCTCGACCTCGCTCCTGGGCCCCGACCTCGCTCCTGGGTCCTCGTCCTCGCTCCTGGTCCTCGACCTCGCTCCTGGGCCCCGACATCGCTCCGGGGTCCCGCCCTCGCTCCTGGGCCTCGACCTCGCTCCTGGGCCTGGTCCTCGCTCCTGGGTCTCGACCTCGCTCCTGGGTCCCGACCTCGCTCCTGGGCCTGGTCCTCGCTCCTGGGTCTCGACCTCGCTCCTGGGCCCCGACCTCGCTCCTGGGCCTCGACCTCGCTCCTGGGTCCCGCACTCGCTCCTGGGCCTCGACCCCGCTCCTGGGCCCCGCCCTCGCTCCTGGGCCTCGACCTCGCTCCTGGGTCTTGACCTCGCTCCTGGGCCCCGAACTCGCTCCTGGGCCCCGACCTCGCTCCTGGGCCTCGAACTCGCTCCTGGGCCCAGACCTCGCTCCTGAGCCTCGACCTCGCTTCTGGGCCCTCGACCTCGCTCCTGGGCCCCGACCTCGCTCCTGGGCCCTCGACCTCGCTCCTGGGCCTCGACCTCGCTCCTGGGTCCTCGACCTCGCTCCTGGGCCCGACCTCGCTCCTAGGTCCCGACGTCGCTCCTGGGTCCCGACCTCGCTCCTGGGCCTCGACCTCGCTCCTGGGCCCCGACCTCGCTCCTGGGCCTCGACCTCGCTCCTGGGCCCCGACCTCGCTCCTGGGTCCTCGACCTCGTTCCTGGGCCTCGACCTCGCTCCTGCGTCCTCGACCTCGCTCCTGGGTCCTCGACCTCGCTCCTGGGCCCCGACCTCGCTCCTGGGTCCTCCTCCTCACTCCTGGGTCCTCGACCTCGCTCCTGGGCCTCGACCTCGCTCCTGGGCCCCGACCACGCTCCTGGGCCCCAAGCTCGCTCCTGGGCCTCGACCTCGCTCCTGGGCCTCGACCTCGCTCCTGGGTCCTCGAACTCGCTCCTGGGTCCCGACCTCGCTCCTGGGCCCCGACCTCGCTCCTGGTCCTCGACCTCGCTCCTGGGCCCCGACCTCGCTCCTGGGCCTCGACCTCGCTCCTGGGACCCGACCCCGCTCCTGGTCCTCGACCTCGCTCCTGGGCCTCGACCTCGCTCCTGGGCCTCGACCTCGCTCCTGGGCCCCGACCCCGCTCCTGGTCCTCGACCTCGCTCCTGGGCCTCGACCTCGCTCCTGGTCCTCGACCTCGCTCCTGGGCCTCGACCTCGCTCCTGGTCCTCGACCTCGCTCCTGGGCCCCGACCTCGCTCCTGGGCCTCGACCTCGCTCCTGGGCCCCGACCTCGCTCCTGGGTCCCGACCTCGCTCCTGGGTCCCAACCTCGCTCCTGGGCCTCGACCTCGCTACTGGGCCCTGTCCTCGCTCCTGGGGCCCCGACCTCGCTCCTGGGTCCTCCACCTCGCTCCTGGGCCCCGACGTCGCTCCTGGGTCCTCGACCTCGCTCCTGGGCCCCGACCTCGCTCCTGGGCCCCGACCTCGCTCCTGGGCCTCGACCTCGCTCCTGGGCCCCGACCTCGCTCCTGGGTCCTCGACCTCGCTCCTGGGGCTCGACCTCGCTCCTGGGCCTCGACCTCGCTCCTGGGCCCCGACCTCGCTCCTGGGGCTCGACCTCGCTCCTGGGCCTCGTCCTCGCTCCTGGGCCTCGACCTCTCTCCTGGGCCTCGACATCGCTCCTGGGCCCCGACCTCGCTCCTGGGTCCTCGACCTCGCTCCTGGGCCCCGACCTCGCTCCTGGGCCCCGACCTCGCTCCTGGGCCCCGACCTCGCTCCTGGGCCTCGTCCTCGCTCCTGGGCCTCGACCTCTCTCCTGGGCCTCGACATCGCTCCTGGGCCCCGTCCTCGCTCCTGGGCCTCGACCTCTCTCCTGGGCCCCGACCTCGCTCCTGGGCCCCGACCTCGCTCCTGGGCCCCGACCTCGCCCCTGAGCCTCGACCTCGCTCCTGGGCCTCGACCTCGCCCCTGGGCCTCGACCTCGCCCCTGGGCCCCGACCTCGCTCCTGGGTCCCGACCTCGCTCCTGGGCTCCGACCTCGCTCCTGGGGCTCGACCTCGCTCCTGGGCCTCGATCTCGCTCCTGGGCCCCGACCTCGCTCCTGGGCCTCGTCCTCGCTCCTGGGCCTCGACCTCTCTCCTGGGCCTCGACATCGCTCCTGGGCCCCGACCTCGCTCCTGGGTCCTCGACCTCGCTCCTGGGCCCCGACCTCGCTCCTGGGCCCCGACCTCACTTCTGGGTCCTCGACATCGCTCCTGGGCCTCGACCTCACTCCTGGGTCCTCGACCTCGCTCCTGGGCCTCGACCTCGCTCCTGGGCCCCGACCTCGCTCCTGGGCCCCGACCTCGCCCCTGGGCCTCGACCTCGCTCCTGGGCCCCGACCTCGCTCCTGGGCCCCGACCTCGCTCCTGGGCCCCGACCTCGCTCCTTGGCCCCGACCTCGCCCCTGGGCCTCGACCTAGCTCCTGGGGCTCGACCTCGCTCCTGGGCCTCGACCTCGCTCCTGGGCCCCGACCTCGCTCCTGGGCCTCGTCCTCGCTCCTGGGCCTCGACCTCTCTCCTGGGCCTCGACATCGCTCCTGGGCCCCGACCTCGCTCCTGGGTCCTCGACCTCTCTCCTGGGCCCCGACCTCGCTCCTGGGCCCCGACCTCACTCCTGGTTCCTCGACATCGGTCCTGGGCCTCGACCTCACTCCTGGGTCCTCGACCTCGCTCCTGGGCCTCGACCTCGCTCCTGGGCCCCGACCTCGCTCCTGGGCCCCGACCTCGCCCCTGGGCCTCGACCTCGCTCCTGGGCCCCGACCTCGCTCCTGGGCCCCGACCTCGCTCCTGGGCCCCGACCTCGCTCCTGGGCCTCGTCCTCGCTCCTGGGCCTCGACCTCGCTCCTGGGCCCCGACCTCGCTCCTGGGCCTCGTCCTCGCTCCTGGGCCTCGACCTCGCTCCTGGGTCCTCGACCTCGCTCCTGGGCCCCGACCTCGCTCCTGGGCCCCGACCTCGCTCCTTGGCCCCCACCTCGCTCCTGGGTCCTCAAGCTCGCTCCTGGGCCCCGACCTCGCTCCTTGGCCCCGACCTCACTCCTGGGCCTCGACCTCTCTCCTGGGTCCTCGACCTCGCTCCTGGGCCTCCACCTCGCTCCTGGGCCCCGACCTCGCTCCTGGGTCCTCGACCTCGCTCCTGGGCCCCGACCTTGCTCCTTGGCCCCGACCTCGCTCCTGGGCCTCCACCTCGCTCCTGGGCCCCGACCTCGCTCCTGTGTCCTCGACCTCGCTCCTGGGCCCCGACCTCGCTCCTGGGCCCCGACCTCGCTCCTGGGTCCTCGACCTCGCTCCTGGGCCCCGACCTCGCTCCTGGGTCCTCGACCTCGCTCCTGGGCCTCTCCCTCGCTCCTGGGCCTCGTCCTCGCTCCTGGGCCTCAACCTCGCTCCTGGGCCCCGACCTCGCCCCTGGGCCTCGACCTCGCTCCTGGGCCTCGTCCTCGCTCCTGGGTCCCGACCTCGCTCCTGGGGCTCGACCTCGCTCCTGGGCCCCGACCTCGCTCCTGTGTCCCGACCTCGCTCCTTGGCCCCGACCTCGCTCCTGGGGCTCGACCTCGCTCCTGGGCCTCTACCTCGCTCCTGGGCCCTGACCTCGCTCCTGGGTCCGGATCTCGATCCTGGGCCTCGACCTCGCTCCTGGGTCCCGTCCTCGCTCCTGGGCCCCGACCTCGCTCCTGGGTCCCGCCCTCGCTCCTGGGCCCCGTCCTCGCTCCTGGGCCCCGACCTCGCTCCTGGGCCCCGACCTCGCTCCTGTGCCCCGACCTCGCTCCTGGGTCCTCGACCTCGCTCCTGCGCCTCGACCTCGCTCCTGGGCCCCGACCTCGCTCCTGGGCCTCGACCTCGCTCCTGGGCCTCGACCTCGCTCCTGGGTCCTCGACCTCGCTCCTGTGCCCCGACCTCGCTCCTGGGCCCCGACCTCGCTCCTGGGCCCCGACCTCGCTCCTGGGCCTCGACCTCGCTCCTGGGCCCGACCTCGCTCCTGGGTCCTCGACCTCGCTCCTGGGCCTCGACCTCGCTCCTGGGCCTCGACCTCGCTCCTGGGCCCCGACCTCGCTCCTGGGCCCCGACCTCGCTCCTGGGCCCCGACCTCGCTCCTGGGCCTCGTCCTCGCTCCTGGGCCTCGACCTCGCTCCTGGGCCCCGACCTCGCCCCTGGGCACCGACCTCGCTCCTGGGTCCTCGACCTCGCTCCTGGGCCCCGACCTCGCTCCTGGGCCCCGACCTCGCTCCTTGGCCCCCACCTCGCTCCTGGGCCCCGACCTCGCTCCTGGGCCTCGACCTCGCTCCTGGGCCTCGACCTCGCTCCTGGGCCCCGACCTCGCCCCTGGGCCCTGACCTCGCTCCTGGGCCTCGACCTCTCTCCTGGGCCTCGACCTCGCTCCTGGGTCCCGACCTCGCTCCTGGGCCTCGACCTCGCTCCTGGGCCTCGACCTCGCTCCTGGGCCCCGACTTCGCTCCTGGGCCCTCGACCTCGCTCCTGGGCCTCGACCTCGCTCCTGGGCCAAGACCTCGCTCCTGGGCCTCGACCTCGCTCCTGGGCCCTGATCTCGCTCCTGGGTCCCAACCTCGCTCCTGGGCCCTCGACCTCGCTCCTGGGCCCTGTCCTCGCTCCTGGGCCTCTACCTCGCTTCTGGGACTCGACCTCGCTCCTGGGCCTCGACCTCGCTCCTGGGCCTCGACCTCGCTCCTGGGCCCCGACCTCGCTCCTGGGCCTCGACCTCGCTCCTGGGCCCCGACCTCGCTCCTGGGCCCCGACCTCGCTCCTGGGTCCTCGACCTCGCTCCTGGGCCGCGACCTCGCTCCTGGGCCCCGACCTCGCTCCTGGGCCCCAATCTCGCTCCTGGGCCCCGACCTCACTCCTGGGCCTCGACCTCGCTCCTGGGCCTCGACCTCGCTCCTGGGCCCCGACCTCGCTCCTGGGCCTCGACCTCGCTCCTGGGCCCCAACCTCGCTCCTGGGCCCCGACCTCGCTCCTGGGTCCTCGACCTCGCTCCTGGGCCGCGACCTCGCTCCTGGGCCCCGACCTCACTCCTGGGCCCCAATCTCGCTCCTGGGCCCCGACCTCGCTCCTGGGTCCCCGACCTCGCTCCTGGGCCCCGACCTCGCTCCTGAGCCTCGGCCTCACTCCTGGGCCTCGACCTCGCTCCTGGGCGTGGTCCTCGCTCCTGGTCCCGACCTCGCTCCTGGGCCTGGTCCTCGCTCCTAGTCCCGACCTAGCTCCTGGGCCTCGACCTCGCTCCTGGGTCCTCGACCTCGCTCCTAGGCCTCGACCTCACTCCTGGGTCCTCGACCTCGCCACTGGGCCCTGTCCTCGCTCCTGGGCCCTGTCCTTGCTCCTGGGCCCCGCCCTCGCTCCTGGGTCCTCGACCTCGCTCCTGGGCCTCGACCTCGCTCCTGGGCCTCCACCTCGCTCCTGGGCCCCGACCTCGCTCCTGGGTCCTCGACCTCGCTCCTGGGCCCCGACCTCGCTCCTGGGCCCCGACCTCGCTCCTGGGTCCTCGACCTCGCTCCTGGGCCCCGACCTCGCTCCTGGGTCCTCGACCTCGCTCCTGGGACTCTCCCTCGCTCCTGGGCCTCGTCCTCGCTCCTGGGCCTCAACCTCGCTCCTGGGCCCCGACTTCGCCCCTGGGCCTCGACCTCGCTCCTGGGCCTCGTCCTCGCTCCTGGGCCCCGACCTCGCTCCTGGGGCTCGACCTCGCTCCTGGGCCCCGACCTCGCTCCTGTGTCCCGACCTCGCTCCTTGGCCCCGACCTCGCTCCTTGGGCTCGAACTCGCTCCTGGGCCTCTACCTCGCTCCTGGGCCCTGACCTCGCTCCTGGGTCCGGATCTCGATCCTGGGCCTCGACCTCGCTCCTGGGTCCCGTCCTCGCTCCTGGGCCCCGACCTCGCTCCTGGGTCCCGCCCTCGCTCCTGGGCCCCGTCCTCGCTCCTGGGCCCCGACCTCGCTCCTGGGCCCCGACCTCGCTCCTGTACCCCAACCTCGCTCCTGGGTTCTCGACCTCGCTCCTGCGCCTCGACCTCGCTCCTGGGCCCCGACCTCGCTCCTGGGCCTCGACCTCGCTCCTGGGCCTTGACCTCGCTCCTGGGTCCTCGACCTCGCTCCTGTGCCCCGACCTCGCTCCTGGGCCCCGACCTCGCTCCTGGGCCCCGACCTCGCTCCTGGGCCCCGACCTCGCTCCTGGGCCTCGACCTCGCTCCTGGGCCTCGACCTCGCTCCTGGGCCCGACCTCGCTCCTGGGTCCTCGACCTCGCTCCTGGGCCTCGACCTCGCTCCTGGGCCTCGACCTCGCTCCTGGGCCCCGACCTCGCTCCTGGGCCTCGTCCTCGCTCCTGGGCCTCGACCTCGCTCCTGGGCCCCGACCTCGCCCCTGGGCACCGACCTCGCTCCTGGGTCCTCGACCTCGCTCCTGGGCCCCGACCTTGCTCCTGGGCCCCGACCTCGCTCCTTGGCCCCCACCTCGCTCCTGGGCCCCGACCTCGCTCCTGGGCCTCGACCTCGCTCCTGGGCCTCGACCTCGCTCCTGGGCCCCGACCTCGCCCCTGGGCCCCGACCTCGCTCCTGGGCCTCGACCTCGCTCCTGGGCCTCGACCTCGCTCCTGGGTCCCGACCTCGCTCCTGGGCCTCGACCTCGCTCCTGGGCCTCGACCTCGCTCCTGGGCCCCGACCTCGCTCCTGGGCCCTCGACCTCTCTCCTGGGCCTCGACCTCGCTCCTGGGCCACGACCTCGCTCCTGGGCCTCGACCTCGCTCCTGGGCCCCGACCTCGCTCCTGGGTCCCAACCTCGCTCCTGGGCCCTCGACCTCGCTCCTGGGCCCTGTCCTCGCTCCTGGGCCTCTACCTCGCTTCTGGGACTCGACCTCGCTCCTGGGCCTCGACCTCGCTCCTGGGCCTCGACCTCGCTCCTGGGCCCCGACCTCGCTCCTGGGCCTCGACCTCGCTCCTGGGCCCCGACCTCGCTCCTGGGCCCCGACCTCGCTCCTGGGTCCTCGACCTCGCTCCTGGGCCGCGACCTCGCTCCTGGGCCCCGACCTCACTCCTGGGCCCCAATCTCGCTCCTGGGCCCCGACCTCGCTCCTGGGCCCCGACCTCGCTCCTGGGTCCTCGACCTCGCTCCTGGGCCGCGACCTCGCTCCTGGACCCCGACCTCACTCCTGGGCCCCAATCTCGCTCCTGGGCCCCGACCTCGCTCCTGGGTCCCCGACCTCGCTCCTGGGCCCCGACCTCGCTCCTGAGCCTCGGCCTCACTCCTGGGCCTCGACCTCGCTCCTGGGCGTGGTCCTCGCTCCTGGTCCCGACCTCGCTCCTGGGCCTGGTCCTCGCTCCTAGTCCCGACCTAGCTCCTGGGCCTCGACCTCGCTCCTGGGTCCTCGACCTCGCTCCTGGGCCTCGACCTCACTCCTGGGTCCTCGACCTCGCCACTGGGCCCTGTCCTCGCTCCTGGGCCCTGTCCTTGCTCCTGGGCCCCGCCCTCGCTCCTGGGTCCTCGACCTCGCTCCTGGGCCTCGACCTCGCTCCTGGGCCTCGACCTCGCTCCTGGGCCTCGACCTCGCTCCTGGGCCCCGACCTCGCTCCTGGGTCCTCGACCTCGCTCCTGGGCCCCGACCTCGCTCCTGGGTCCTCGACCTCGCTCCTGGGCCTCTCCCTCGCTCCTGGGCCTCGTCCTCGCTCCTGGGCCTCAACCTCGCTCCTGGGCCCCGACCTCGCCCCTGGGCCTCGACCTCGCTCCTGGGCCTCGTCCTCGCTCCTGGGCCCCGACCTCGCTCCTGGGGCTCGACCTCGCTCCTGGGCCCCGACCTCGCTCCTGTGTCCCGACCTCGCTCCTTGGCCCCGACCTCGCTCCTGGGGCTCGACCTCGCTCCTGGGCCTCTACCTCGCTCCTGGGCCCTGACCTCGCTACTGGGTCCGGATCTCGATCCTGGGCCTCGACCTCGCTCCTGGGTCCCGTCCTCGCTCCTGGGCCCCGACCTCGCTCCTGGGTCCCGCCCTCGCTCCTGGGCCCCGTCCTCGCTCCTGGGCCCCGACCTCGCTCCTGGGCCCCGACCTCGCTCCTGGGCCCCGACCTCGCTCCTGTGCCCCGACCTCGCTCCTGGGTCCTCGACCTCGCTCCTGGGCCTCGACCTCACTCCTGGGCCCCGACCTCGCTCCTGGGCCCCGACCTCGCTCCTGGGCCTCGACCTCGCTCCTGGGTCCTCAACCTCGCTCAAGTGCCCCGACCTCGCTCCTGGGCCCCGACCTCGCTCCTGGGCCCCGACCTCGCTCCTGGGCCTCGACCTCGCTCCTGGGCCTCGACCTCGCTCCTGGGCCCGACCTCGCTCCTGGGTCCTCGACCTCGCTCCTGGGCCTCGACCTCGCTCCTGGGCCCCGACCTCGCTCCTGGGCCTCGACCTCGCTCCTGGGCCTCGACCTCGCTCCTGGGCCCGACCTCGCTCCTGGGTCCTCGACCTCGCTCCTGGGCCTCGACCTCGCTCCTGGGCCTCGACCTCGCTCCTGGGCCTCGACCTCGCTCCTGGGCCTCGACCTCGCTCCTGGGCCTCGACCTCGCTCCTGGGCCTCGACCTCGCTCCTGGGCCCCGACCTCGCTCCTGGGCCTCGACCTCGCTCCTGGGCCACGTCCTCGCTCCTGGGCCTCGACCTCGCTCCTGGGCCTCGACCTCGCTCCTGGGTCCCGACCTCGCTCCTGGGCCTCGACCTCGCTCCTGGGCCTCGACCTCGCTCCTGGGCCCCGACCTCGCTCCTGGGCCCTCGACCTCGCTCCTGGGCCTCGACCTCGCTCCTGGGCCACGACCTCGCTCCTGGGCCTCGACCTCGCTCCTGGGCCCCGACCTCGCTCCTGGGTCCCGACCTCGCTCCTGGGCCCTCGACCTCGCTCCTGGGCCCTGTCCTCGCTCCTGGGCCTCTACCTCGCTTCTGGGCCTCGACCTCGCTCCTGGGCCTCGACCTCGCTCCTGGGCCTCGACCTCGCTCCTGGGCCCCGACCTCGCTCCTGGGCCTCGACCTCGCTCCTGGGCCCCGACCTCGCTCCTGGGCCCCGACCTCGCTCCTGGGTCCTCGACCTCGCTCCTGGGCCGCGACCTCGCTCCTGGGCCCCGACCTCACTCCTGGGCCCCAATCTCGCTCCTGGGCCCCGACCTCGCTCCTGGGCCTCGACCTCGCTCCTGGGCCTCGACCTCGCTCCTGGGCCCCGACCTCGCTCCTGGGCCTCGACCTCGCTCCTGGGCCCCGACCTCGCTCCTGGGCCCCGACCTCGCTCCTGGGTCCTCGACCTCGCTCCTGGGCCGCGACCTCGCTCCTGGGCCCCGACCTCACTCCTGGGCCCCAATCTCGCTCCTGGGCCCCGACCTCGCTCCTGGGTCCCCGACCTCGCTCCTGGGCCCCGCCCTCGCTCCTGGGTCCTCGACCTCGCTCCTGGGCCTCGACCTCGCTCCTGGGCCTTGACCTCGCTCCTGGGCTCGACCTCGCTCCTGGGGCTCGACCTCGCTCCTGGGCCCCGACCTCGCTCCTGGGCCTCGACATCGCTCCTGGTCCCTGTCCTCGCCACTGGGCCCTGTCCTCGCCACTGGGCCCTGTCCTCGCCACTGGGCCCTGTCCTTGCTCCTGGTCCCTGTCCTCGCCACTGGGCCCTGTCCTCGCTCCTGGGCCCTGTCCTCGCCACTGGGCCCTGTCCTCGCTCCTGGGCCCTGTCCTCGCTCCTGGGCCTCGACCTCGCTCCTGGGCCTCGACCTCGCTCCTGGGCCTCGACCTCGCTCCTCTTGGATCCCCTTGCCATTGGACCAAGTCCTTGCTCCGTCAAACCCGTGTGGTATCTGGTGTGCAACGGCCACCCCACGTTAAAAGAATTCACGCACAGGCATCTTCCAGCCTTTAAAATGAAGTTCCAGACATGGAACGTCAGACCCTCATGGACAACCCCAACAGTGACAGACCGGAACGCCGTACTGCTGTCGTTGCCCAGGAGCTCAGACGTTTCGACATTGACATCACCGCCCTAAGTGAGACCCGGTGGGCAGGGGAAGGCCAGCTCAAGGAGCAAGGCGGTGGCTACACCTTCTTCTGGAAAGGCAAACCTGAAGAAGAATGCCGCCTCCATGGGGTCGGCTTCTGTCGGTGGTTTTTTTACACACTTTTAACCCAGATCCTGCCGCTGGTCACCAAGAGATGTAAACGGTTTTGATCCTAGCCCAATTGCTAGACGGACGGTTCGAATCGCTCCCACCTTACCAAAGTTCTACACCCGGGAATTATTGTTCAGGGTGTAAATGAAATAAGTCACGGACAGGAATGCTTCGGTGAAAAATCAAACTTATATTTATTTGGTCTGACATATACTGGCTAAAACATGCACTACTAAACAAAATCACTGTCTCTGTGGAGAATAAAATCCAGGTTACAATCAACATACACACAGTACACAACTGGGGACTAGAACAAGCAGTAATTCCCTTGTTGCTATGGGGGACGCTGATTCCACCCCTACCAACGAATTACCCAGTCACATAAACCCCTTCGTCTGGCTGAACCAAACGAAGCTCCCAGCTTTGGAATAGCCCAAAAGCTTCACTTCTGAGAGACTATGCTTAACCCCACACGCGGTCGGTTTCGATCGCTCCGCTCGTCGGCTTCTCTGGTACTTCTTGTTTTGTTGGAGCAGGGAGTGGGAGAGAGAGAATGGTGGAAAAGAATCTGGCCTAGAAATTCACTGGGGCCCCGGCTCGCCAGGGCGTCGGAGGTACCGCCCCAGAAGGAGTCGTGACCGCCCACTGGAAATTCAGTTTCAGCGCCCAGACGGAAGCGCGGCGCTACTCGAGGCGCCCTGCATCCCTCTTGGGGCGCTGCAACTGAAAATCGCAGCATAACGTGCCGCAGCGCCACACGCTGTGGCACGGTACGCTGCGGTACTGCAGGCCTTCCTCCCCTTCTTAAAGGGGAGCGGCCTGCTGCAGCGCGATCGGCGATCGCGAGTGCCGGCAAAAGAGCCTGGAACCGAGGAGAAGTGCCGGGCTCTTGGGACACAGCCGGCACAACGCAGGGGGCGTGCTCAGGTGGCCGGGGATGGCGGCGCAAAGAGGTGCTGGCGGGCGGCCAGCAAAAAAAATGGCCACCCCGCACCTCTATCGCCGCAGGTAGGCCCCCATGAACCGGTCGCAAATTGCGACCGGCGTTAAATCAGGCGGCGCTACCAAATTTCGCGATCGGGGTGGTAGCGGGGTGCTGCGCACACCGATGATGTCATCGGTAGCGGTGCAGCGCTAACGGCTAGCGCAGTAAAACCCACTAAGTGCCCTCTTTGGGCGCTAACGGGTGGCGCAGCCCACTGAATTTCTAGGCCTCTGTCTTTATAGATAGTCTGCCTGCCTTTTCCCACCAATCTTAAAAATCCATTTGCTTCTGAGCACTCCGGTGCTAAATCTGTGATGAGTCATCCTCAGACCCATGCGTATTGGGTTAATGGCCTCAAGTCTGGGACATCTCTTTCGCTCTTTGCTGGGCGAGCTAGTGGGTTCATTGTTCTGCTTCGCTTCTGAGATGGAGGTGAGAAGTGCTTTGCATATTAGAGTGGTTTTTCTAATCAAATTCAATGGCCCTAATCTAGAGCTGTCTTTTGTCTCCACTAGTCCTATCACCATCTCGTCTCGTTTTGAATACCTCTTAATGTCTCTTCTCTTTTGTTCTCTCCCAGCCTGGCCTCTTAATCTATTCCATTCCCTGTGCCTCTTTAGTCTTGATAAAGGGTTTTGACCCAAAACGTTGACTCTAATTTCTCTCCACGGATCTTGCCTGGCCTGCTGAGTTTTTCCAGCATTTTCTGTTGTTATTTCAATGGCCCACTTCCTTTTCCAGGACTGTCGACCGGACCCATACATACTGGATGAGTTCTTTTGTCACAGCCAACTGCCATGTGTTCTCTGAAGTTTTAACAAAACCAGTCTTTCATGTGTAACCCCTTCACGGTTCTCTAGATATATGTGAGATGTGGTCTCTGTTGTAGACAGTATTCTATAGTCCAGTAAGGAGATCACTACTACAATATCTTAATTCTAATTATCTTACTTTATAGTTTTAACGTCAGACAGTATAAGAAGATTACGGGTCAATGACCTAAATTAGACATTTGCATACATTAGAATGAATCTAGACATAATAAACATACATTCTCCATTTATATGGATTCAAAGGAGAATCTGTCCCTGTGTCCAAATTCGAGTGCACTCTTTCGTTGGCGCGCTTAAGTTGGAGCTCATGGTATGTATAATGCCTGCAAGACTTACGACTCCGAGCCCCTTCGTTGAATTCTCTTCACGATCACTGAATCCCACTTTGAGTTCTGGATGCAGAGCTACTAATACGAAGGGCGGCGGCCGACTTTGGAAGCCCGGGACGGGATGCGGCAGCCATTTGCCTTCTGAGCCCTCTTTTCTTCCAGTCGCTCCCTTTTCCCGCTCGAAAACCCCGACTCCACCCCTTCCTCCTGGGGTTTCTGCCTGGAGACTGCGCAGCCTCACTGTCTGCAACAGTTGATACTGGTGCAGAATTATGGAAAGTCTGCTCTTAGTCACATTGTGTCCTTAAAAGTTCTTGCCGTACCTTCACATGGGCAACTTTAACCCAGGGATTTATAACAATGATAATACAGTGTCTAAGTTAAAGATTGATAACCATACTTAGCGTACATAACATTTCCAGTGGGTATTACACTCCCCCCTACCAAATATAGGCATGTCCCCATGACTAATGAACTTTACACATAAGGGGTTGCATGCTTCCCAACCATGTATAAAGGGAGGGAACATATCGAACCGTAGGGGCTATCATTACACTTGGCACTCCTAGTGTACTGTATGTCAATCTTTCAGGAACCTTCTTAACTCGCTGTGAGCTCCTTATTTCGGATACCCGGTCTTCAGTTCCTTCAACTACGTTGGAGGCGTTGGTTCCTTTGTTATCATACCTTTCAGTCTCTTTTATCTCCTTCTCGGAAGCATCTGGTTCTTCCCAGACCATTTCCAAGCCTGAGCTAAATGGTTCAGACAATTCATCCAGATTCTGTCTTAGGCGTCTTTCTGGGAGGTCGTACCATAGATCCCATTCTTCATCTTCCGACTCATCAGGTTCCTCATGATCCACACACTGTGTCATGGGTTTTCTGTCTTCTGGAACAAAGTTTTCCTGGTTTCTCGTTTTTTTTCTTCTTCTTCTCTGCAGGGTTCTCCTACTAGGTGTCGGCTCATTATCCGCTGGCGGATCCAGACGCACTTGCTGTCCCAATGGCAGGATATGATTCCGGTGCAGTATTTTTATGGGTCCATTCCCACCTGCAGGTTTTAGCCGAAACACAGGTAGTTGTGACATTTGACTTTCAACAATGTAAGGTGTAGAAGCCCAGCGGTCTGCTAACTTATGTTTCCCTTGAAGTCCTAGGTTCCGTATGAGAACTCGGTCACCAGGCATGAGTTGGGAAAAACAGATCTTCTGGTCATACCTCTGCTTATTTCCTTTATTCTGTTTGGCAGAAACAGACTCAGCAAGTTCATAAGCAGCTTGCAATTCCTTTCTCATGTCAGATACATACTTGAGGTAAGTTCTCTGTGATGTGCCATCACTGGATACTCCGAAACACAAATCCACCGGCATCCTCGCTTCACGTCCAAACATGAGGTCGTACGGTGAAAAACCAGTAGCGTCATTTCGGGTACAATTATAAGAATGAACAAGATGTCCAATGTGCCAACTCCACTTGTTCTTTCGCTTTGAATCCAGCGTTCCAAGCATGTCTAACAAAGTACGGTTAAACCGCTCAGGTTGAGGATCTCCCTGAGGATGGTATGGAGTTGTTCTTGACTTCTCAATCCCAAGCATGGACAACAACTCATGTATAAGTCTACTTTCAAAGTCTCTACCTTGATCACTGTGTATTCGCTTTGGCAGTCCATAGTGGACTCCCACAACACTTTGGCAACGGTGGATGCTTTCTGATCCTTTGTGGGAAAAGCTTGGGCATAGCGAGTATAATGATCTGTAATGACCAAGACATTTGCGGTATTGCTGGAATCGGGTTCGATGGACAGAAAATCCATACAGACAAGGTCTAGAGGTCCATCACTTTGCATGTGAAACAGAGGAGCAACTCTTTTAGGTAAAGTCTTTCTCTGGACACAGCGTGCACAGGACTTGCAGAACTCCTCAACCGCAGATTTCATACGCGGCCAATAGAATCTGTCCTTGACCAACCCATAGGTCTTATCTACTCCCAGATGACCTGCGTCATCATGCAAAGACTTCATCACTATTTCCCTGTACTTTTCAGGCAGGACCAACTGTGAATGACATGGTTTAGTGGGTGGGTGAGTGATTCTACACAACACTCCCTCTTTAATTTCCAAGTGGCCACATTCTCTTAGGAGCAGACGACAGTCAGGATGTTTTGATTTGTCGATCTGTGTAATATCACCCAGACGGAGAGCTGAAAACACCTCATGAATACAGGGATCCTCCTGTTGTGCTTTGGATATTTCAGATGAACACAACATGGGTAAGTTTTGTACATCCAAACTGGAAATGTTGCAAAATGCCTGGGGAACAGCATGCATTGACGCTCCCAAGTGGTCAATCTCTCGGGCATGAAATGAATTCTTTGGTCCAGATACCACGGACATCTGACACATTACTTTCACATCTGCTGAAGCAACATCTTTCCACTCTGGTTTCTGGTAGTGTGGGCGACGAGACAGAGCATCTGCATCAATGTTCTGGTTCCCAGGTCTGTACCTGAGATTAAAGTCGTAAGCAGATAGTGCAGCAAGCCAGCGGTGGCCGGTGGCATCAAGTTTTGCCGAAGTCAACACATAGGTTAATGGATTATTGTCTGTCCTCACTTCAAACTTCGCTCCATACAGATAATCCTGCAGCTTATCCACCACCCCCCATTTCAACGCCAAGAATTCTAGCTTATGAGCTGGGTAGTTACGCTCTGATGGCGTAAGATTGCGACTGATGAACGCTACGGGTCTCAGCCCTGCTCCTTGGTCCTGATACAACACACCACCCAACCCTTCTTGACTGGCATCCACGTGTAGCACATATGGCAGCTGTGGGTTTGCAAAAGCCAACACGGGGGCTTGAGTAAGACTTTGCTTTAAGGTGTGGAAGGCCTCTTCGCATTTCTCATCCCATCTAACACCAAAAGGCTCAGAGGGTTTGAAGTAGTCCTTGTTCTCTTTACCTTTAGCCTTTTTCTTCCTCTCGGCTGGTGGGAGGTAACCAGCCAGCAGCTGATTCAGAGGATGGGCCACTTTGGAGTAATCCTGCACAAAGCGCCTGTAATATCCGCAGAACCCACGAAATGACCGCAAGGCAGTCACTGTGTTCAGTTTGGGCCATGTGGTAACAGCTTCGATCTTGGATGGATCTGTGGCTACTCCATCCTGTGATACAATATGCCCCACATAGGACACGGATGTTTGGCAAAACTGACACTTGTCCAATGATAGCTTGAGACCTTCATCCTCCAGGCGACCAAGCACTTTCAGCAACCGAGCTTCGTGTTCTTCAAGGGTTGCCCCAAACACAATGATATCATCCAAGTACACCAATACTTCGAGCAAGTTCATGTCCCCAACTGTTTGTTCCATTATTCTTTGAAAAGTTGCTGGAGCGCCTGAAACTCCCTGTGGCATCCTTTCAAATTGGTAGAACCCAACTGGACATATAAAGGCTGTCTTTTCTTTGTCCGATTCACTCATCGGTATTTGGTAGTATCCACTTCTGGGATCCAACACACTGAACCACTTGCTTCCATTAAGACAAGCCAGTGCATCCTCAATTCTTGGAACGGTGTATTGGTCGGGAATAGTACGTCTGTTAAGCGTCCTAAAGTCCACACACATCCGAATCTTTCCGTTCTTTTTCCTCACCACCATTATAGGAGATGCATAAGGACTCCTGGACTCGGTAATGATCTCAGCTTCTTTTAACTGCGACAGGTGCTGTCTCACTGCTTCGATGTCAGCTGGTGCCAGCCGTCGAGACCTCTCCCGAAAGGGTTTATCCTCGGTAATTCTGATAGAATGGCGAGTACTCTTACTACAACCAACATCAAACTCATGAGTAGAGAAAACTCCTCTCCGCTCCATCATCTTCCTGACTAATCGGTCCTTCCATTCTTTAGGAACGAATGAATCTCCAAAGTTGAAGGAGGAGGGTGTCAGATCTCCGGTTGAGTTAACTTTGGACTCTTCCTTCACATGTGACGACAGTACATTTACAGGAAACAGATGCGCAATCGGCATTCCTTTCCTCAATGTGATTCCTTTGCCTGACATATTCCTCACGGTCACTGTAACTCTCCTTGACATCACAGCTGTCGGGGCCTGCAACTCTGGTCTCACCAGAAGCTCATTTGGAAACCATGACTCTTCTGCAGGATCATCAGGTGACTCTATCAGAATGGCTTCAGTACCTGGCGTTTCAGGGAATTTTGGTATCCCAGGGATTCTAGCCACTCCTCCAGGATGCAGGGTGATAGGTTTGGCTTGAACGTACCACACAGTTCCTCTTTTGCTATCATCTACGTCGGAAGAAAGTTCAGGCAGTTTCTCAAAAGCCTTTTTGAAAACAGGGTGAATGTGTCTGGTGCTCAAGAAGTTTTCACCTCCCTGCTCTTTGCAGCTTGTCAGGAGTCGTCTCACTATGGGTGTATTACTGCCAACCAGTATGGAAACCTTACCTTTCACCATGGGGTCACTGCAAACCAACACAAGTGCATCAATGGTCTCAGTGGTCCCTACATCAGCTTCCAAGAACTCCAACCTCAGCGACAAATAGCCATCATATGGGTAATCAGCAGGACTAAGGCCCCAGATCTGCAGAAGACTGATTGGGGTTAACGGCAAATGCGTCAGGTATCGGTCATAGAAGGATCTGTACAGTATGGTAACCTGAGAACCCGTGTCGAGGATAGCTTTAGTATAAATGCCTTCAATCTGTATTGATACAGCAGAACTCGGCCCTACTAAACCTTCAGGTATGATGTCTTTCATATCCCCTCGTCTATTATTGCACTTAGCGGAACGTGTCTTAACTACAGGGACAGCAGGCCGTTCCGTTACTGTGCCCCTTTGTAGTTTCCCGACTTCTTGGTAAGTTTTATGAGATGGTCATTTACCTTTTTTAGATTTTCCTCACCTCTACATTCTCGCTTGAAATGTCCATCCTTTCCACAGTTATAACAAAAGACTCCAGGTCTATCTCCTTCATGGGGATATCCTTTAGAGGAATCATTCATTTTGCTGTTAGACTTCGCAGGGTGTTCAACCTTTTGCACCCGTGCGTCATCCCTTTCTGTGTTGGGCTTAGACCGAAAATATGCCATCTCGGCTCTCATTTATTTCCTTCTTCAGCTGTTCCATCTCAGGGTTGACATCACCCTTAGGAGTAGGAACTGTAACAGGAGTCACAAACTTGGACATCACAGCACTCTTTGCTACATTCCGGGCCTGAAGCATATCCTCCTCCTCTCTGACTTCCCTTAGCAGCTCAGTGAAGGTAGGTGGATCTCGCAACTTATGGGTCATGCGTATGCGAAGAGCAGTCACGTCTTCGAGCAATGCACCTCGCACAACCTGTTCAATGCGGAACCGATTCATTTCAGGCAACTCAATCCCTCTTTTCCATAACATACAATGCAGCAGTTTGTCTATTCTCAGCAGATAACTGGACAGCTTCTCTCGCTCACACTGGAATGTGCTTCTGAATCTGACCATCAAATCTGAAATGGTTTCAGTAGTTCCAAAGGCAGTTTCTAGAGCCTGCATGTAGTCAAAGGAAGTAGCAGAGGTGTTCTGCGCCTTTAAGAATCTTACAATGTCAGCAGCAGAACCCTTAAGGCTTTCTACTATTCTCTGCCTCTTCACATTGTCACTGCACTGCCATTCCTCTAGCAGAGGCAGGGTCTGCTCAGCCCAGGCGTCGTACTCCTCTTCCCCACTGGGAGTTGGTCTCACTCCTGAGAACATACGGAGCTTACGGTATCCCTGAGCCTCGAAGGGCAGATTGGTGCATTTATCCACCAGAGAACTAATGGCACTGACCAACTGAGTGTTCATATCCAGGGCCGAAGGACCTATCAGGCCTTTGACATCAGCAACAGTCTTTCCTTCTTGTCTCAAGAATGACAACAACTTGGTCTGAAACCCTACTTCTTCTTCCTTAGTAGTAATCGGGACAAACTGAACTGGCCAGGGACCAGCCTCTTCAGAAAGCCCAACTGCCTCAGGTAAACCATGACTTCTCAGGTTCTCTGATGTCTGGATCAACACAAACTGCTTCTTGGTAGCTGTATCCAATCAGCGCTCAACTATCCTAACCTTTCCAAAGGCTTTGACACAATTCAGAGCCCTTAGCAAGACATCATCAGGGTCATCGTTAGCAACACCATTCAGCACAATGGCATGGGTAGTAGCTATCTGCTTCCATTTGCACCAAGCTTCAACCTCAATAACATCCATCTTTTATGCTCGAACAGCCCAGTAGAAACCACAAACCACTCTCTTAGCAATGAGCATTCAATACTGTTAGTTTACTGACATAAATAGACCACAATCCCGGACGAGCCCCCAAAATGTAACCCCTTCACGGTTCTCTAGATATATGTGAGATGTGGTCTCTGTTGTAGACAGTATTCTATAGTCCAGTAAGGAGATCACTACTACAATATCTTAATTCTAATTATCTTACTTTATAGTTTTAACGTCAGACAGTATAAGAAGATTACGGGTCAATGACCTAAATTAGACATTTGCATACATTAGAATGAATCTAGACATAATAAACATACATTCTCCATTTATATGGATTCAAAGGAGAATCTGTCCCTGTGTCCAAATTCGAGTGCACTCTTTCGTTGGCGCGCTTAAGTTGGAGCTCATGGTATGTATAATGTCTGCAAGACTTACGACTCCGAACCCCTTCGTTGAATTCTCTTCACGATCACTGAATCCCACTTTGAGTTCTGGATGCAGAGCTACTAATACGAAGGGCGGCGGCCGACTTTGGAAGCCCGGGATGGGATGCGGCAGCCATTTGCCTCCTGAGCCCTCTTTTCTTCCAGTCGCTCCCTTTTCCCACTCGAAAACCCCGACTCCACCCCTTCCCCCTGGGGTTTCTGCCTGGAGATTGCGCAGCCTCACTGTCTGCAACAGTTGATACTGGTGCAGAATTATGGAAAGTCTGCTCTTAGTCACATTGTGTCCTTAAAAGTTCTTGCCGTACCTTCACATGGGCAACTTTAACCCAGGGATTTATAACAATGATAATACAGTGTCTAAGTTAAAGATTGATAACCATACTTAGCGTACATAACATTTCCAGTGGGTATTACACATGTACCTGCACAGGGCAATCCCATAACAGGGAAAATACCCTCAGAAAAATCCCATAAAGTCCACAAAAAAATTTTCTTGACTGAATCCATTCTTCAGAGACTTTGCGATCTCTTCACTTCGCCATAAAAAATTAGCTAGTTGAACGTCTCAGAGACTCCCCGTGCGGTATAAACGATCGCCTCATGACTCTTCGACTCACCCTAGCCTGGAACCAGTGTGCTATGGTCATCAGTGCGTACGCACCAACACTGGAAGCCTCAGACGAGACCAAAGAGGAATTCTACTCCAGCCTCGAACAATCCTTGTCCCGAGTCCCAACGGGCGACAAGCTGATCCTTCTTGGAGACTTTAACACCAGAATTGGAAAGGACACTTTCCTGGCTCACTGGGCCTGCTTCTGGGGAAGGTGGGACTTGTACAAGTCGGACGGGTTGCACCTGAACCAGAGCGGGACAAATATCCTTGCGAGGAGGTTTGCTAGCACTGTTGGGGGGGGTTTAAACTAACTTGGCAGGGGGATGGGATACAGAGGGGAGCTGAAAGAGGGGGTGATGTGCTGCCAATTATAGAGAAAAAAACAAGTCAGCTTGGTAGACAGGGCAAATATACAAGGGCAAGGCTGGATGGCATCTATTTTAATGCAAGGAGTCTTGCAAATAAGGTGGATGAACTGAAGGTGTTGATAAACACATGGGAGTATGATATTGTTGCTATCACGGAGACATGGTTGAGGGAGGGGCAAGACTGGCAGCTCAATATTCCGGGGTACAGAATCTTCAGGCGAGACAAAGGGGGGGGTATAAGAGGAGAGGGTGTAGCAATATTAATTAAGGAGTCAATTACTGCAGTGAGGAGGGATGACATATTAGCAGGTTCCTCTAATGAGGCCATATGGGTGGAGCTTAAAAACAAGAAGAGGACAAGCACTTTGCTGGGAGTGTACTATAGGCCTCCAAACAGTCAGGGGGAGATAGAGGAACAGATATGTAGGCAAATCTCAGAGAAATGTGCAAATAATAGGGTAATAATAATGGGGGATTTCAACTTCCCCAATATTAACTGGGATAGTCAGAGTGTGAAAGGCACAGAGGGTGTAGAATTCGTAAAGTGCATCCAGGAGAGCTTTTTGAGCCAGCATGTAGAAGGTCCTACAAGAGAGGGGGCGGTACTGGACCTAATTCTAGGGAATGTGGCCGGCCAAGTGGAAGAAGTGCTAGTAGGTGAGCACTTTGGTGACAGTAACCATAATATGGTGAGATTTAAGGTGGCCATGGAAAAAGACAGGGATGGGCCGGAAATAAAGGTTCTAAATTGGGGGAAGGCCGATTTTAATAGGATAAGGCAGGATCTGGCCAAAATGGACTGGGATCAGCTACTGGTAGGAAAATCCGCATCGGAGCAATGGGAGGCTTTCAGAAGGGAGATTGAGATCATACAATGGCAACATGTTCCCGTAAAGGTCAAGAGTGGTTCCAAAAACCACAGGGAACCTTGGATGTCAGGGGATATACGAGAATGGATTAGAAAAAAAAGGAGGGCTTTTGGCAGATACAAAAGGCTAAAGACGGAGGAAGCCCTAGAGGAGTACAAAAAGTGCAGGGGGATACTTAAAAAAGAAATTAGGAGATCAAGGAGGGGCCATGAAATAACACTGGCGAGCAAAATAAAGGAAAATCCTAAGATGTTTTATAAGTATATTAAGGGTAAGAGGATAACTAGGGAAAAAATAGGGCCCATTAGGGACAAAAGTGGTAATCTGTGTGTGGAGCCGGAAGATGTAGGAGGGGTTCTAAATGAATTTTTTGCATCTGTTTTCACTATGGAGGGGGACGATGTAGACATAGAAATAGGGCGGGGGGACTGTGATATGCTCGAACACATTAACATCGAGAGGGAGGAGGTATTGGCGGTTTTAGCAGGCCAAAAAATGGATAAATCCCCAGGCCCGGACGAAGTGTATCCCAGGCTGCTGTGTGAGGCAAAGGAAGAGATTGCGGGGGCTCTAACACACATATTCAGAACCTCTCTGGCCACAGGGGATGTGCCAGAGGACTGGAGAACCGCTAATGTAGTTCCATTATTCAAGAAGGGGAGTAGGGAAAAACCGGGGAACTACAGGCCAGTGAGCCTAACATCAGTGGTGGGAAAATTATTGGAAAAAATTCTGAGGGACAAAATCAGTCTCCACTTGGAGAGGCAAGGATTAATCAGGGATAGTCAACATGGCTTTGTCAAGGGAAGATCATGTCTGACTAATTTGATTGAATTTTTTGAGGGGGTGACTAGGTGTGTGGATGAGGGTAACGCAGTGGATGTGGTATACATGGATTTCAGTAAGGCCTTCGATAAAGTCCCGCACAGGAGACTGGTCAAGAAGGTAAGAGCCCATGGAATCCAGGGTGCCTTGGCACGTTGGATACAAAACTGGCTTAGTGGCAGAAGGCAGAGGGTGATGGTCGAAGGTTGTTTTTGTGACTGGAAGCCTGTGGCCAGTGGGGTACCACAGGGATCGGTGCTGGGTCCCTTGCTGTTTGTGGTCGATATTAATGACTTGGATATGAATGTAAAAGGTATGATCAGTAAGTTCGCGGATGATACAAAAATTGGTAGGGTGGTAAATAGCGAGGAGGGTAGTCTCAGCCTGCAGGACGATATCGATGAGTTGGTCAGATGGGCGGAACAGTGGCAAATGGAATTTAACCCGGAAAAGTGCGAGGTGATGCACTTTGGGGGGACTAACAAGGCAAGGGAATACACAATGAATGGTAAGACCCTAGGCAAGACGGAGGGTCAGAGGGATCTGGGTGTGCAAGTACACAGATCCCTGAAGGCGGCGGAACAGGTGGATAAGGTGGTAAAAAAGGCATATGGGATACTTGCCTTCATTAGCCGAGGCATAGAATATAAGAGCAAGGAGGCTATGATGGAGCTGTATAAAACACTGGTTAGGCCACAGCTGGAATACTGTGTGCAGTTCTGGTCGCCACACTACAGGAAGGATGTGATAGCTTTGGAGAGGGTGCAGAGGAGATTCACCAGGATGCTACCAGGGCTGGAACGCTTCAGCTATGAAGAGAGACTGGGCAGATTGGGTTTGTTTTCCTTGGAGCAGAGGAGGCTGAGGGGGGACATGATTGAGGTGTACAAAATTATGAGGGGCATAGATAGGATGGATACTAAGGAGCTTTTTCCCTTAGTAGAAGGGTCAATAACTAGGGGGCACAGATTCAAGGTAAAGGGCGGGAGGTTTAGAGGGGATTTGAGAAAGAACTTTTTCACCCAGAGGGTGGTTGGAGTCTGGAACTCACTGCCCGGAAGGGTTGTGGAGGCTGGAACCCTCACAACATTCAAGACGCATTTGGATGAGCACTTGAAATGCCATAGCATACAAGGCTACGGACCAAATGCTGGAATATGGGATTAGATTAGACAGGGCGTGATGGCCGGCGCGGACACGATGGGCCGAAGGGCCTCTATCCGTGCTGTATAACTGTATGACTCTATGACTCTATGACACAGACCTCTGGAGAGGTGCGGTCAGCAGAGAGGGGGTAGGGAAAGCTAACAACGGTACCCGCCTCTTGTTGAAATGCTTAGAACATGGCCTTGTCATAACCAACACCTTGTTCCATCAGAGAGACAAGTACAAGGCTTCATGGCAGCACCCTTGCTCCAAGCACTGGCATCTGCTGGACTACGTCATCATCCGAGCGAGGGACCACAAGGACGTTCACGTCACCCGCTCCATGACAGGAGCTGATGACTGCTGGACAGACCACCGCCTAATCCGCTCTGTCATCTCCATCAATGTAGTCCCAAAACAGCAATGCCACAGGAAAATTAACGCTGGAGCACTCAAAGATCCCGCTAAGAAAGCTCTATTCAGCCTGCGCCTCACAAACAACCTGACGACTCCCAGTGGTGCGGAGACACAGAGTGTCCACAGCACCTGGTCTGCACTCAAGGCCTCCATAATCAGCACCTGTGAAGAGACGCTCGGTCACTCGACCAGGAAACACCAAGGGGGAAAAATTCGGTATCGCCCCATTTGGGGCGCCGTTATCGGCCGTGCGCAAAGTTTAGCGCCTGGCGCTAATTATCGCCTCCGACAGCAAACTTGGCTTTTATCGCCCCTGGAGGTGACTGGAGCGCTAAATCAGGCGCTACATACCTGTCTTAAGGTGCAAACGCTGAGGAGTGAGGCGCTACCTCAGAGCGCTGGCAAAGCAAGGAAGGGCAAATCAAAATGAACCTGCAAAGTGCTGCTCATAGAAACATAGAAACATAGAAGATAGGAGCAGGAGTAGGCCATTCGGCCCCTCGAGCCTGCTCCGCCATTCAATGAGATCATGGCTGATCATTCAAATTCAGTACCCTGTCCCTGCTTTCTCCCCATATCCCTTGATCCCTTTAGCCTTAAGAAATATATCCAACTCCATCTTGAATATATTTAATGAATTGGCCTCTACTGCCTTCTGTGGTAGAGAATTCCACAGGTTCACCACTCTCTGGGTGAAGAAATTCCTCCTCATCTCTGTCGTAAATGGCCTACCCCTTATCCTTAGACTGTAACCCCTGGTTCTGGACTCCTCGAACATCGGGAACATCCTTCCTGCATCTAGCCTGTCCAGTCCTGTCAGAATTTTATAGGTTTCAATGAGATCCCCTCTCATTCTTCTAAACTCCAGTGAGTACAAGCCCAATCGACCAAATCTCTCCTCATACGTCATTCCTGCCATCCCAGGTATCAGCCTGGTGAATCTTCGCTGAACTCCTTCCATGGCAAGAACAACCTTCCTCAGATAAGGTGACCAAAACTGCACACAATACTCAAGATGTGGTCTCACCAAGGCCCTGTACAACTGCAGCAAGATATCCTTGTTCCTGTACTCAAACCCTCTTGCTACGAAGGCCAATATACCAATTGACTTCTTAACTGCCTGCTGCACCAGCTTGCTTACCTTCAACGACTGGTGCACAAGGACACTCAGGTCTCGTTGCACTTCCCCTTCTCCCAATCTATTGCCATTCAGATAATAATCTGCCTTCCTGTTTTTGCCACCAAAGTGGATAACCTCACATTTATCCACATTATATTGCATCTGCCATGCTTCTGCCCAATCACCCAACCTGTCCAAATCATCCTGGAGTTTCTCGGCATCCTCCTCACAGCACACACGCCCACCCAGCTTTGTGTCATCTGCAAACTTGGAGATATTACATCTAGTTCCCTTGTCTAGATCATTAATATATATTGTGAATAGCTGGGGTGCAAGGACCGATCCCTGCGGTACCCCACTAGTCACTGCCTGCCACTCGGAAAAAGACCCGTTTATTCCAACTCTTTGCTTTCTGTCTGCCAACCAGTTCTCTATCCAAGTCAATACCTTGCCCCCAATCCCATGTGCCTTAACTTTACATGCTAATCTCTTATGCGGGACCTTTTCGAAAGCCTTCTAAAAGTCCAAATACACCATATCCACTGGTTCTCCCTTATCTATTTTACCAGTTGCATCCTCAAAAAATTCCAGTAGATTAGTCAAGCACGATTTACCTTTTGTAAATCCATGTTGACTTTGTCCGATCCTGTCACTGTTTTCCAAGTGCTCTGCTATTACCTCTTTTATAATGGACTCTAGCATTTTCCCCACTACCGATGTCAGGCTTACCGGTCTGTAATTCCCCGTTTTCTCTCTACCACCTTTTTGAATAGTGGGATAACATTAGTGTAGTGTCCGTGTGTAGATAAAGACACTGAAGACAGGAGTTGGTTCATAGGTATTTACTAAGCAAGTCTGTGGGGGGGGGGTTTCTAAAGGATATACACAATACACAGGCTTATATAGCCCAAGTGGCAATTACCGGCATTACGCACACCTGGGGCTCTTAAAGGCACATACACCACAATTCCTCCCCTTCTAGCTAACTAGTACATCATATTTTAAGTAATTATTAATTACATGTTATATGCAAAATAATATACATTGCTGTATTAATTAATTATAAGTTAGTCTCTCAGGAGGCTTCCTGACTCGGTCCGGATAACGCCTCGGGGGTGTAGTAGTTTTTGGTGGTGTAGTAGGTTCTTCTGGCAAGGCTGATTCGGCTTGAAGGCCAGTGTCGGGTTCATCGGGCTCCAGTATCACCGGATCGGAGGTAGATATGGGTATCTCTACTTCATCGTTAGATGCATAGAGTGGTGGTGTAGGTTGTCCTTTTTCGGATGACTTGATGATTTGGTCAGCATGGCGCCTTATTATGCTGTCTCCGATGTCCACGGTATACATCAGTGGTCCTAATCGTGTGCAGATAGTTCCAGGCTGCCATTTCTCGGTACGGTAGTCCCGGGCCAAAACCGGTTGGCCTATCTGGAAGGCCCTAGTTGGCCTTTCATTCATGCCCTGAAACTGCCGGTTCTCCACGTCCCTTCGGATGTTGGGCTTGACCAAATCCAGCCGGCATCTTAGGTTTCTATTGTAGAACATCATGGCGGGAGTTTGGTTAGCAACCATATGCGTTGCATTCCTATATGCAAATAAGAAGTTATCCACCTTGTGCTGAAGTTTTATGTCTTCATTACCCATGGCCTTGATGGCCTTCTTGAAGGCCTGGACAAACCTTTCAGCCAATCCATTGGTGGCGGGATGGTATGGGGCGGACGTGTAGTGCTTTACTCCATTGTTCTTTAAGAACTTTCTGAATTCTTCGGACACAAATTGCGGTCCATTATCAGAACATATCTGCTCCGGCAGCCCATTCCTGGCAAATATGGTCCTCAATAATGTAATGGTTTTTTCCGTGGTGGTGGAGGACATCTTTATTACCTCCGGCCACTTGGAGTGTGCATCAACTGCGATTAAGAACATTGAGTCCATAAATGGACCAGCAAAGTCGATGTGCACCCTTTGCCAGGGAGATGAGGGCCACTCCCATGGATGTAGAGGGGCCTGTGGCAGAGCATTTTGGACCTTCTGGCATCCTAGGCAGCTCTTAATCATGTCTTCGATGTCTCCATCGATACCTGGCCACCATACAAATGCCCTAGCTAGGTTCTTCATTTTCACTCCACCCAGATACCCCTCGTGAAGCTCCTTTAGTACTTTATCCTGGAGTTTGGGTGGAAACACCACTCTGGATCCACACATCAAGGTTCCTCGGCACACTGACAGCTGTTCTCTTCTTTGTGAGAATGCTGGCAACAGTGGTTCGCAATGTGCTGGCCATCCCTTCACTGTTAAATCGTAGACCCGTGAGAGAGTAGGGTCATTTCTTGTCTCCCTTTCAATGGCAGAATTTGTCACCGGTAGACATTCCACTATGGTAGAGTGGAATATCTCTACTGGGTCTACTGTAGGTGCCTCTTCTATCGTTGGCAATGGTAGGCGTGATAAACCGTCAGCATTCCCATGCTGTTTTGACCCTTTGTATTCAATGTTGTATTGGTGTGCCCCTAGAAAAAGGGACCACCTCTGTGGTCTTTGTGCCGTCATAATGGGGACACCTTTTTTTAGGGTTGAATATGGAGATGAGGGGTTGATGGTCAGTCAGCAAGGTAAATTTTTGTCCGTGTAGGTAATGGTTGAATTTCTTCACTCCCCATACCAGGCTGAGTGCTTCCCTGTCTATCTGGGCATAGTTACGCTCAGCTGAGTTCAATGAGCGTGACGCAAATGCTATCGGCCGTTCCTAGCCATCAGGGAATCTATGGGACAATACCGCTCCTATGCCGTAAGGGGATGCATCGCACGCCAGTCTGATTGGTAGTGATGGGTTGTAATGAGCCAAAATTTTCTCGGATGTGATTAAGTCTTTACATTTATGGAAGGCACGTTTACAGTCTTCGTTCCATTTCCAAATCACTCCTGTCTGTAGAAGATCATTAAGAGGGTGTAGAATAGTTGATAAGTTCGGTAAAAATTTATGATAGTAATTTATTAATCCCAGGAATGACCTTAATTGTGAAACATTTTCAGGTGCTGGGGCTTTTATAACTGCTTCAATTTTTTCAGGTGACTTATGCAACCCTTCCTTATTAATTATGTGGCCACAATATGATATCTGATTTTGGAAAAATTCGCACTTGGGGCGATTTGCTCGTAGGCCCCGTTCTTTCAGCCTAGTGAGCACCTGCTCCAAATTGGCAAGGTGCTCGTTGTCGTTTTCTCCTGTTATAAGGATGTCGTCTAGGTAGCATTGAGTCCCCGGAATCCCTTGCAGGACTTGCTCCATAGCTCTTTGCCAGATAGCTGGAGTTGATGCTATTCCAAAAACCAGTCGATTGTCCTGGTACAGGCCTTTGTGTGTGTTTATTGTGAGATACTTTTTAGAGGTCTCCTCAACCTCCATCTGTAGATATGCCTGTGCCAAGTCAATTTTTGTGAAACGTTTCCCTCCGGATAGTGAGGCGAAAATATCTTCTATCCTCGGAAGAGGATACTGTACCGTGTGAAGGACCGGGTTTACAGTCACCTTAAAGTCCCCACAGATGTGAATTATTTTCTGTTCCTCAGAGTTATTTTTCAATGTTTTTTTCATGACTGGAACGATGGGTGTTGCCCATTCGCTCCAATCTATTTTGGATAATACGCCTGCCTTTTCCAAATTCTTCAGCTCTGCCTCGACTGCCGGACGTATTGCGTATGGCACCGGTCTTGCCTTAAAAGATTTTGGAATTGCTGTATCTTCCACTTTTATTGAGGTGGTGATGCCTTTCAAGGTTCCTAGTTTCTCTTGAAACACTTCTTTGGCGTTGGCCAAGATGTCTTTTAATCGTTCCGGTATGATGTCATCATTGTTTTTTTCCTTACTGGTCACCGTCAGTGCCTGAATGGAGTGCCAGTCTAAACGTATCTTCCTTATCCATTCACGTCCCAACAACGGTGGACCACCATCTTGTAGAATGTATAAATACAACTTTTGTATTTCTTTGCCGTTGTATACCACAGGCACCCTTATTTTTCCTTTGGGGTAGATTTTTTCTGCCCCGTATATGTTTTTAAGATAATGGATGTGTCTTTTAGAGGTATATGCGAAAATAGCCTCTCGTAATCTCGTCGATTTATTACGGTTAGAGCTGATCCTGTATCTAGCTCCATTTTAACTGGGGACCCTGCTATTGTGAGGGTAACCCAAATGGTTTGGTAATCCTCTTTGGCAAGTACATTATGTAATTTGAGACAGCTTAGTCTCTTGTTTCCGGAGTCGCTATCGCTATTCTGGTCTTCGGAGCTATTGTCCGTCATCATTTGTACCTTCCTGTACTTTTCTTTATTGATTTTTTGTTTTCTGTCTGTGGATTTATTTTGTCCAGATTGGCATACCCGTGCAATGTGTCCAATCTTACCACATTGCCTGCATGCTTTGCCCTTGAACCAGCAGTCCCTCTGGTTATGGGTGGATCTGCCGCAGCGATAACATCTTCCGAACTCCTGTGTCATTTTATGGGTGCCGAAGTCCTGTGTCTCTTGTTGTATCTCTGCAGCTCCTTTTGCTGCTGCTTCGTATGATACAGCCATACTGAAAGCTTTGTCCAATGTTAAATCTTTTTCAGAAAGCAGTCTTTTTTGTGTTCCTTCACTTAAGAGACCGCAAACAAATTTGTCTCGAAGATAATCCGATAGTCCTGCTCCGAATTGGCAGTACTTTGATAGCTTTCTTAATTCGGTTAGGTAATCAGCGTTACTTTCATTCTTGTGTTGATTTCTCTTGAAGAACTTGAATCGTTCCGCTATCAGCAGCGGTGTTGGGTTTAAATGCTCCTGCAGGGTATCAACAATTTCTTTAAAAGTCTTGTCCTTTGGTTTGGCTGGAGTGATTAAATTTCGTAACAGCCCGTATGTCTTCGCACCCATTAAGTTCAAAAGTACTGAAGCTTTTTTTTCATCTGTTATTCCATTTGCAGTGCAATAAACCTCTACTCTTTCCACGTATGTGGTCCAATCTTCTATTTCGCCATCAAAAGCCTCAATATTACCAGATTTAGGCATTTCAGAAAAGATATGGCGCTTCCCGCGCTTTTTTTTTTCTCTCTGTAGCAACGACATGGCGCTTCCCGCGCTTTCCCGCCGCTGCTACCGATAACAACGCTGTTTTACTGTGGTTTCCGTTTATTCACTGTTGGAGACTCATTCCCGACGGAGGTCTAAACGCTGACCTGCTTGCCGCGCCGGCCGTCTCTCGAGTGCACCCTCCCAGTCCGTTATTGCTTGCCTCCGATTTCGCTGCCTGTCTCAGCTGTAGAGCCCCAGCCTGACGCCCAGGAAGGATTAGCGCAGTACCTGTCACCAGCTTGGCCAGCTGGTGAAACCACAGTTTCTCTTACTTCCTTGAGTCTTCTGGACGCTGGAGGAATCAATGTCGTTGAGGTGCTGCCGAATTGCAGGTAAGTCCATTTCCACTTCGTCGCCACTGTAGTGTCCGTGTGTAGATAAAGACACTGAAGACAGGAGTTGGTTCATAGGTATTTACTAAGCAAGCCTGGGGGGGGGGTTTCTAAAGGATATACACAATACACAGGCTTATATAGCCCAAGTGGCAATTACCGGCATTACGCACACCTGGGGCTCTTAAAGGCACATACACCATAATTGCTCTTAAAGGCACATACACCACAATTAGCGTCCCTCCAATCCATGGGTACTGTTCCAGATTTCATCGAATGTTGGAAGATGATCAGCAGTGCATCTATTATTTCTAAGATCACTTCCTTAAGTATCCTAGGATGTAGATTATCAGGCCCTGGGGATTTATCGGCCTTCAATCCCATCAATTTCCCTAACACCATTTCCCTACAAATACTGATTTCTTTCAGTTCCACCCTTTCATCAGACCTTATGTTCCCCGACATCTCTGGGAGGTTATTTGTGTCCTCCTTTGTGAAGACAGAACCAAAATATGTATTTAATTGGTCTGCCATTTCTTTGTTCCCCATTATAAATTCCCCTGATTCTGACTGCAAGGGACCTACGCTTGACTTCACCAATCTTTTTCTCTTCACATATCTGTAAAAGCTTTTACAGTCAGTTTTTATGCTCCCTGCAAGCTTACTCTCATCTTCTTTTTTTCCCCTTCTTAATTAATCCCTTTGTCCTCCTTTGTTGAAGCCTAAACTGCTCCCAATCCTCAGGTTTACTGCTTTTTCTGGCCAATTTATATGTCCTCTCCTTGGATCTTATGCTATCCCTAATTTCCCTTGTTAGCCACAGTTGAGTCACCTTTTTTGTTTTATTTTTATGCCAAACTGGGATGAACAAATTCTGTAGATCATCCATGCGGTCTTTGAATGTTTGCCATTGCCTATCCACCGTCAACACTTTGAGTGACATTCCCCAATCAATCCTACCCAACTCGTGCCTCAGACCATCGTAGTTTCCTTTATTTAAATTCAGGACTCTAGTCTCTGAGTCAACTACTTCATTCTCCATCTTAATGAAGAATTCGATCATATTATGATCGCTCCGACCCAAGGGGCCTCGTACAACAAGATTGCTAATTAATCCTTCCTCGTTACATAACACCCAGTCTAAGATGGCCTGATCTCTGGTTGGCTCCTCGACATATTTGTCCAGGAAACCATCCTGTAAACACTCCAGGAATTCCTCCTCCACAGTATTGTTACTAATTTGGTTAGCCCAATCTTTATGTAGATTAAAGTCACCCATGATGACTGCTGTGCCCTTATTGCACGCTTCTCTAATTTCCCTTTTAATGCCATCCCCAACCTCCGCATTACTGTTTTGAGGCGTATATACCACTCCCACTAACGTTTTCTGCCCCTTGGTATTTCTCAGTTCTACCCATACAGATTCCACATCACCAGAGCTAATATCCTTCCTTACAATTGTGTTAATCCCTTCTTTAACCAGCAATGCTACCCCACCTCCCTTTCCTTTTTGCCTATCTTTCCTGAATATTGAATACTCCTGGATGTTGAGTTCCCAGCCTTGGCCACCCTGGAGCCATGTTTCCGTAATCCCAATCAAATCATATTTGTTTACCTCTATTTGCGCAGCTAATTCATCCACCTTATTACGAATGCTCCTCGTATTAAGACACAAAGCCTTCAGGCTTTTTTTTTAATGCTCTTAGACCTATTAGAACTATTATTTACTGTGGCCATGTTTGATTTAAACCATTGATTTCTCTGACTGCCACTTTTGTTTTTCTCCTTCCTATTGTTAAATCCGTGAATCTTGATGTATGGTGTCCTTCAAGAAATAGACAGAGACTGCAGAGGAACAATCAACAGGTGTTTACTGGATGAGGGTTACTCTAAAACTAACAGTACAAATCCCTACTCAGGGTTTATAGACAGGTGTGGTCACTGCCGGTACTACAGTATACAGGAACTGTAAAAAGTAGTTCTCCCCACAAAGGTACATACGCTACAATTCCTCCCCTTTTAGATTAACAGTACCATAACATTCATTTAACAATTAACACTTTTAACATGCAACATTAACTGAAAATAGTCCATTTATAAATTCAGTCTTTGGGGCGGCTTCCTGATCCTTTCTGGATAGCGCCTTTCCTGAGTGTCTTGCTCTTGGTGCGGAGGCGATTCTGCCCCCGGTCGTCGGTTGGTTCATCAGCTTCCGATGCTACTGTTTCTGGGGTAGATGCTACCTGTATATCGGGTTCATCACCAGGTACGCGAGACATGGGGTTGACTCGTTCCTGTGACTCTAGGATCTGGTCGACATGGTGTCTCACAATGTTCTCCCCAACATCCACTGTGTACATTAGTGGCCCCTGCCGTGTGCATATCGTTCCTGGTTGCCATTTCTCTGTTCGGTAGCCGCGGGCCAAGACTGGTTGCCCTACATTGAAGCTCCTTGTTGGCTTCTCATTGATGTGCTGGAATTGCTTATTCTCAACATCTCTTCGTAAATTTGGTCTGAGCAAATCCAGACGAGATCTCAACCTTCGGATAAAGAACATCATGGCCGGGGTCTGGTTGGTGACTACATGTGTCGCATTTCTGTAGGCTAACAGGAAATTGTCCACCTTATGCTGCAGTGGAATGTCGTCATTGCACATGGCCCTTACTGCCTTTTTAAAGGTTTGTACGAACCTCTCAGCCAATCCATTTGTGGCTGGATGATACGGGGCGGATGTGTAATGCCTTACCCCATTCCTTTTCATAAATTTCCGAAACTCTTCGGACACAAACTGTGGTCCGGTTTCAGAGCAAATCTGCTCTGGCAAGCCGTTCCTGGCAAATATGGTCCGTAGGACTGCAATAGTTTTCTCCGTGGTGGTGGAGGACATTTTGATCACCTCAGGCCATTTCGAGTGCGCATCCACGGCTATTGAAAACATTGAGTCCATGAATGGACCAGCAAAATCAATATGCACCTGTTGCCATGGAGAGGAGGACCACTCCAATGGGTGTAGAGGGGCATGTGGTGGTGCATTTTGGACCTTCTGGCATCCTGAGCAGCTCTTTGTCAGGTCCTCGATTTGCTGATCGATCCCCGGCCACCACACATAAGCCCTAGCAAGGCTTTTCATTTTCACCCCTCCCAGATGGCCTTCGTGAAGCTCATTGAGCACTCTCTCCCTTAACTTGGGTGGAATTACCACTCGGGATCCACACATCAAGGTCCCCTGGCATACTGACAGCTGTTCTCTTCTGGATGAGAATGCTGGCAACAGTGAGTCGCCATGTGTTGGCCATCCCTTCACCGTCAAATCATATACCCGAGCCAGTGTCGGGTCATTTCGGGTCTCCTTCTCTATATCCGCGTTAGTTACTGGCAAGCATTCAATTATAGTCGAATAAAATATTTCGACAGGGTCCACTGCTGGTGCTTCCTCCGCCATAGGCAGTGGCAGGCGTGATAGCCCATCAGCGTTTCCATGCTGTTTCGTGCCCTCATACTCTATTTCATATTGGTTCGCCCCTAGAAAAAGGGACCATCTTTGTAGCCGTTGCGCAGTCATCACCGGAACGCCCTTCTTTGGATTAAAGATGGAGACAAGTGGTTGGTGGTCAGTCAGCAAGGTGAGCTTCTGCCCGTGCAGATAGTGGTTGAACTTTTTCACTCCCCACACTAGGCTGAGGGCCTCCCTGTCAATCTGGGCGTAGTTACGCTCGGCTGAGGTTAGTGACCGAGACGCAAAGGCTACTGGCCTCTCCGAGCCGTCCAGGAATTTGTGCGACAGCACCGCTTCAATACCATACGGTGATGCATCACACGCCAACCGAATTGGTCGTGCTGGGTTGAAATGAGCCAACACCTCTTTTGATGTGATCAATTCTTTGCACTTCTGGAAAGCTCGTTTACATTCGTCATTCCACTTCCATGGTACACCCGTTTGCGGTAGGGTGTTCAGTGGGTGTAGTACTGTAGACAAATTCGGCAAGAACTTATGTTAGTAGTTCACCAGCCCGAGGAACGACCTCAGTTGTGACACATTTTCCGGTGCTGGAGCCTTGACTACTGCCTCAATCTTTACAGGGGACTTATGTAACCCCTCTTCATCAATAATGTGGCCACAATACGAGATCTGCTTCTGGAAAAACTCGCATTTGTGGCGATTAGCTCGGAGCCCATATTCCTTCAATCTAGTGAGCACCTGCTCCAGGTTGGCGAGGTGATCACTGTTATTTTCGCCCGTGACCAGGATGTCGTCCAAATAACACTGGGTCCCTGGAATCCCTTGCCGGACTTGATCCATTGCCCTTTGCCAAATATCCGGAGCTGATGCTACCCCGAACACCAGCCGATTGTATTGGTAGAGACCTTTATGAGTGTTGATCGTGAGGTACTGTTTCGAGGCTTCTTCTACCTCCATTTGCAGGTACGCCTGGGCCAGATCAATCTTAGTGAAGCGTTTTCCTCCAGATAGCGAGGCGAAAATATCTTCAATCCGCTGAAGCGGATATTGTACCGTGTGAAGGACTGGGTTCACTGTCACCTTAAAGTCCCCACAGATGCGAACCTTCTTTGGTTCCCCAGGCGTATTACTCAATGACCTCTTCATTACAGGAACGATGGGTGTAGCCCACTCGCTCCAGTCCACTTTGGACAGTACTCCAGAACGTTCCAAACCTTCCAGCTCTGCTTCGATGGCTGGGTGGATCGCATAAAAAACTTTGGGCTTGCATTTTCCTCTATTTTGATCGTCGCTGTTATGCCTTTTAGTGTTCCGAGTCCCTCCTGGAACACTTCTTGTGCATCAGTTAGCATTTTTGACAGTCGTCCAGGTGTGACGTCGTCATCCTTTTTGGCATCTCCAGTCAGTGCTTGTATGGAATGCCAATCTAGCTGTATCTTCCGGATCCATTCACGTCCTAGCAGTGGTGGTCCTCCATCTGGCAATACATATAGATCCATTTTTGGTGTTTCCTTGCCGTTATATATAACGTTCACCCTTATTTTTCCTTTGGGGTAGATTTTTGCCCCGTGTATGTCTTCAAGACAATCTCTGTATCTCTCAAGGGTATATGTGAGAATAGCTGCTTGTAGTCCCTTCGGTTTATGACTGTTAGGGCTGATCCTGTGTCCAATTCCATTTTCACTTGGACTCCGTCTATCTTGAGCATCACCCAGATAGTTTGGTGATCCTCCATTTTGATTACATTATGTAGTTTCAGACAACCCAGCTCCTTGCTTCCGGAGTCTGTATCACTTTTCTGTTCGTCTGAACTACTCTCTGTAGTGTATGTACTTTGCAGAAGGAACTATACTCTGCAGCCCCTGTATACTGCAGTACCAGTAGTGACCACCCCTGTATATAAGCCTGTGTAGTAACATTTGCATAGTAGTTCCAGGTTGTCTCCATTCAGTACAGACCTGTTATAACCAACTCCTGCAGTCCGTGTCTCAATTATACATGGACATAATACTGGCGACGAGCAGATACGAACTTACCTACAGTCTGCACCACCTCATGGGGATCCATCCCTGAAGCGAAGTTATCAGAGGTCGAGGCCAGAAGGAAGAAAGAAACAGAAGAAATGGGCGTCGACCGTGGGCATCCGCCTCTGAGTCAGCGGAGTTGAAGATTTGCAGGAGAGGCTGTCGAGAGCGGGGCTTGGTTATCCTGTCGATGGTGCTTCAGCTAATCGGGCTGGTGGCAGGTAGTACACTGATCCTTCCTGGGCTGCGGCGGTCTAGAGCTCGAGCGGGTGGCTTTGCAATGGGGCCGAGCAGCGTTGTCGGGAAGAGGAGAGAGAGAGAGGGTGGAGCACACAGGGCGCGGCCGGTGCTACGAAGCCGGGCAGCGTACAGACCCAAGAAGAGGAAGGCAAGTGTCCCGCAGGGTGGTTCCTGTGGTGTATGTAACCTGTTCCACCTTAAGAGAACTACCTTAAGAGATGTACTACTTTCTCTTGGCTGCTGTAAACTGTAATACCGGTGGTGACCACACCGGTATATAAACGTTGTGTAGGGATTTGCTGGGCAGTTCAGCCTGACCTCCGAATAGTAAAGACCTGTTAAAGTTATTCTTGTGGTCTGTGTCCAGTGATTTATAATAAGCATAACTGGGACACACAGACTTAACAGTGGCGACGAGTCCGATCTTACCCTGCGGCAGTTTTACATCCAAGGCAGCTTCGTCCTCAGAACGGGCGTCGAGAAAAGGCATCCGCCCTCATCATCCTGCTGAGCACCATTGCACGGGAGGCATCGAGAACCCGGGTTAAAAAGAAAAATTCTGACCACGAAGCCCTCCATCAGCGACAGGCAGTGATCATCCCTTCTACCACGGTGGTGGGTAAGCCGATCAGCGACACGAGCAGAAAGTTGGCCGCGTTGACTGTGGAGTGGGGGAGGGAAAACGGAGGAAAAAGGGCGGAGAACTCGACCACGGCCGGTGAAAAGGGCCGGGCTGCAATCGAGGCCGAGAGGCGCAGCGACTGGGGCAGCTTAAGGCACGAGAGCCGCGGAGAACTCAAACGCAGCCGGTGTAAAGGACCGGGCTGCATGCGGGGCTGAGAGGCGCAACAGCAGGGGAAGCGTGAATGCCCACGGGAACCGCGGGGGAGTAAAAGCAGCGTCGGGGAATTGAGAACCGCTGGGGAGGCGAGAACGGCAGCAGCACGGCAATCGCCATTGCAGCCAGCGGGGGAAGAAGGCAAACGCGGGAATCCGCCATTGTAGTCCACACAGACAGTCACCCGAGGCCAGATTCGAACCCGGGTCCCTGGCGCTGTGAGGCAACAGTGCTAACCACTATGCCACCGTGCTGCTGAATGGATCAGAAAGATAAGTTTAGACTGGCACTCCATTCAGGCACTGACGGTGGCTGGTAAAAAGGATGATGATGTCACTCCTGGACGATTGTCAACAATCTTAGCTAACGCCAAAGAGGTATTTCAACAAGAACTGGGAACTCTTAAAGGCATAACCGCCTCGATAAAAATAGAAGAGAAAGCAATTCCCAAGTTTTTCAAAGCAAGACCGGTACCATATGCAATTCGCCCAGCCGTTGAGGCAGAGCTGGAGAATCTGGAGAATGCAGGCATGTTATCTAAGGTAGACTGGAGCGAGTGGGCGACACCCATCGTTCTTGTCATGAAGAAAACATTAAACAATAAGTCTGAGGAGCCAAGGAAGGTTCGCATCTGTGGGGACTTCAAGGTGATGGTGAACCCAGCCCTTCACACAGTACAATATCCTCTTCCAAGGATAGAAGATATCTTCGCCTCACTATCTGGAGGGAAGCGTTTTACAAAAATTGACTAGCACAAGCATATTTGCAGATGGAGGTTGAAGAATCCTCTAGGAAGTATCTCACGATAAACACTCACAAAGGTCTTTACCAGTATAATCGACTGGTATTCGGAGTAGCATCAGCTCCGGCGATATGGCAAAGAGCGATGGAACAAGTCCTGCAAGGGATTCCGGGGACTCAGTGTTACTTGGACGACATCCTAGTGACAGGTGAAGATGACAGTGAACACCTTGCCAACCTAGAGTAGGTGCTCACTAGACTACGTGAACATGGGCTACGGGCCAATCGCCCCAAGTGCGAGCTTTTTAAGAAACAGATATCGTATTGTGGCCACGTGATTGATGAAGAGGGGCTACATAAGTCCCCTGACAAAATTGAAGCGGTAGTTAAGGCTCCAGCGCCTGAAAATGTGTCGCAACTGAGGTCATTCCTCGGATTGGTGAATTACTACCATAAGTTTTTGCCGAATTTGTCCACAATTCTGCACCCACTGAACGCCCTACTACAAACGGGAGTAGCATGGAAATGGAGCGATGAATGTAAGCGGGTCTTTCAGAAGAGTAAGGACCTAATCACTTCAAGAGAAGTATTGGCTCACTACAACCCATCACTACCGATAAGACTGGCGTGTGATGCATCTCCCTACGGCATTGGGGCGGTACTGTCACATAAATTCCTTGATGGTTCAGAGAGGCCGATAGCTTTTGCGTCATGCTCGTTAACTTCAGCCGAGCGTAACTACGCCCAGATTGACAGAGAGGCCCTCAGCCTGGTGTGGGGGGTGAAGAAGTTCAATCACTACCTGCACGGTCAGAAATTTACTCTACTTACTTATCATCAACCTCTTGTCTCCATTTTCAACCCTCAGAAGGGCGTCCCGATAATGACAGCACAACGGCTACAGAGGTGGTCCCTTTTCCTAGGGGCACACCAATATGACATCGAGTACAAAGGAACTAAACAGCATGGGAATGCTGATGGATTGTCGCGCCTACCGTTGCCGACGGTGGAGGAAGAACTTGCAGTGGATCCAGTGGAGATATTCCACTCGACCATAGTCGAATGTCTCCCTGTGACGAATGCAAACATAGAAAAGGAAACACAAAATGACCCGACACTTTCCTGGGTCTATGATTTAACGGTGAAGGGATGGCCAGCACATGGTGAACCACTGCCGAGAAGAGAACAGCTGTCAGTGTGCAGAGGAACCTTGATGTGTGGATCCAGAGTAGTAATTCCACCCAAATTGAAGGATAGAGTGCTCAATGAGCTTCATGAGGGTCATCTGGGAGGGGTAAAAATGAAGAACTTAGCCAGAGCGTTTGTGTGGTGGCCGGGAATCGATAGAGAAATCGAAGAGATGACCAAGAGCTGTACAGGGTGCCAGAAGGTCCAAAACGCCCCACCACTAAGCCCTCTACATCCATGGGAGTGGCCCTCATCTCCATGGCAAAGGGTGCACATTGATTTTGCTGGTCCATTTATGGACTCGATGTTTTTAATTGCGGTGGATGCCCATTCAAAGTGGCCAGAGGTAATAAAAATGTCCTCAACCACCACAGAAAAAACTATCACAGTCTTACGAACCATATTCGCCAGGAATGGGCTGCCTGAACAGATTTGCTCCGACAATGGACCACAGTTTGTGTCTGAAGAGTTCCGGAGGTTCTTAAAGAACAATGGTGTTAAGCATTACACATTCGCCCCATATCATCCAGCCACTAATGGATTGGCCGAGAGGTTCGTTCAAACATTCAAGAAGGCTATCAAGGCAATGTGTAATGAAGATATACCCCTACAACACAAGGTGGATAACTTCTTGTTTGCCTACCGGAATGCGACACATGCGGTTATCAACCAAACTCCAGTCATGATGTTCTTCAATCGAAGACTACGATGCCGCTTGGATTTGGTTAAGCCAAACATCAGAAGAGATGTGGAGAACAGGCAGTTTCAGAATATGAATGAAAGGCCGACCAGGAGTTTTAAGATAGGTCAACCAGTTTTGGCCCGGGACTACCGCACAGAGAAATGGCAGCCAGGAACGATCTGTACATGGCAAGGACCTCTAATGTATACCGTGGACGTTGGAGAGAGCATTGTAAGATGCCATGCTGACCAGATTCTAGAGTCACTGGGAAACGTCAACTCCACACCACGATCTGATACACCTGGCGATGAAACCGAAGTGCCAATTGCATCTACCTCAGAATCGGTGATATTGGAAGCAGACGAACCAAACAACGACATTGATCCCGACTCAACTTTGCCAGAAGAACCTGATACCCCAAAGAGGCGTTATCCAGACAGAATCAGGAAGCCTCCTCAAAGACTGAACTTATAATTGCTTAACTTCAACTAATGTATCTAGCAACTGTAATTGTAAATATGTTATTTCATTGTTAATTGAGTGTTATGTACTGTTTAGCTAAAAGGGGAGGAATTGTAGTGTATGTACTTTGCAGAAGGAACTATATTCTGCAGCCCCTGTATACTGCAGTACCAGTAGTGACCACCCCTGTATATAAGCCTGTGTAGTAACATTTGCATAGTAGTTCCAGGTTGTCTCCATTTAGTAAAGACCTGTTATAACCATATCCTGCAGTCCGTGTCTCAATTATACACGGACATAATACTCTCTGTCACCTTATGTACCTTTTTGTACTTCTCATGTGGAGATTTCTTGCTGCTGGTTTCCTTTCCCGACCTGCAGACTCTTGATATGTGTTCTACTTTTCCACACTGTCTGCACACTTGGTCCTTGAACCAACAATCCTTATGATCGTGTGTTGTTCTGCCGCAGCGATAACACTTCACTGCTCCATATGACATTTCATTTGTGCCATATTCTTGCGGTCTCCGTTGTATCTCTGCAGCGCCCCGTGCGGCTGCTTCGTGTGATACTGCCATGCTGAAAGCCTTGTCCAGCGTAAGATCCTTTTCTGATAGAAGCCGTTTCTGGGTTCCTTCACTTTGAAGCCCACACACAAACTTGTATCTTAAAGTATCTGCTAGTCCCGTTCCAAACTGGCAGTGTTTCGATAGCTTGTGCAGTTCCGTTAAATACTCAGCATTACTTTTGTCTTTATGCTGGTTCCTTTTGAGAAACTTAAATCTTTCTGCTATCAGCAGCGGTGTGGGGTTTAAGTGGTCCTGTAGGATTGCCACTATGCTTTCAAAATCCTTTTCCACTGGCTTCTCTGGGGTTGCTAGGTTTCGCAGTAAGCCATATGTTTTTGCACCCATGGAATTCAACAATACCAGTGCTTTCCTGGCATCTGGCACTTCATTCGCCTTGCAGTGCACTTCTATGCGTTCTACATATGTCGCCCAATCTTCGACTTCATTGTCGAACGCTGTGACACTGCCACTCTTCGGCATCCCTGGGTGTGGTTAGACTGGATAAAAATGGCGTCTCCCGCGCTCTCCCTTCTTCTCCGCTGTGGCTCAAAATGGCGTCTCCCGTGCTCTCCCTTCTTCTCCGCTGCGGCTCAGAAATGGCGTCTCCCGCGCTCTCCCTTCTTCTCCACTGCGGCTCAAATGGCGTCTCCCGCGCTTTCCTTTTTTCCCCCGTGGACGCTGCTCAGCCCTTGAACACCGGCCGCGCTCTGCACGTTTTCCTGCGCACCTCTCTCATTGACGCCGCTCGGTCCTGAACCCCGGCTGCGCCCTGTGCGCTTTACCCTCTCTCTCTGCTCCCGTCGACGCTGCTCGGCCTTTTCCTGTGCCGTCGGTCAGATCTAGCCGCCGCTGAGCGGGAAGGGTCTGTGCCGTACCTGTTGCCAGCCCGCCTCGCTGGAGTCTCCGCCGGATGGTCGACGCCCGTGCCTCTGGAATCGGCCTTCCTCTGCAGAGTTGCAGGTAGGTTCGAATCGCCTCGTCGCCAATGTTAAATCCGTGAATCTTGATGTATGGTGTCCTTCAAGAAATAGACAGAGACTGCAGAGGAACAATCAACAGGTGTTTACTGGATGAGGGTTACTCTAAAACTAACAGTACAGATCCCTACTCAGGGTTTATATACAGGTGTGGTCAGTGCCGGTACTACAGTATACAGGAGCTATAAAAAGTAGTTCTCCCCTTAAAGGTACATACACTACACCTATCTTTTGCTTTTATCCTTGTTTCTCTTTCCTCTGTCCCCCTGCTCAGGTTCCCAACCCCCTGCCATTTTAGTTTAAACCCTCCCCCAGAGCACTAGCAAACACTCCCCCTAGGACATCGGTCCCAGTCCTGCCCAGGTGCAAACCGTCTGGTTTGAACTGGTCCCACCTCCCCCAGAACCGGTTCCAATGTCCCAGGAATTTGAATCCCTCCCCCTCGCACCATTCCTCTAGCCATGTATTCATCTGAAATATCCTTCTATTTCTACTCTGACTAGCATGTGGCACTGGTAGCAATCCTGAGATTACTACCTTTGCGGTCCTATTTTTTAATTTAACTCCTAACTCCCTGTATTCAGCTTTTAGGACCTCATTCCGTTTTTTACCTATATTGTTGGTACCTATATGCACCACGACAACTGGCTGTTCACCCTCCCCTTCCAAGATGTTCTGCAGCCGCTCTGAGACATCCTTGACCCTTGCACCAGGGAGGCAACACACCATCCTGGAGTCTCGTTTGCAGCCGCAGGAACACCTATCTATTCCCCTTACAATAGAATCCCCTATTACTATAGCTCTACCCGTCTTTTTCCTCCCGTCCTGTGCAGCAGAACCAACCCTGGTGCCAGGAAGTTGGCTGCTGCTGCCTTCCTCTGATAAGCCATCCCCCCCAACAGTACTCAAAGTGGTGTATCTGTTTGAGAGGGGGATGTCCACAGGGGACCCCTGCACTACCTGCCTGCTCCTAGTACTCTGCCTGTTGGTCATCCCTTCCCTTTCTGCCTGTCCAACCTCTACCTGCGGTGTGTCCACCTCCCAAAATGTGCTATTCACGATGTCCTCAGCATCGTGAATGCTCCAGTATGCATCCAATCACAGCTCCAGCACCGCAATGCGGTCTGTCAGTAGCTGCAGCTGGACACACTTCCTGCACACATAGTTGTCAGGGACACAGAAAGTGTCCCTGAGTTCCCACATAGCGCAGGAGGAGCAGTACCTGAGCTCAGTACCCAAAACTTCTTCACACAGTGTTGACTCTCTCCAGAAGTCTCTCTCTCTCTCAGAATGCGTGGTGCAAAAGTGTCACCGACAAAAAAAGGCAGGAAGTGGTCGCCTTTAAATAGCGCTCCCCTAGTCCCTTCCCGACTGCAAAACGCTCCCCTCAACCTGTCGTTGCTAGCGGCAGGCGGTAAGACAGGGGGCATCACTCAATATCCGGTCCGGGGCGCTAACGGGGCGTTGCGCATTCGAATGATGTCACAATCTGCCGGCGCAGGAGATCGTGGCGGTAGTGTTTAGCGCCGCCGCAAAATGTCTGGTTAATTTTGCGAGCAGCACAAACATCGCCGCGCCCGGGCGCTAGTTGCTTTGCGTCCCAATTAGCGCCCTCTTAAGGTGCTAACGGGAGGCGCAAACAACTGAATTTTTCCCCCCAAGACTGGTTCGACGAGAACGACCAGGAAATCCAGGCGCTAATAAGCCGCAAACGCAAGGCATTCCTGATCTGGAAACAGCAACAGAACTCGAGCGCAAGAAAGCCGCTCTACATACGCCTGAAGACCGAGGTCCAACAAAAAACTCACGACCTAAAGAACAGATGGTGGGTGGAGAAAGCGCAGGAGATCCAGTAGCTAGCCGACAACCACGACATGTATGGATTCTTTAGCGCAGTCAAGACCATCTACGGCCCAAGCACCCAAGGTCCTACCCCACTGCGGGCCAAGAACGGGGAGGTACTCATCAAGGACAGAGAGACAGTCAGTGCCCGCTGGAAGGAACACTTCGAAGATCTCCTTAACCGCGACTCTGTCTTCGATGCGAGTGTACTCAACTCCACCCCGCAGCATGCTACCCACCACCATCTCAGCACAACCCCAGCCCGGCATGAGGTTGAAAAGGCCATCCGACAACTGAAGAACAACAAGGCATCAGGAGCAGATGGAATCCCCGCCGAGGCACTAAAGCATGGCGGAGAAGCACTACTGGTGCGAATTCATGAACTCATTTCTCTTATCTGGAAGGAGGAGAGCATGCCAGGGGATCTCAGAGATGCCGTAATTGTGACCATCTTCAAGAAAGGTGACAAGTCCGATTGCGGTAATTACAGAGGAGTTTCCCTGCTGTCTGCCACAGGGAAAGTCATCGCAAGAATCCTCCTCAATCGCCTCCTCCCAGTGGCTGAAGAACTTCCAGAGTCACAATGCAGTTTCCGCCCACTAAGGGGCACAATGGACATGATCTTCACTGCACGTCAATTACAAGAGAAATGCAGGGAACAGCACCAACCACTGTACATGGCCCTCTTTGATCTCACAAAGGCCTTCGACACTGTCAACCGTGAGGGACTATGGAGTGTCCTCCTCAAATTCGGCTGCCATCAAAAGTTTGTCACCATTGGCAGGATAGGTGCACCAACGTCAGTGTTCTTGCTCAGGCCAACGTCCCCAGCATCGAAGCTTTGACCACGCTCGATCAGCTCCAATGGACAGGTCATATTGTCCGCATGCCCGATACGAGACTCCCAAACAAGCGCTCTACTCGGAACTCCGACACGGCAAGAGAGCCCCAGGTGGGCGAAGGAAATGCTTCAAGGACACCCTCAAAGCCTCCTTGAAAAAGTGCAACACCCCCACCGACACCTGGGAATCCCTGGCCCAAGACTGCACAAACTGGAGGAGAAGCATCCGGGAAGGCGCCGAACACCTCGAGTCTCTTCGCCGGGAGCAAGCGGAAGCCAAGCGCAAACAGCGGAAGGAGCGCACGTCAACCCAAACACCCCACCCACCCGCCCCTTCAACCACCGTCTGCCCCACCTGTGACAGAGACTGTAGGTCCCGCATTGGACTCATCAGTCACCTGAGAACTCATTTTAAATGTGAGGGGGAGGGAGGGAGTGAGGGGGAGGGAGGGAGTGAGGAGGGAGGGAGTGAGGGGGAGGGGTGGGAGTGAGGGGGGTGGGAGAGAGTGAGGGGGTGGGAGAGAGTGAGGGGGTGGGATGGAGTGAGGGTGTGGGAGAGAGTGAGGGGGTGGGAGGGAGTGAGGGGGTGGGAGAGAGTGAGGAGGTGGGAGGGAGTGAGGGGGTGGGAGAGTGTGAGGGGGTGGGAGGGAGTGAGGGGGAGGGAGTGAGGGGGTGGGAGAGTGTGAGGGGGTGGGAGGGAGTGAGGGGGAGAGAGTGAGGGGGTGGGGAGCAGAGTGAGGGGGTGGGAGGGAGTGAGGGGGTGGAAGTGAGGGGGTGGGAGAGAGTAAGGGGGTGGGAGGGAGTGAGGGGGTGGGAGAGTGTGAGGGGGTGGGAGGGAGTGAGGGGGAGGGAGTGAGGGGGTGGGAGAGTGTGAGGGGGTGGGAGGGAGTGAGGGGGTGGGAGAGTGTGAGGGGGTGGGAGGGAGTGAGGGGGAGGGAGTGAGGGGGTGTGAGAGTGTGAGGGGGTGGGGAGCGGAGTGAGGGTGTGGGGAGTGGGTTGAGGGGGTGGGGAGCGGAGTGAGGGGGGTGGGGAGCGGAGTGAGGGTGTGGGGAGCGGGTTGAGGGGGTGGGGAGCAGAGTGAGGGGGTGGGGAGCAGAGTGAGGGGGTGGGGAGCGGAGTGAGGGGGTGGGGAGCGGAGTGAGGGTGTGGGGAGCGGGTTGAGGGGGTGGGGAGCAGAGTGAGGGGGTGGGGAGCAGAGTGAGGGGGTGGGGAGCGGAGTGAGGGTGTGGGGAGCGGGTTGAGGGGGTGGGGAGCAGAGTGAGGGGGTGGGGAGCGGAGTGAGGGGGTGGGGAGCGGGTTGAGGGGGTGGGGAGCAGAGTGAGGGGGTGGGGAGCGCAGTGAGGGGGTGGGGAGCAGAGTGAGGGGGTGGGGAGCGGAGTGAGGGGGTGGGGAGCGGGTTGAGGGGGTGGGGAGCAGAGTGAGGGGGTGGGGAGCGGAGTGAGGGGGTGGGGAGCAGAGTGAGGGGGTGGGGAGCGGGTTGAGGGGGTGGGGAGCAGAGTGAGGGGGTGGGGAGCGGAGTGAGGGGGTGGGGAGCGGAGTGAGGGGGTGGGGAGCAGAGTGAGGGGGTGGGGAGCGGATTGAGGGGGTGGGGAGCAGAGTGAGGGGGTGGGGAGCGGAGTGAGGGGGTGGGGAGCGGAGTGAGGGGGTGGGGAGCAGAGTGAGGGGGTGGGGAGCGGAGTGAGGGGGTGGGGAGTGGAGTGAGGGGGTGGGGAGCGGAGTGAGGGGGTGGGGAGCAGAGTGAGGGGGTGGGGAGCGGAGTGAGTGGGTGGGGAGCAGAGTGAGGGGGTGGGGAGCGGAGTGAGGGGGTGGGGAGCAGAGTGAGGGGGTGGGGAGCGGAGTGAGGGGGTGGGGAGCGGAGTGAGGGGGTGGGGAGCAGAGTGAGGGGGTGGGGAGCGGAGTGAGGGGGTGGGGAGCAGAGTGAGGGGGTGGGGAGCGGAGTGAGGGGGGTGGGGAGCAGAGTGAGGGGGTGGGGAGCGGAGTGAGGGGTTGGGGAGCAGAGTGAGGGGGTGGGGAGTGGGTTGAGGAACACAAGAACGTAAGAATTAGGAGCAGGTGTAGGCCATGCGACCCCTCGAGCCGGCTCCGCCATTCGCCTGATCCCCATATCCCTTGATTCCCTTAACATCCAAAAATCTATCGATCTCAGCCTTGAATATACTCAATGACTGAGCCTCCACAGCCCTCTGGGGTAGAGAATTCCAAAGATTCACAACCGTCCGAGTGAAAAAATTTCTCCTCATCTCAGTCAAAAATGGCCGCCCCCTTATCCTGAGACTATGTCCCCTAGTTCTCGACACTCCAGCCAGGGGAAACTGCCTCTCAGCATCTACCCTGTCAATCCCGCTCAGAATCCTATATATTTCAATGAGATCACCTCTCACTCTTCAAACTCCAGAGAGTATCGGCACATTCTACACAATCTCTCCTCATAGGACAGCCCTCTCACTCCAGGCATCAGTCAGGTGAACCTTCGTTGTACCCCCTCAAAACTGTACACAGTACTCCAGCTGTAGTCTCAGCAAAGCCCTATAAAATTGCATCAAGATTTCCTTATTCTTATACTCAAATCCCCTTGCAATAAAGGCTAACATGCTACTTGCCTTCTTAATTGCTCGCTCTGATGTGTATTAACATTCTGTGATTCATTGAGCAGTGCTCAGAGAGGGAATGAGGGGAGCTAGGAGAGAAACTAGAGAGAGTTCAGGGCTGGGCCGGGGGAACCTTCGAGGAGGTTTGGACGGCTGGGCTAAGAGAAGGGATTCGAGGAAGTGGCAGAGGCAGATGAACGGACAATCTCAATCTTCTTTGCACTTGTTGTTGGAGGTCAGGGATAAGGGGGCAGGGGAGAGGGGTTCAGGAGATGGAACCTGAGTTAAAACTAAGACACAAGCCAGGATAGGAGGAGAATGGACATGGGGAGAGAAAAAGGACACGGGGAGAAACAGAACACGGGAAGAGAGAGAAGGACACGGGGAGAGAGAGCAGGACACGGGGAGAAAGAGAAGGACACGGGGAGAGAGAGAAGGACACGGGGAGAGAGAGAAGGACACGGGGAGAGAGAGAAGGACACGGTGTGAGAGAGAAGGGAGACGGGGAGAGAGAGAAGGACACAGGGAGAGAGAGAAGGACACAGGGAGAGAGAGAAGGACACGGGGAGAAAGAGAAGGACACAGGGAAAGAAAGAAGGGAGATGGGGAGCGAGAGAAGGACACGGGGAGAGAGAGAAGGACACGGGGAGAGAGAGAAGGACACGGGGAGAAAGAGAAGGACACAGGGAAAGAAAGAAGGGAGATGGGGAGCGAGAGAAGGACATGGGGAGAGAGAGAAGGACACGGGGAGAGAGAGAAGGACACGGGGAGAAAGAGAAGGACACAGGGAGAGACAGAAGGACACAGGAAGAGAGAGAGAAGGACACGGAGAGAGAGAGAAGGACGCGGGGAGAGAGAGAAGGACACGGGGAGAGAGAGAAGGACGCGGGGAGAGAGAGAAGGACACGGGGAGAGAGAGAAGGGAGACGGGGAGAGAGAGAGAAGGACACAGTGAGAGAGAGAGAAGGATGTGGGGAGAGAGAGAAGGGAGATGGGGAGAGAGAGAAGGACATGGGGAGAGAATGAAGGACACAGGGAGAAAGAGAAGGACACGGGGAGAAAGAGAAGGACACGGGGAGAGAGAGAAGGGAGATGGGGAGAGACAGAAGGGCACGGGGAGTCAATGAAGGACACGGGGAGAGAGAGAAGGACACGGGGAGAGAGAGAAGGACACGGGGAGAGAGAGAAGGACACGGGGAGAGAGAGAAGGACACGGGGAGAGAGAGAAGGACACGGGGAGAGAGAGTCATAGAGTCTTAGTTCTACTGCACAGAACGAGGCCTTTTGGCCCATCGCGTCCGCGCCGGCCATCAAGCCTTGTCTAATCTAATCCCATTTTGCAGCATTTGACCGTAACCTTGTATGCAATGGCATTTCAAGTGCTCATCCAAATGCTTCTTGAATGTTGTGAGGGTTCCTGCCTCTACCACCCTTTCAGGCAGTGAGTTCCAGATTCCAACCACCCTCTGGGTGAAAAAGTTCTTCCTCAAATCCCCTCTAAACCTCCTGCCTCTTACCTTGAATCTATGCCCCCTTGTTATTGACCCCTCTACTAAGGGAAAATGTTCCTTTCTATCTACCCTATCACAGAAATCACAGAAACCCCACAGTGCAGATAGAGGCCATTTCGGCCCATCGAGCCTGCACCGACACATATCCCACCCGATCCCCGTAACCCCTACACCAACACATATCCCACCCTATCCCCGTAACCCCACGTATTTAATCCCCCTAACACTAAGGGTCAATTTATCATAGCCAATCAACCTAACCCGCACATCTTTGGACTGTGGGAGGAAACCGGAGCACCCGGAGGAAACCCACGCAAACACGGGGAGAATGTGCAAACTCCACACAGACAGTCACCCGAGGCCGGATTCGAACCCGGGTCCCTGACGCTGTGAGGCAACAGTGCTAACCACTATGCCACCGTGCTGCTATCTATGCTATCTATGCCCCTCATAATTTTGTACACCTCAATCAGGTCCCCCCTCAGCCTTCTCTGCTCCAAGGAAAACAACCCCAGCCTGTCCAGTCTCTCTTCATAACTGAAGCGCTCCAGCCCAGGTAACATCCTGGTGAATCTCCTCTGCACCATCTCCAATGCAATCACATCCTTCCTATAGTGTGGCGACCAGAACTGCACACAGTATTCCAGCTGTGGCCTAACTAACATTTTGTACAGTTCCATCATAACCTCCCTGCTCTTATATTCTATGCCTCGGCTAATGAAGGCAAGTATCCCATATGCCTTTTTAACCACCTTATCCACCTGTTCTGCTGCCTTCAGGGAGAAGGACACAGGGAGAGAGAGAAGGAAACGGAGAGAGAGAGAAGGAAACAGAGAGAGAGAGAAGGACACGGGGAGAGAGAGAAGGAAACAGAGAGAGAGAGAAGGACACGGGGAGAGAGAGAGAGAAATGGGGAGAGAGAGATGGACATGGGGAGAGAAAGAAGGGAGATGCGGAGAGAGAGAAGGACACGGGGAGAGAGAGAAGGACATGGGGAGAGAGTGAAGGACACGGGGAGAGAGAAGGACATGGGGAGAGAGAGAAGGAAATGGGGAGAGAGAGAAGGACATGGGGAGAGAGAGAAGGACATGGGGAGAGAGTGAAGGACACGGGGAGAGAGAAGGACACGGGGAGAGAGAGAAGAGAAATGCGGAGAGAGAGAAGGACACGGAGAGAGAGAGCAGGAGATGGGGAGAGAGAGAAGGAGACGGTGAGAGAGAGGACATGGGGAGAGGGAGAAAGACACGGGGAGAGAGAGAGAAGGACCCGGGGAGAGACAGAAGGACACGGGGAGAGAGAGAAGGAGACGGGGAGAGAGAGAAGGACACAGGGAGAGAGAGAAGGAGCTGGGAAGAACGAGGACTCGGGGAGAGAGAGAGAAGGAGACGGGGATAGAGAGATGGACATGGGGATAGAGAGAAGGACACGGAGAGAGAGAGAGAAGGAGATGGGGAGAGAGAGGGCACGGGGAGAGAAATGAGAACACTGGGAGAGAGAGAAGGGCACGGGGAGAGAGAGAAGAACATGGGGATAGAGAGGACACGGGGAGAGAGAGGAGGACACGGAGAGTGAGAAGGACATGGGGAGAGAGAGAAGGACACGGGGAGAGAGAGAAGCATCCTCCGGACTCAAAGGAAAACTGTAAACAATGCATGCAGGGCAGAACTAGGCCAATATCCATTAATAATCACTATCCAAAAAAGAGCCACCAAATTTTGGAAACACCTAGAAATGAGCAACCCCCAATGTTATCATTACGAAGCCCTGAAATGCCAAGAGAGGACCATAAAGAAGAATACCCTCAGTCAACTAGTCCTGGGACTCAGTGAAGTAACTACTAACACTACTAACAATAACCAGCCCCAGGACAGTGACAGCGTAACACAAAGAATTCGACCCAACACAATCGTCGCTAAGCAAAAGGAAAATATCTGTCATATTGGGCAGAAACAACAAAAACCCAAAGCAAACTCAATTGCTACTTGGCCCTAAACAGACAATACAACATGGCTGATTACCTGACCATGGTAAAGGATAGCAAACTGAGAAAAACCTTGACAATGTACAGACTTAGTGAACATAGCCTGACGATCGAAAAAGGTAGACACAGGCAGACCTGGCTACCAAGAGAGGACAGGATATGCTCTCACTGCAGTCAGGGAGTGGTGGAGACAGAGATGCACTTCCTCACAGCTTGTAGAAAATATCAGGGCATAAGGGAGAATTTCTACCCAAAATTCACAAAAATATGCCTGGAATTCAGAAATTTGAATGACGACCAAAAACTCCCATACCTACTAGGGGAAGAGAGAAATTGTGTAACCTTAGCAGCACACAATTCCAATTCCAATTCCAATTAAAATGCTTTATTGGCATGAAAGTTTACAGAGAACCATATTGCCAAAGCTTGCATAGCAAAAAGGTACAGTTTTCCAACATTCTGTAGGTGTCAATCGATTTGACATTTGTTGGGTACATACAATATTACTTTTAAACAATATTAATTTTAAACAGTCTTTGTACTTCATTTGGTACGTTCAATATTAATTTTAAACAGTCTTAATTTTAAACAGTCCTCAGGTTGTGACATGTTGTTACATATTTGGCCCCAAGGTATGGTCTGTCTCCTTCTCCTAGGACTAATCTCAATTTTGACAGATCATCCAATTCCTTGAAATCTGGGGTTGTTTGGCTTAGCTTGTTGAATAATATGTTTCTTGATGTGTTGAATTTTTCGCATTTTAGGAGGAAATGCATTTCTGTTTCAACCTCGCCAGCCAGACATTGATCGCATATTCTATTCTCTCTAGGCTGCCAGGATTTCTTGTATCTGCCTTTTTCAATTTCCAGTTGGTGGTCGCTTAGTCTGTACCTGGTGAGGGTCTGTCTCTGTTTTGTGTCTCTGATGGTCGTGAGGTAGTCTGCCAGTTTATATTCTCTTTTTAGGGCCCGGTAACATTCTAATCTGCTTTGGCTTTCGGTTATTTTGTTCCAATGTTCCAGGTAGGTTTCTTTGCATTTTTTAATGATTTGGTTCACTCGGATTGGTGTTTGGGCGGCTGTGTTGGTCTGGGGCTGGTCAGGGTCCGGCTGAGTACTTAGTTTCCGTAGCAGCTGACTCAGGGGACTCTTTTCTGGGTTTAGCTCTTGGGTCTGAAAGGCTTTGAAATGAAGGGTGTCTGGGGAGCTAGATTTGAGGTGATTTAGGAAGTTTAGTGCTCGTTTTTGGATGTTTATTATCAGTGGGTATCTGCCTAGTTCGGCTCTGCATGCATTTGTTGGCGTTTTCCTTTGGGTGCGAAGGATGCTTCGGCAGAATTCTGCATGTAGGGCTTCTATTGTATGTTTTTCCCATTTAGTGTAGCTTTGGTGATTTAGCGGGCCCCATACTTCACTACCGTACAGTGCAATGGGCAGGATTATGCTGTCAAATATTTTGAGCCAGATTTTGATTGGGATTTGGATGTTGTAGAATTTTCTTTTTATTGCATATAGGGCTCTTCGGGCTTTTTCTTTTAGTGCATTCACTGCTATGCTGAAGCTCCCTGATGCTGTAATAGTTAGACCAAGGTAGGTGTAGCTCATAGTGTGTCCTATAGTGATATCACTGAGGGTAAACTGGTATTTGTTTTCCTGACATCTGGGCCTTTTTTGAAAAATCATGATGTTGGTTTTCTTTAGATTTACTGTTAGAGCCCAATTTTGGCAGTATTTGTCGAGTAGGTCTAGTTGTTGCTGTAATCCCTGTTCTGTGGGAGACAGCAGAACCAGGTCGTCCGCATAGAACAGGGATGTTACAGCTTGCCATAAACAGAGGGACAACCACTAAATATAAGAAAAGAGTATATACAAATTATATGAATGTATATTTACACACTCAGGGATATATCTGTTTATACACTGTATGGATAGATCTGTATTTTTGTGTACAACCATGAATGTTTTTCGATGCTTTGGCAACATAAGATGTACCTTGTCACGCCAATAAAGCGATTTGAATTGAATTGAATTGAATTGAATTGAATTGAGAAGGACACAGGGAGAGAGGGGACACGGGGAGAGAGAGTAGGAGACGGAGAGAGAGAGAAGGACACGGGGAGAGAGAGAAGGAAACGGAAAGAGAGAGAACGACACGGGGAGATAGAGAAGGATACGGGGAGAGAGAGAAGGACACGGGGAGAGAGAGAAGGACACGGGGAGAGAGAGAAGGAGATGGGGAGACAGAGAAGTACACGGGAAGAGAGAGTCATAGGCCTAGAAATTCAGTGGCCTGCGCCACCAGTTTGCGCCCAAAGAGGGCTTTTGCGCCACTGTGCAAACCTACCGCGATATTTAGCGGGGCGTTAATGGCGGCGTTAGCCAGTAGCGCTGTGCCACCACCGATGATGTCATCGGTGTGCGCAGTGCCCCGCTATCGCCCCGCTGGCCATATTTGGTTGCTGCCGCCTCCCCCGCGCCGGCCGCAAAAAGCGACCGGTACACGGGGCCTACCTGTGCCGGTAGTGGGGCGAGTTAAGGTGGAGGAGCAGCCGGCCGCTTTTTCGGCGGCCGCCTGCCCGCACCTCCGTCCCCGGCCTCCTACACCCCCTCCACCCCCGCGGCATTGCCGGCTGTTTCCAGAGAGCCCAGCACTTCTCCTTGGTGCCGGGCTCATTTGCCGGCACTCGCGAGCGGGGATCGCGCTGTTGCAGGGACCTCCCCCTTAACAGTGGGAGGAAGGCCTGCAGTACCGCAGGCTGCCATGCCGCAGCGGGTGGCGCTGCGGCACTTTGCACGCCGATATTCAGTTTCGGCGCCCCAAGCGGGGCACCGAAACCCTTGTTTAGCGGCCGGCTTCCACTTGGGGCGCTGAAACTGAATATCCCGCTGGCGCAAGTGGCTCCGCGCGCAGCAGTAATTCCGGCGCCCAGGCGAGCTGGGCGCCCCTAACTGAATTTCTAGGCCATAGAGTCATAGAGTCATAGAGCACAGAAAGAGGCCCTTCGGCCCATCGCGTCCGCGCCGGCCATCAAGCCTTGTCTAATCTAATCCCATTTTGCAGCATTTGACCGTAGCCTTCACAGAATCACAGAAACCCCACAGTGCAGATAGAGGCCATTTCGGCCCATCGAGCCTGCACCGACACATATCCCACCCGATTCCCGTAACCCCTACACCAACACATATCCCACCCTATCCCCGTAACCCCATGTATTTAATCCCCCTAACACTAAGGGTCAATTTATCATAGCCAATCAACCTAACCCGCACATCTTTGGACTGTGGGAGGAAACCGGAGCACCCGGAGGAAACCCACGCAAACACGGGGAGAATGTGCAAACTCCACACAGACAGTCGCCCGAGGCTGGATTCGAACCCGGGTCCCTGGCGCTGTGAGGCAACAGTGCTAACCACTATGCCACCGTGGCATTTCAAGTGCTCATCTAAATGCTTCTTGAATGTTGTGAGGGTTCCTGCCTCTACCACCCTTTCAGGCAGTGAGTTCCAGATTCCAACCACCCTCTGGGTGAAAAAGTTCTTCCTCAAATCCCCTCTAAACCTTCTGCCCCTTACCTTGAATCTATGCCCCCTTGTTATTGACACCTCTACTAAGGGAAAATGTTCCTTTCTATCAACCCTATCTATGCCCCTCGTAATTTTGTACACCGCAATCAGGTCCCCCCTCAGCCTTCTCTGCTCCAAGGAAAACAACCCCAGCCTGTCCAGTCTTTCTTCATAGCTGAAGCGCTCCAGCCCAGGTAACATCCTGGTGAATCTCCTCTGCACCCTCTCCAATGCAATCACATCCTTCCTATAGTGTGGCGACCAGAACTGCACACAGTACTCCAGCTGTGGCCTTACCATCGTTTTGTACAGCTCCATCATAACCTCCCTGCTCTTATATTCTATGCCTCGACTAATGAAGGCAAGTATCCCATATGCCTTTTTAACCACCTTATCCACCTGTTCTGCTGCCTTCAGGGAGAAGGACAAAGGGAGAGAGAGAAGGAAAGAGAGAGAGAGAGAGAGAGAAGGACACGGGGAGAGAGAGAAGGACATGGGGAGAGGGTGAAGGACACGGGGCGAGAGAGAAGGAAACGGGGAGAGAGAGAGAGAAGGACATGGGGATAGAGAGATGGACATGGGGAGAGAGAGAAGAGAAATGGGAAGAGAGAGCAGGAGATGGGGAGAGAGAGAAGGACACAGGGAGAGAAAGAAGGAAACGGAGAGAGAGAGAGAGAAGGACATGGGGATAGAGAGAAGGAGACAGGGAGAGAGAGAAGGACACGGGGCGAGAGAGAAGGAAACGGAGAGAGAGAGAAGGACATGGGGAGAGAGAGAAGGACATGGGGAGAGAGAGAAGAGAAATGGGAAGAGAGAGCAGGAGATGGGGAGAGAGAGAAGGAGATGGTGAGAGAGAGAAGGACCCGGGGAGAGAGAGAAGGACACGGGGAGAGCGAGGACTTGGGGAGAGAGAGAAGGAGATGGGGAGAGAGAGATGGACACGGGGATAGAGAGAAGTACACGGAGAGAGAGAGAGAAGGACATGGGGAGAGAGAAAAGGACACGGGGAGAGAGAGAAGGACACGGGGAGAGAGAGAAGGACATGGAGAGAGAGTGAGAAGGACACGGGGAGAGAGAGGACACGGGGAGAGAGAGAAGGACACGGGAGAGAGAGAAGGACACGGGGAGAGAGAGGACACGGGGAGAGAGAGAAGGATACAGGGAGAGAGAGAAGGACACAGGAGAGAGAGAAGGACACAGAGAGTGAGAAGGACACGGGGAGAGAGAGAAGGACACGGGGAGAGAGAGGACACGGGGAGAGAGAGGAGGATACAGGGAGAGAGAGAAGGACACGGGAGAGAGAGAAGGACACAGAGAGTGAGAAGGACATGGGGAGAGAGAGAAGAACACGGGGAGAGAGAGGGACACGGAGTGAGAGAGAAGGACACGGGGAGAAAGAGAAGGACACAGAAAGAGAGAGAACGACACAGGGAGATAGAGAAGGATACGGGGAGAGAGAGAAGGACACGGGGAGAGAGAGAAGGAGATGGGAAGGGCGAGTACTCGGGGAGAGAGAGAAGGAGACAGGGATAGAGAGAAGAACATGGAGAGACAGAGAGAAGGACATGGGTAGAGAGAGAAGGAGACGGGGAGAGAGAGAACGGTGTGTGACTCTGTCAACCGGAGCACGGGGCCTGAAGCCGGAGAAAGGCCCGAGGAACCGGGCCGAGCGAGGCACCGGAGAGAGGAAGAGCGAGCGGCAGCAGGGGTCGACCCAGACCGGGAGGAGCGGCCCGAGCCAGTCAGGGAGGCGAGTGGAGAGGTAGGGGTGCCGGATCGGGTCGGGCCTGGACAGCGAGCAAGCCCGGGGCCTGAAATCCGAGAAACTCCGGGGTCGGAGAGACTCGGCCGGGCCGGGACTGCACAGCCGAGCCGAGGGGCTGGGACCAGGGCAGAGGCCCGGAGAGCGAGCAAGCCCGGGGCCTGAAAACCGAGAAACTCCGGGATCGGAGAAACTCGGACAAACACCGGGCCGGGCGGGGACTGCACAGCCGAGCCGAGGGGCTGGGACCAGGGCAGAAGCCCGGAGAGAGAGCAAGCCCGGGGCCCGAAACCCGAGAAACTCCGGGGTCGGAGAAACTCGGACAAACACCGGGCCGGGACGGGACTGCACAGCCGAGCCGAGGGGCTGGGACCAGAGCAGAAACAGCCTGAGACCGACGCGAGGAGAGAGAGGAAAACTCCGGGTCCGGAGGAAAAAAGCTATACCTAGATCTACCTAAATTTAGTTAACCTAGAAAAAGAACAACAAACCCGAAGGAAAAAAAGAAAAAAAAAAAGAAAAAAAAAGGAATAGAAACCAGAGAGAAACGATAAACAACCCGAACCAGGAACCTGTGAGAGAGAGAGAGAGAAACTTTTAAGAGCAGCTATATCAAAGATGAACCCCTGAAAAACTCTCAATTTTGGACCTAAAAGTGGGATAAGGTGGAACACGACACAAAAAAAGAGAAAAAAAGTTATCTACCTGAGACAAAACAAACGACTACAATGAGCAGGGAAATGAAATATCCTGAGCAATGCACAAAAAATAAAGCAAAGGAAAAACACAAGGACATAACACTAAAAAGTAACCCAGAGGTCCTCTACGTTGACTATACCACACACAAAGGGATTAAGACGAAGAACAACCTCATATTCTACACCGACTCCATTCCCTCATGGAAGGAGACTTTACAAAAATACTACGCATACGTCTCCAGCGAAGGTATTGGCAGTGGAGGCAGACTGAAAATATGTAAAGATGGAAATCTAGATAAAGATGACCCCCTGCTAACCATAAGCTACTACAACAAAAAAGGAAAGATCATGATACAGGGGAATGTAGAAAGTCTGGACTCCTTCGAAAAGGAATTCCCCCAGCTGAAAACTAAGGCAGACACAAATAGGACCAATGGACAGGAGGCAAAAGAGAATCGAACAGAGGATGATGAGAGCCAAGCGGAGGAAGAAGAAGAGAGTCCAGCAGAGACACACACCTCCCTGACCATCTCCACCCCCCCCACACCTCTCAACGCAAACAAACTGCTGAAAGAGAGTCTGTCCAAACTAGAACTCGAATTCAACGAATACAGAGAAACACAGACCAAGAACTGGACGGAGGAACTCAAACAGCTGAAAATGGAAAACGAGTCCACCATCCACAATCTGAGAAAGACCGTAGAGGAACAAATAAATAAGATCAAAGAACTCCATACCCAACTAAACAAAATGACGGAGGCCGTAGAAAGGCTCAGCAGGCAACACAAACCTCTTAAGGTCCAAAAAACAACACACACAAGGACACAGAACCCGTCGGATGCCACCCCACACGAGGACACACCGAAAGCCACAAACCCCGCTCCTGCCACACAGCTCACCACAGAAACCCAGCCAACAACCAGCCCTCAGTCGAGTCCTGCCCAGACTACCGCTACCCAGTCCTCACACACAGGGACGCAGAACCCGTCAGATGCCCCCCCACACGAGGACACACCGAAAGCCTCAAACCCCGCTCCTGCCACACAACATATCCCAGAAACCCAGCCAACAACCAGCCATCAGTCGAGTCCTGCCCAGACTACTGCTACCCAGTCTGAAAAACCAGCCCCTCAGGCGGTCCTGCTGACCGACTCCAACGGAAAGTTTCTGGACCCCCAGAGGCTGTTCCCAGGTCATCAAGTCCTGAAAAAATGGTGCAGCAACACAGAACATGCAATGAAGATCCTGAACAAAGAATCCCTTGGAAGCCCCAAATGGCTTGTGATCCACACAGGCACAAACGACCTACGCACCCTACGGGAAGGCACTGCTAGGGCGGTGAGCAGGATGGCGGAAAAGGCCAGCAAGGAATTCCCCGAGGCGCGGATCGTGATCTCCACACTACTGCCCAGAAAGGACACCCCAGCCTATATAATCCACAACACCAACAGGGAGATCGACACGAGATGTTCTGTCTTCCCCAACGTCTACCTGGCCCATCATCCAAACATCAACACAAGGGACCTCTATGACGAAATACATCTACTCAAACAGCGGATGTGGGTCTTTGCAAAAAACCTCATAAACACTGCCAAAAGACGCAGCCCTCCCACCCCCTCTACCATTGGGAGCCGTAACCCAAACAGGACCACCAATGTCCCCCACCCCCCTTTACAAAACCAACAACAGAACCGTGCTTTTATACCTGACCCAAGACCCCCCTCTAGACCACAGACTGTAGACCAAGAACTGAGAAAGATCATGACGATGCTGAACAGCCTGATAGAAAGCCGGAGAAATTATTAATATTGTTATTTATCATTATCATTATTGTTATCTTATCAGTATTATTACTACTATTAGATAGATATATGTGCATGCCTCATGAAATTTATACTAAATCATCATTTAGCATTATAGAAAATAGTGTTTCCACACTCATCCCACAAAATAGGTCCATTTTATTTCGTTTTATTGAACTATATAAATGCGTTCTTTCCACATAAGCTGCTGGAATATCCAGGGCCTCCGCTCCTCAACTTTTGGGATGAAGAGTACAGACCCTGAATTCCTAAAAGCTATAAAAGACATTGATATAATTGTGTTAACAGAAACATGGTGCCAAAAGGACATGCCGACCCACTGTCCCCCAATGTACCATGAAATTATTGTGCCTTCAGTAAAGAACATTAAGACACGCAAGGGCAGAACCTCCGGGGGAATCCTGGTGTGGTATAAAGGAGAACTGAACAAACACATCTCACCGATAAAACAGGGAAAATCACACGTATGGCTAAAATTAGATAAAAATATAGGAATAGCAAAAAACGATGTTTACTTATGTGCGATCTACATACCTCCAATAGAATCGCCATATTTTGAAGAGGAGATATTTGACACTCTCCACATGGAAATCAGCCATTTCCAGGCCCAAGGAAAGGTGCTACTATGTGGGGACCTAAATGCAAGGACAGGATGTGAACCTGACTTCATAGACCCACAGGGCAACAACCATGTGTTTGGCCAGACCCCTCTATATGTCACACCAGCCATCGCAAACCGAAACAACCTCGATTGTGAAATAAATAAAAGCGGTAGGGAGGTAGTGCAACTCTGCCGAGCCTTAGGCCTGTACATAGTTAACGGTAGGTTCAGAGGGGACTCCTTAGGGAGACTCACATATTCCTCAACTCTTGGGTCTAGTGTGGTGGATTATACAATCACTGACCTGGACCCCTGCGATATCAACGCATTCACTGTCAGGCAGCAATCCCCCCTCTCAGACCATAACCAAATAAATGTGTACCTTAAACTTTCTGCCCAAACTACAGACACAAAAAAGGAACCCAGTAAGCTACATAAAATAAACCAGACATACAGATGGGCCCCAGACAGTGGAGATAAATTCATCACAGCACTAAATTCACCTGATCTCACAAGTAAAATTTCAAAATTTAAAGAAAATCTATATGAGATCACCAGAGATGGGGTAAACATGGCCATAGAGGATATAAATATGATCTTTCATGAGGCAGCTGTAAAAGCCGACCTCGTGAAACAGAAGAGGAAGAGTCACAAAAGACAAAATAAAAATAAGAAATGGTTTGACCACGAATGCAAAAATGCCAGAAAAGACCTGAGAAAAATATCAAACCAAAAGCATCGCCAACCAAACAATCCGGACCTACGTACTAGATACAATGAAACCCTCAAAAGATATAAACACACCATTAGGAACAAAACACAAAACTATACCCACAAAATACTAGAAGAAATTGAAAACTCCACCAACCCAAAACAATTCTGGGAAATGTGGAATAACCTGAGTACAACACAATTGCAAGCATTACCAATCCAAGATTGGAAATTAGAGACAGCATAAAATCCAAAGATAGGGCGTATAAAATAGCCAAAAAAAGCGCCAGAGCGGAAGATTGGGAACAGTTTAAGATAGAGCAAAGGAGGGCAAAGGGCATGATCAAGAGGGGCAAAATAGCTTACGAAAACAAGCTGGCGGAAAATATAAAAACTAACTCCAAAAGCTTTTATAAATATATCAAAAGGAAAAGACTGGTGAAAACCAAAGTTGGTCCATTGCAGTCAGATACGGGGGAATATATAATGGGAAATAAGGAAATGGCAGATCAACTAAATGCATACTTTGGGTCAGTCTTTACGAAGGAAGACACAAAAAACCTCCCTGGGATATCGGGAAAAATAGGGACATTGGCAAAGGAGGAACTGACGCAAATCAATATCTCTAAGGATATGGTGTTAAGGAAGCTAAAGGGATTGAAGGTGGACAAATCCCCAGGGCCTGATAACATGCATCCTAGGGTACTGAAGGAGGTGGCCCTAGAGATAGCGGATGCACTAAGGATGATTTTTCAGAATTCATTAGACTCGGGAACAGTGCCGATGGATTGGAGGGTAGCTAACGTTACCCCACTATTCAAAAAGGGGGGTAGGGAAAAAGCAGGTAATTACAGACCTGTAAGCCTTACATCAGTTGTGGGCAAAATGCTGGAGTCCATCATTAAGGATGAAATAGCGGAGCACTTAGCAAATGGGGACAGGATAGGACAGAGTCAACATGGATTTACAAAGGGTAAATCGTGCTTGACTAATCTATTGGAATTTTTTGAGGGAGTAACTGGTAGAATAGATGGGGGAGAGCCAGTAGATGTGGTGTACCTGGACTTCCAAAAGGCCTTCGATAAGGTCCCACATAAAAGATTAGCATGGAAAATTGAGGCTCATGGGATAAAGGGGAAAGTTTTGGCGTGGATAGGGAACTGGCTGTCAGATAGAAAACAGAGAGTTGGAATAAACGGCTCATTTTCTGAATGGCAGGCAGTAACAAGTGGGGTACCACAGGGATCTGTCCTGGGCCCCCAGCTGTTCACAATTTACATTAATGACCTGGATCAGGGAGTCGGATGCAGCATTTCCAAATTTGCAGACGACACTAAACTAGGAGGGGGGGTGGGCTCAGAGGAAGAGACCAGGAAGCTCCAGAGCGATTTGGACAGACTGGGCGATTGGGCGGATAAATGGCAGATGCACTATAATGTGGACAAGTGCGAAGTTATCCACCTTGGGTGCAGGAACGGGAGGGCAAATTATTATTTAAATGGCAATAGATTGGGAGAGGGGGAAGTACAGAGAGACCTGGGTGTTCTTGTACACCAGTCACTGAAGGCGAGCATGCAGGTGCAACAGGCGGTCAAGAAGGCAAACGGTATGCTGGCCTTCATAGCAAAAGGGTTAGAATACAGGAACAGGGATACCTTGCTGCAGCTGTACAGGGCACTGGTGAGACCACACCTCGAGTACTGTGTACAGTTTTGGTCGCCTCATCTGAGGAAGGATGTTCTTGCCATGGAGGGGGTGCAGCGGCGATTCACCAGGCTGATACCAGGAATGGCGGGAATGACCTATGAGGAGAGACTATGTAGTTTAGGGATGTACACACTGGAGTTTAGAAGATTGAGAGGGGACCTCATAGAAGTGTATAAAATTCTGACAGGTCTAGACAGACTGGATGCAGAAGGAATGTTTCCCTTGGCGGGTGAGAACAGAACTAGAGGACATAATTTAAGGATAAGGGCTAAACCATTTAGGACAGAGATGAGGGGGAATTTCTTCACTCAGAGAGTGGTGAACCTGTGGAACTCATTGCCACAGAGGGCAGTGTACGCCAGCTCATTAAATATATTTAAGAGGGAATTAGATATATTTCTACGGGCAAAAGGGGTTAAGGGTTACGGAGAGAAGGCGGGGACGGGATACTGAATTAAAGGATCAGCCATGATCTCATCGAATGGCGGAGCAGGCACGAAGGGCCGAATGGCCTACTCCTGCTCCTATCTTCTATGTATCTATGTATCTAAGATGGCGACATCTGGAGAACACATTTTGAAAACCTCTACAAAGACATCCCAATAAACGAAACAAACCCAAGTCAACATCAGGTCACAGAAAACTCCACACATTAGAAGCAACAATCAAAGACAACCAAAACCCTCTAGACTCCCCAATCACATGGAAAGAAATGGCCACAAAAACAAAATCTCTCCACCTAAAGAAAGCCTGTGGCCCAGACAACATCAAAAATGAAATGCTCAAGTTCAGCAATATGGAGATGCAGGGTGCGGTACTCAAATTATTCAACATCATATTACGTTCAGGCTGTTTTCCCGATATCTGGTGCCAAGGACTAATCTCCCCCATATATAAAAGCGGAAACAAATCAGACCCAAATAACTACCGCGGCATCTGTGTCAACAGTTGTCTAGGGAAGTTATTCTGCAGTATTCTAAATAGTAGATTACTTGATTTTCTTAACAAACATAATATCCTCAGAAAAAACCAAATAGGCTTTCTTCCAAAACACCGCACCGCCGACCATATCTATACCCTTCACACCCTCATTGAAAAACATATACACCAAACAAAAAATGGGAAAATATTCGCCTGTTTCATCGACTTCAAGAAAGCCTTTGACTCTATATGGCACGAAGGGCTCTATTATAAACTTCTTCAATGTGGAATAGGGGGCAAAGTCTATGACCTTATTAAATCAATGTATCTGAAAAACAAATGCGGGGTCAAAATTGGAGACAAACGCACCGATTTCTTCACCCAGAGAAGAGGCGTCCGGCAGGGCTGCAATTTGAGCCCGACCCTGTTCAACATATACATAAATGAATTAGCAGACATGCTGGAGCAAAGCGAGTCACCAGGTCTCCGTCTCCTAGATGGAGAAGTGAAATCCCTGTTCTATGCGGACGACCTGGTTCTGCTGTCTCCCACAGAACAGGGATTACAGCAACAACTAGACCTACTCGACAAATACTGCCAAAATTGGGCTCTAACAGTAAATCTAAAGAAAACCAACATCATGATTTTTCAAAAAAGGCCCAGATGTCAGGAAAACAAATACCAGTTTACCCTCAGTGATATCACTATAGGACACACTATGAGCTACACCTACCTTGGTCTAACTATTACAGCATCAGGGAGCTTCAGCATAGCAGTGAATGCACTAAAAGAAAAAGCCCGAAGAGCCCTATATGCAATAAAAAGAAAATTCTACAACATCCAAATCCCAATCAAAATCTGGCTCAAAATATTTGACAGCATAATCCTGCCCATTGCACTGTACGGTAGTGAAGTATGGGGCCCGCTAAATCACCAAAGCTACACTAAATGGGAAAAACATACAATAGAAGCCCTACATGCAGAATTCTGCCGAAGCATCCTTCGCACCCAAAGGAAAACGCCAACAAATGCATGCAGAGCCGAACTAGGCAGATACCCACTGATAATAAACATCCAAAAACGAGCACTAAACTTCCTAAATCACCTCAAATCTAGCTCCCCAGACACCCTTCATTTCAAAGCCTTTCAGACCCAAGAGCTAAACCCAGAAAAGAGTCCCCTGAGTCAGCTGCTACGGAAACTAAGTACTCAGCCGGACCCTGACCAGCCCCAGACCAACACAGCCGCCCAAACACCAATCCGAGTGAACCAAATCATTAAAAAATGCAAAGAAACCTACCTGGAACATTGGAACAAAATAACCGAAAGCCAAAGCAGATTAGAATGTTACCGGGCCCTAAAAAGAGAATATAAACTGGCAGACTACCTCACGACCATCAGAGACACAAAACAGAGACAGACCCTCACCAGGTACAGACTAAGCGACCACCAACTGGAAATTGAAAAAGGCAGATACAAGAAATCCTGGCAGCCTAGAGAGAATAGAATATGCGATCAATGTCTGGCTGGCGAGGTTGAAACAGAAATGCATTTCCTCCTAAAATGCGAAAAATTCAACACATCAAGAAACATATTATTCAACAAGCTAAGCCAAACAACCCCAGATTTCAAGGAATTGGATGATCTGTCAAAATTGAGATTAGTCCTAGGAGAAGGAGACAGACCATACCTTGGGGCCAAATATGTAACAACATGTCACAACCTGAGGACTGTTTAAAATTAAGACTGTTTAAAATTAATATTGAACGTACCAAATGAAGTACAAAGACTGTTTAAAATTAATATTGTTTAAAAGTAATATTGTATGTACCCAACAAATGTCAAATCGATTGACACCTACAGAATGTTGGAAAACTGTACCTTTTTGCTATGTAAGCTTTGGCAATATGGTTCTCTGTAAACTTTCATGCCAATAAAGCATTTTAATTGGAATTGGAATTGGAATTGGAGAGAAGGACACGGGGAGAGAGAGAAGGACACGGGGAGAGAGGGAAGGACACGGGGAGAGAGAGAAGGGCACGGGGAGAGAGAGAAGGACACGGAAAGAGAGAGAAGTACACGGGGAGAGAGAGAAGGAGATGGGAAGGGCGAGGACTCGGGGAGAGAGAGAAGGACACGGGGAGAGAGAGAGAAGGACACGGAGAGAGAGAGAGAAGGACATGGGTAGAGAGAGAAGGAGACGGGGAGAGAGAGAGAAGGACACGGGGAGAGAGAGAGAAGGACACGGGGAGAGAGAGAGAAGGACACGGGGTGAGAGAGAAGGACACGGGGAGAGAGGGAAGGACACGAGGAGAGAGAGCAGGACACGGGGAGAGAGAGAAGGACACGGGGAGAGTGAGTAGGAGACGGAGAGAGAGAGAGAAGGACACGGGGAGAGAGAGAAGGACACGGGGAGAGAGGGAAGGACATGGGGAGAGAGAGAAGGACACGGAGAGAGAGTGAGAAGGACACGGAGAGAGAGAGAAGGACACGGGGAGAGAGAGAAGGACACGGGGAGAGAGGGAAGGACACGGGGAGAGAGAGAAGGACACGGGGAGAGAGAGAAGGACACGGGGAGAGAGGGAAGGACATGGGGAGAGTGAGAAGGACACGGGGAGAGAGAGAAGGACACGGGGAGAGAGAGAAGGACACGAGGAGAGAGAGAAGGACACGGGGAGAGAGTGAAGGACACGGGGAGAGAGGGAAGGACACGGGGAGAGAGAGAAGGACACGGGGAGAGAGAGAAGGACACGGGGAGAGAGAGAAGGACACGGGGAGATAGAGAAGGACACGGGGAGAGAGAAGAACACGGGGAGAGAGAGAAGGACACGGGGAGAGAGGGAAGGACACGGGGAGAGAGAAGGACACGGGGAGAGAGAGTAGGAGACGGAGAGAGAGAGAGAAGGACATGGGGAGAGAGAGAAGGACACGGGGAGAGAGGGAAGGACATGGGGAGAGAGAGAAGGACACGGAGAGAGAGTGAGAAGGACATGGGGAGAGAGAGAAGGGCACAGGGAGAGAGAGAAGGACACGGGGAGAGAGAGGAGGACACGGGGAGAGAGAGGACACGGGGAGAGAGAGAAGGATACAGGGAGAGAGAGAAGGACACGGGAGAGAGAGAAGGACACAGAGAGTGAGAAGGACACGGGGAGAGAGAGAAGAACACGGGGAGAGAGAGAGAAGGACACGGGGAGAGAGAGAAGGACACGGGGAGAGAGAGAAGGACACGGAAAGAGAGAGAAGGAGATGGGAAGGGCGAGTACTCGGGGAGAGAGAGAAGGAGACGGGTATAGAGAGAAGGAGACAGGGAGAGAGAGAAGGACACGGGGCGAGAGAGAAGGAAACGGAGAGAGAGAGAAGGAGATGGGGAGAGAGAGAAGGACATGGGGAGAGAGAGAAGAGAAATGGGAAGAGAGAGCAGGAGATGGGGAGAGAGAGAAGGAGATGGTGAGAGAGAGAAGGACCCGGGGAGAGAGAGAAGGACACGGGGAGAGCGAGGACTTGGGGAGAGAGAGAAGGAGATGGGGAGAGAGAGATGGACACGGGGATAGAGAGAAGGACACGGAGAGAGAGAGAGAAGGACATGGGGAGAGAGAAAAGGACACGGGGAGAGAGAGAAGGACACGGGGAGAGAGAGAAGGACATGGAGAGAGAGTGAGAAGGACACGGGGAGAGAGAGGACACGGGGAGAGAGAGAAGGACACGGGGAGAGAGAGAAGGACACGGGGAGAGAGAGGACACGGGGAGAGAGAGAAGGATACAGGGAGAGAGAGAAGGACACAGGAGAGAGAGAGGGACACAGAGAGTGAGAAGGACACGGGGAGAGAGAGAAGGACATGGGAAGAGAGAGGACACGGGGAGAGAGAGGAGGATACAGGGAGAGAGAGAAGGACACGGGAGAGAGAGAAGGACACAGAGAGTGAGAAGGACACGGGGAGAGAGAGAAGAACACGGGGAGAGAGAGGGACACGGAGTGAGAGAGAAGGACACGGGGAGAGAGAGAAGGACACAGAAAGAGAGAGAACGACACGAGGAGATAGAGAAGGATACGGGGAGAGAGAGAAGGACACGGGGAGAGAGAGAAGGAGATGGGAAGGGCGAGTACTCGGGGAGAGAGAGAAGGAGACGGGGATAGAGAGAAGAACATGGAGAGACAGAGAGAAGGACATGGGTAGAGAGAGAAGGAGACGGGGAGAGAGAGAGAAGGACACGGGGAGAGAGAGAAGGACACGGGGAGAGAAGGAAGGACACGGGGAGAGAGAGAAGGGCACGGGGAGAGAGAGAAGGACACGGAAAGAGAGAGAAGTACACGGGGAGAGAGAGAAGGAGATGGGAAGGGCGAGGACTCGGGGAGAGAGAGAAGGAGACGGGGATAGAGAGAAGGACACGGAGAGAGAGAGAGAAGGACATGGGTAGAGAGAGAAGGAGACGGGGAGAGAGAGAGAAGGACACGGGGAGAGAGAGAGAAGGACACGGGGAGAGAGAGAGAAGGACACGGGGTGAGAGAGAAGGACACGGGGAGAGAGGGAAGGACACGAGGAGAGAGAGCAGGACACGGGGAGAGAGGGAAGGACATGGGGAGAGTGAGAAGGACACGGGGAGAGAGAGAAGGACACGGGGAGAGAGAGAAGGACACGAGGAGAGAGAGAAGGACACGGGGAGAGAGTGAAGGACACGGGGAGAGAGGGAAGGACACGGGGAGAGAGAGAAGGACACGGGGAGAGAGAGAAGGACACGGGGAGAGAGAGAAGGACACGGGGAGATAGAGAAGGACACGGGGAGAGAGAAGAACACGGGGAGAGAGAGAAGGACACGGGGAGAGAGGGAAGGACACGGGGAGAGAGAAGGACACGGGGAGAGAGAGTAGGAGACGGAGAGAGAGAGAGAAGGACATGGGGAGAGAGAGAAGGACACGGGGAGAGAGGGAAGGACATGGGGAGAGAGAGAAGGACACGGAGAGAGAGTGAGAAGGACATGGGGAGAGAGAGAAGGACACAGGGAGAGAGAGAAGGACACGGGGAGAGAGAGGAGGACACGGGGAGAGAGAGGACACGGGGAGAGAGAGAAGGATACAGGGAGAGAGAGAAGGACACAGGAGAGAGAGAAGGACACAGAGAATTCTGCCGAAGCATCCTTCGCACCCAAAGGAAAACGCCAACAAATGCATGCAGAGCCGACCTAGGCAGATACCCACTGATAATAAACATCCAAAAACGAGCACTAAACTTCCTAAATCACCTCAAATCTAGCTCCCCAGACACCCTTCATTTCAAAGCCTTTCAGACCCAAGAGCTAAACCCAGAAAAGAGTCCCCTGAGTCAGCTGCTACGGAAACTAAGTACTCAGCCGGACCCTGACCAGCCCCAGACCAACACAGCCGCCCAAACACCAATCCGAGTGAACCAAATCATTAAAAAATGCAAAGAAACCTACCTGGAACATTGGAACAAAATAACCGAAAGCCAAAGCAGATTAGAATGTTACCGGGCCCTAAAAAGAGAATATAAACTGGCAGACTACCTCACGACCATCAGAGACACAAAACAGAGACAGACCCTCACCAGGTACAGACTAAGCGACCACCAACTGGAAATTGAAAAAGGCAGATACAAGAAATCCTGGCAGCCTAGAGAGAATAGAATATGCGATCAATGTCTGGCTGGCGAGGTTGAAACAGAAATGCATTTCCTCCTAAAATGCGAAAAATTCAACACATCAAGAAACATATTATTCAACAAGCTAAGCCAAACAACCCCAGATTTCAAGGAATTGGATGATCTGTCAAAATTGAGATTAGTCCTAGGAGAAGGAGACAGACCATACCTTGGGGCCAAATATGTAACAACATGTCACAACCTGAGGACTGTTTAAAATTAAGACTGTTTAAAATTAATATTGAACGTACCAAATGAAGTACAAAGACTGTTTAAAATTAATATTGTTTAAAAGTAATATTGTATGTACCCAACAAATGTCAAATCGATTGACACCTACAGAATGTTGGAAAACTGTACCTTTTTGCTATGTAAGCTTTGGCAATATGGTTCTCTGTAAACTTTCATGCCAATAAAGCATTTTAATTGGAATTGGAATTGGAGTGAGAAGGAGACGGGGAGAGAGAGAAGGACACGGGGAGAGAGAGGACACGGGGAGAGAGAGAAGGATACAGGGAGAGAGAGAAGGACACGGGAGAGAGAGAAGGACACAGAGAGTGAGAAGGACACGGGGAGAGAGAGAAGAACACGGGGAGAGAGAGAGAAGGACACGGGGAGAGAGAGAAGGACACGGGGAGAGAGAGAAGGACACGGAAAGAGAGAGAAGGAGATGGGAAGGGCGAGTACTCGGGGAGAGAGAGAAGGAGACGGGTATAGAGAGAAGGACATGGAGAGACAGAGAGAAGGACATGGGTAGAGAGAGAAGGAGATGGGGAGAGAGAGAGAAGGACACGGGGAGAGAGAGCAGGAGATGGGGAGAGAGAGAAGGAGATGGTGAGAGAGAGAAGGACCCGGGGAGAGAGAGAAGGACACGGGGAGAGAGAGAAGGACACGGGGAGAGCGAGGACTTGGGGAGAGAGAGAAGGAGACGGGGAGAGAGAGATGGACACGGGGATAGAGAGAAGGACACGGAGAGAGAGAGAGAAGGACATGGGGAGAGAGAAAAGGACACGGGGAGAGAGAGAGGACACGGGGAGAGAGAGAAGGATACAGGGAGAGAGAGAAGGACACAGGAGAGAGAGAAGGACACAGGGAGAGAGAGAAGGACACGGGGAGAGAGAGAAGGACACGGGGAGAGAGAGAAGGACACAGAGAGTGAGAAGGACACGGGGAGAGAGAGAAGGACATGGGGAGAGAGAGAAGAACACGGGGAGAGAGAGGGACACGGAGCGAGAGAGAAGGACACGGGGAGAGAGAGAAGGACACAGAAAGAGAGAGAACGACACGGGGAGATAGAGAAGGATACGGGGAGAGAGAGAAGGACACGGGGAGAGAGAGAAGGAGATGGGAAGGGCGAGTACTCGGGGAGAGAGATAAGGAGACGGGGATAGAGAGAAGAACATGGAGAGACAGAGAGAAGGACATGGGTAGAGAGAGAAAGAGACGGGGAGAGAGAGAGAAGGACACGGGGAGAGAGAGCAGGACACGGGGAGAGAGAGAAGGACACGGGGAGAGAGAGTCGGAGACGGAGAGAGAGAGAGAAGGACACGGGGAGAGAGAGAAGGACACGGGGAGAGAGGGAAGGACACGGGGAGAGAGAGAAGGACACGGGGAGAGAGAGAAGGACACGGAAAGAGAGAGAACGACACGGGGAGATAGAGAAGGAGACGGGGATAGAGAGAAGGACACGGAGAGAGAGAGAGAAGGACATGGGTAGAGAGAGAAGGAGACGGGGAGAGAGAGAGAAGGACACGGGGAGAGAGAGAAGGACACGGGGAGAGAGGGAAGGACACGGGGAGAGAGAGCAGGACACGGGGAGAGAGAGAAGGACACGGGGAGAGAGAGAAGGACACGGGGAAGGAGAGAAGGACACGGGGAGAGAGTGAAGGACACGGGGAGAGACGGAAGGACATGGGGAGAGAGAGAAGGACACGGGGAGAGAGAGAAGGACACGGAGAGAGAGAGAAGGACACGGGGAGAGAGAAGAACACGGGGAGAGAGGGAAGGACACGGGGAGAGAGGGAAGGACACGGGGAGAGAGAAGGACACGGGGAGAGAGAGTAGGAGACGGAGAGAGAGAGAGAAGGACACGGGGAGAGAGAGAAGGACACGGGGAGAGAGAGAAGGACACGGGGAGAGAGAGAAGGACACGGGGAGAGAGTGAAGGACACGGGGAGAGACGTAAGGACACGGGGAGAGAGAGAAGGACACGGGGAGAGAGAGAAGGACACGGAGAGAGAGAGAAGGACACGGGGAGAGAGAAGAACACGGGGAGAGAGGGAAGGACACGGGTAGTGAGGGAAGGACACGGGGAGAGAGAAGGACACGGGGAGAGAGAGTAGGAGATGGAGAGAGAGAGAGAAGGACATGGGGAGAGAGAGAAGGACACGGGGAGAGAGAGAGAAGGACACGGGGAGAGAGGGAAGGACATGGGGAGAGAGAGAAGGACACGGAGAGAGAGTGAGAAGGACACGGGGAGAGAGAGTAGGAGACGGAGAGAGAGAGAGAAGGACACGGGGAGAGAGAGAAGGACACGGGGAGAGAGGGAAGGACACGGGGAGAGAGAGAAGGACACGGGGAGAGAGAGAAGGACACGGAAAGAGAGAGAACGACACGGGGAGATAGAGAAGGAGACGGGGATAGAGAGAAGGACACGGAGAGAGAGAGAGAAGGACATGGGTAGAGAGAGAAGGAGACGGGGAGAGAGAGAGAAGGACACGGGGAGAGAGAGAAGGACACGGGGAGAGAGGGAAGGACACGGGGAGAGAGAGCAGGACACGGGGAGAGAGAGAAGGACACGGGGAGAGAGAGAAGGACACAGGGAAAGAGAGAAGGACACGGGGAGAGAGTGAAGGACACGGGGAGAGACGGAAGGGCATGGGGAGAGAGAGAAGGACACGGGGAGAGAGAGAAGGACACGGAGAGAGAGAGAAGGACACGGGGAGAGAGAAGAACACGGGGAGAGAGGGAAGGACACGGGGAGAGAGGGAAGGACACGGGGAGAGAGAAGGACACGGGGAGAGAGAGTAGGAGACGGAGAGAGAGAGAGAAGGACACGGGGAGAGAGAGAAGGACACGGGGAGAGAGAGAAGGACACGGGGAGAGAGAGAAGGACACGGGGAGAGAGTGAAGGACACGGGGAGAGACGGAAGGACACGGGGAGAGAGAGAAGGACACGGGGAGAGAGAGAAGGACACGGAGAGAGAGAGAAGGACACGGGGAGAGAGAAGAACACGGGGAGAGAGGGAAGGACACGGGTAGAGAGGGAAGGACACGGGGAGAGAGAAGGACACGGGGAGAGAGAGTAGGAGACGGAGAGAGAGAGAGAAGGACATGGGGAGAGAGAGAAGGACACGGGGAGAGAGAGAGAAGGACACGGGGAGAGAGGGAAGGACATGGGGAGAGAGAGAAGGACATGGGTAGAGAGAGAAGGAGATGGGGAGAGAGAGAGAAGGACACGGGGAGAGAGAGCAGGAGATGGGGAGAGAGAGAAGGAGATGGTGAGAGAGAGAAGGACCCGGGGAGAGAGAGAAGGACACGGGGAGAGAGAGAAGGACACGGGGAGAGCGAGGACTTGGGGAGAGAGAGAAGGAGACGGGGAGAGAGAGATGGACACGGGGATAGAGAGAAGGACACGGAGAGAGAGAGAGAAGGACATGGGGAGAGAGAAAAGGACACGGGGAGAGAGAGAGGACACGGGGAGAGAGAGAAGGATACAGGGAGAGAGAGAAGGACACAGGAGAGAGAGAAGGACACAGGGAGAGAGAGAAGGACACGGGGAGAGAGAGAAGGACACGGGGAGAGAGAGAAGGACACAGAGAGTGAGAAGGACACGGGGAGAGAGAGAAGGACATGGGGAGAGAGAGAAGAACACGGGGAGAGAGAGGGACACGGAGCGAGAGAGAAGGACACGGGGAGAGAGAGAAGGACACAGAAAGAGAGAGAACGACACGGGGAGATAGAGAAGGATACGGGGAGAGAGAGAAGGACACGGGGAGAGAGAGAAGGAGATGGGAAGGGCGAGTACTCGGGGAGAGAGATAAGGAGACGGGGATAGAGAGAAGAACATGGAGAGACAGAGAGAAGGACATGGGTAGAGAGAGAAAGAGACGGGGAGAGAGAGAGAAGGACACGGGGAGAGAGAGCAGGACACGGGGAGAGAGAGAAGGACACGGGGAGAGAGAGTCGGAGACGGAGAGAGAGAGAGAAGGACACGGGGAGAGAGAGAAGGACACGGGGAGAGAGGGAAGGACACGGGGAGAGAGAGAAGGACACGGGGAGAGAGAGAAGGACACGGAAAGAGAGAGAACGACACGGGGAGATAGAGAAGGAGACGGGGATAGAGAGAAGGACACGGAGAGAGAGAGAGAAGGACATGGGTAGAGAGAGAAGGAGACGGGGAGAAAGAGAGAAGGACACGGGGAGAGAGAGAAGGACACGGGGAGAGAGGGAAGGACACGGGGAGAGAGAGCAGGACACGGGGAGAGAGAGAAGGACACGGGGAGAGAGAGAAGGACACGGGGAAGGAGAGAAGGACACGGGGAGAGAGTGAAGGACACGGGGAGAGACGGAAGGACATGGGGAGAGAGAGAAGGACACGGGGAGAGAGAGAAGGACACGGAGAGAGAGAGAAGGACACGGGGAGAGAGAAGAACACGGGGAGAGAGGGAAGGACACGGGGAGAGAGGGAAGGACACGGGGAGAGAGAAGGACACGGGGAGAGAGAGTAGGAGACGGAGAGAGAGAGAGAAGGACACGGGGAGAGAGAGAAGGACACGGGGAGAGAGAGAAGGACACGGGGAGAGAGAGAAGGACACGGGGAGAGAGTGAAGGACACGGGGAGAGACGTAAGGACACGGGGGGAGAGAGAAGGACACGGGGAGAGAGAGAAGGACACGGAGAGAGAGAGAAGGACACGAGGAGAGAGAAGAACACGGGGAGAGAGGGAAGGACACGGGTAGAGAGGGAAGGACACGGGGAGAGAGAAGGACACGGGGAGAGAGAGTAGGAGACGGAGAGAGAGAGAGAAGGACATGGGGAGAGAGAGAAGGACACGGGGAGAGAGAGAGAAGGACACGGGGAGAGAGGGAAGGACATGGGGAGAGAGAGAAGGACACGGAGAGAGAGTGAGAAGGACACGGGGAGAGAGAGTAGGAGACGGAGAGAGAGAGAGAAGGACACGGGGAGAGAGAGAAGGACACGGGGAGAGAGGGAAGGACACGGGGAGAGAGAGCAGGACACGGGGAGAGAGAGAAGGACACGGGGAGAGAGAGAAGGACACGGGGAAGGAGAGAAGGACACGGGGAGAGAGTGAAGGACACGGGGAGAGACGGAAGGACATGGGGAGAGAGAGAAGGACACGGGGAGAGAGAGTGGGACACGGAGAGAGAGAGAAGGACACGGGGAGAGAGAAGAACACGGGGAGAGAGGGAAGGACACGGGGAGAGAGGGAAGGACACGGGGAGAGAGAAGGACACGGGGAGAGAGAGTAGGAGACGGAGAGAGAGAGAGAAGGACACGGGGAGAGAGAGAAGGACACGGGGAGAGAGAGAAGGACACGGGGAGAGAGAGAAGGACACGGGGAGAGAGTGAAGGACACGGGGAGAGACGTAAGGACACGGGGAGAGAGAGAAGGACACGGGGAGAGAGAGAAGGACACGGAGAGAGAGAGAAGGACACGGGGAGAGAGAAGAACACGGGGAGAGAGGGAAGGACACGGGTAGTGAGGGAAGGACACGGGGAGAGAGAAGGACACGGGGAGAGAGAGTAGGAGATGGAGAGAGAGAGAGAAGGACATGGGGAGAGAGAGAAGGACACGGGGAGAGAGAGAGAAGGACACGGGGAGAGAGGGAAGGACATGGGGAGAGAGAGAAGGACACGGAGAGAGAGTGAGAAGGACACGGGGAGAGAGAGTAGGAGACGGAGAGAGAGAGAGAAGGACACGGGGAGAGAGAGAAGGACACGGGGAGAGAGGGAAGGACACGGGGAGAGAGAGAAGGACACGGGGAGAGAGAGAAGGACACGGAAAGAGAGAGAACGACACGGGGAGATAGAGAAGGAGACGGGGATAGAGAGAAGGACACGGAGAGAGAGAGAGAAGGACATGGGTAGAGAGAGAAGGAGACGGGGAGAGAGAGAGAAGGACACGGGGAGAGAGAGAAGGACACGGGGAGAGAGGGAAGGACACGGGGAGAGAGAGCAGGACACGGGGAGAGAGAGAAGGACACGGGGAGAGAGAGAAGGACACAGGGAAAGAGAGAAGGACACGGGGAGAGAGTGAAGGACACGGGGAGAGACGGAAGGGCATGGGGAGAGAGAGAAGGACACGGGGAGAGAGAGAAGGACACGGAGAGAGAGAGAAGGACACGGGGAGAGAGAAGAACACGGGGAGAGAGGGAAGGACACGGGGAGAGAGGGAAGGACACGGGGAGAGAGAAGGACACGGGGAGAGAGAGTAGGAGACGGAGAGAGAGAGAGAAGGACACGGGGAGAGAGAGAAGGACACGGGGAGAGAGAGAAGGACACGGGGAGAGAGAGAAGGACACGGGGAGAGAGTGAAGGACACGGGGAGAGACGGAAGGACACGGGGAGAGAGAGAAGGACACGGGGAGAGAGAGAAGGACACGGAGAGAGAGAGAAGGACACGGGGAGAGAGAAGAACACGGGGAGAGAGGGAAGGACACGGGTAGAGAGGGAAGGACACGGGGAGAGAGAAGGACACGGGGAGAGAGAGTAGGAGACGGAGAGAGAGAGAGAAGGACATGGGGAGAGAGAGAAGGACACGGGGAGAGAGAGAGAAGGACACGGGGAGAGAGGGAAGGACATGGGGAGAGAGAGAAGGACATGGGTAGAGAGAGAAGGAGATGGGGAGAGAGAGAGAAGGACACGGGGAGAGAGAGCAGGAGATGGGGAGAGAGAGAAGGAGATGGTGAGAGAGAGAAGGACCCGGGGAGAGAGAGAAGGACACGGGGAGAGAGAGAAGGACACGGGGAGAGCGAGGACTTGGGGAGAGAGAGAAGGAGACGGGGAGAGAGAGATGGACACGGGGATAGAGAGAAGGACACGGAGAGAGAGAGAGAAGGACATGGGGAGAGAGAAAAGGACACGGGGAGAGAGAGAGGACACGGGGAGAGAGAGAAGGATACAGGGAGAGAGAGAAGGACACAGGAGAGAGAGAAGGACACAGGGAGAGAGAGAAGGACACGGGGAGAGAGAGAAGGACACGGGGAGAGAGAGAAGGACACAGAGAGTGAGAAGGACACGGGGAGAGAGAGAAGGACATGGGGAGAGAGAGAAGAACACGGGGAGAGAGAGGGACACGGAGCGAGAGAGAAGGACACGGGGAGAGAGAGAAGGACACAGAAAGAGAGAGAACGACACGGGGAGATAGAGAAGGATACGGGGAGAGAGAGAAGGACACGGGGAGAGAGAGAAGGAGATGGGAAGGGCGAGTACTCGGGGAGAGAGATAAGGAGACGGGGATAGAGAGAAGAACATGGAGAGACAGAGAGAAGGACATGGGTAGAGAGAGAAAGAGACGGGGAGAGAGAGAGAAGGACACGGGGAGAGAGAGCAGGACACGGGGAGAGAGAGAAGGACACGGGGAGAGAGAGTCGGAGACGGAGAGAGAGAGAGAAGGACACGGGGAGAGAGAGAAGGACACGGGGAGAGAGGGAAGGACACGGGGAGAGAGAGAAGGACACGGGGAGAGAGAGAAGGACACGGAAAGAGAGAGAACGACACGGGGAGATAGAGAAGGAGACGGGGATAGAGAGAAGGACACGGAGAGAGAGAGAGAAGGACATGGGTAGAGAGAGAAGGAGACGGGGAGAAAGAGAGAAGGACACGGGGAGAGAGAGAAGGACACGGGGAGAGAGGGAAGGACACGGGGAGAGAGAGCAGGACACGGGGAGAGAGAGAAGGACACGGGGAGAGAGAGAAGGACACGGGGAAGGAGAGAAGGACACGGGGAGAGAGTGAAGGACACGGGGAGAGACGGAAGGACATGGGGAGAGAGAGAAGGACACGGGGAGAGAGAGAAGGACACGGAGAGAGAGAGAAGGACACGGGGAGAGAGAAGAACACGGGGAGAGAGGGAAGGACACGGGGAGAGAGGGAAGGACACGGGGAGAGAGAAGGACACGGGGAGAGAGAGTAGGAGACGGAGAGAGAGAGAGAAGGACACGGGGAGAGAGAGAAGGACACGGGGAGAGAGAGAAGGACACGGGGAGAGAGAGAAGGACACGGGGAGAGAGTGAAGGACACGGGGAGAGACGTAAGGACACGGGGGGAGAGAGAAGGACACGGGGAGAGAGAGAAGGACACGGAGAGAGAGAGAAGGACACGAGGAGAGAGAAGAACACGGGGAGAGAGGGAAGGACACGGGTAGAGAGGGAAGGACACGGGGAGAGAGAAGGACACGGGGAGAGAGAGTAGGAGACGGAGAGAGAGAGAGAAGGACACGGGGAGAGAGAGAAGGACACGGGGAGAGAGAGAAGGACACGGGGAGAGAGAGAAGGACACGGGGAGAGAGTGAAGGACACGGGGAGAGAGTGAAGGACACGGGGAGAGACGGAAGGACATGGGGAGAGAGAGAAGGACACGGGGAGAGAGAGAAGGACACGGAGAGAGAGAGAAGGACACGGGGAGAGAGAAGAACACGGGGAGAGAGGGAAGGACACGGGGAGAGAGGGAAGGACACGGGGAGAGAGAAGGACACGGGGAGAGAGAGTAGGAGACGGAGAGAGAGAGAGAAGGACACGGGGAGAGAGAGAAGGACACGGGGAGAGAGAGAAGGACACGGGGAGAGAGAGAAGGACACGGGGAGAGAGTGAAGGACACGGGGAGAGACGTAAGGACACGGGGGGAGAGAGAAGGACACGGGGAGAGAGAGAAGGACACGGAGAGAGAGAGAAGGACACGAGGAGAGAGAAGAACACGGGGAGAGAGGGAAGGACACGGGTAGAGAGGGAAGGACACGGGGAGAGAGAAGGACACGGGGAGAGAGAGTAGGAGACGGAGAGAGAGAGAGAAGGACACGGGGAGAGAGAGAAGGACACGGGGAGAGAGAGAAGGACACGGGGAGAGAGAGAAGGACACGGGGAGAGAGTGAAGGACACGGGGAGAGACGTAAGGACACGGGGGGAGAGAGAAGGACACGGGGAGAGAGAGAAGGACACGGAGAGAGAGAGAAGGACACGAGGAGAGAGAAGAACACGGGGAGAGAGGGAAGGACACGGGTAGAGAGGGAAGGACACGGGGAGAGAGAAGGACACGGGGAGAGAGAGTAGGAGATGGAGAGAGAGAGAGAAGGACATGGGGAGAGAGAGAAGGACACGGGGAGAGAGAGAGAAGGACACGGGGAGAGAGGGAAGGACATGGGGAGAGAGAGAAGGACACGGAGAGAGAGTGAGAAGGACACGGGGAGAGAGAGTAGGAGACGGAGAGAGAGAGAGAAGGACACGGGGAGAGAGAGAAGGACACGGGGAGAGAGGGAAGAACACGGGGAGAGAGAGAAGGACACGGGGAGAGAGAGAAGGACACGGAAAGAGAGAGAACGACACGGGGAGATAGAGAAGGAGACGGGGATAGAGAGAAGGACACGGAGAGAGAGAGAGAAGGACATGGGTAGAGAGAGAAGGAGACGGGGAGAGAGAGAGAAGGACACGGGGAGAGAGAGAAGGACACGGGGAGAGAGGGAAGGACACGGGGAGAGAGAGCAGGACACGGGGAGAGAGAGAAGGACACGGGGAGAGAGAGAAGGACACAGGGAAAGAGAGAAGGACACGGGGAGAGAGTGAAGGACACGGGGAGAGACGGAAGGACATGGGGAGAGAGAGAAGGACACGGGGAGAGAGAGAAGGACACGGAGAGAGAGAGAAGGACACGGGGAGAGAGAAGAACACGGGGAGAGAGGGAAGGACACGGGGAGAGAGGGAAGGACACGGGGAGAGAGAAGGACACGGGGAGAGAGAGTAGGAGACGGAGAGAGAGAGAGAAGGACACGGGGAGAGAGAGAAGGACACGGGGAGAGAGAGAAGGACACGGGGAGAGAGTGAAGGACACGGGGAGAGACGGAAGGACACGGGGAGAGAGAGAAGGACACGGGGAGAGAGAGAAGGACACGGAGAGAGAGAGAAGGACACGGGGAGAGAGAAGAACACGGGGAGAGAGGGAAGGACACGGGTAGAGAGGGAAGGACACGGGGAGAGAGAAGGACACGGGGAGAGAGAGTAGGAGACGGAGAGAGAGAGAGAAGGACATGGGGAGAGAGAGAAGGACACGGGGAGAGAGAGAGAAGGACACGGGGAGAGAGGGAAGGACATGGGGAGAGAGAGAAGGACATGGGTAGAGAGAGAAGGAGATGGGGAGAGAGAGAGAAGGACACGGGGAGAGAGAGCAGGAGATGGGGAGAGAGAGAAGGAGATGGTGAGAGAGAGAAGGACCCGGGGAGAGAGAGAAGGACACGGGGAGAGAGAGAAGGACACGGGGAGAGCGAGGACTTGGGGAGAGAGAGAAGGAGACGGGGAGAGAGAGATGGACACGGGGATAGAGAGAAGGACACGGAGAGAGAGAGAGAAGGACATGGGGAGAGAGAAAAGGACACGGGGAGAGAGAGAGGACACGGGGAGAGAGAGAAGGATACAGGGAGAGAGAGAAGGACACAGGAGAGAGAGAAGGACACAGGGAGAGAGAGAAGGACACGGGGAGAGAGAGAAGGACACGGGGAGAGAGAGAAGGACACAGAGAGTGAGAAGGACACGGGGAGAGAGAGAAGGACATGGGGAGAGAGAGAAGAACACGGGGAGAGAGAGGGACACGGAGCGAGAGAGAAGGACACGGGGAGAGAGAGAAGGACACAGAAAGAGAGAGAACGACACGGGGAGATAGAGAAGGATACGGGGAGAGAGAGAAGGACACGGGGAGAGAGAGAAGGAGATGGGAAGGGCGAGTACTCGGGGAGAGAGATAAGGAGACGGGGATAGAGAGAAGAACATGGAGAGACAGAGAGAAGGACATGGGTAGAGAGAGAAAGAGACGGGGAGAGAGAGAGAAGGACACGGGGAGAGAGAGCAGGACACGGGGAGAGAGAGAAGGACACGGGGAGAGAGAGTCGGAGACGGAGAGAGAGAGAGAAGGACACGGGGAGAGAGAGAAGGACACGGGGAGAGAGGGAAGGACACGGGGAGAGAGAGAAGGACACGGGGAGAGAGAGAAGGACACGGAAAGAGAGAGAACGACACGGGGAGATAGAGAAGGAGACGGGGATAGAGAGAAGGACACGGAGAGAGAGAGAGAAGGACATGGGTAGAGAGAGAAGGAGACGGGGAGAGAGAGAGAAGGACACGGGGAGAGAGAGAAGGACACGGGGAGAGAGGGAAGGACACGGGGAGAGAGAGCAGGACACGGGGAGAGATAGAAGGACACGGGGAGAGAGAGAAGGACACGGGGAAGGAGAGAAGGACACGGGGAGAGAGTGAAGGACACGGGGAGAGACGGAAGGACATGGGGAGAGAGAGAAGGACACGGGGAGAGAGAGAAGGACACGGAGAGAGAGAGAAGGACACGGGGAGAGAGAAGAACACGGGGAGAGAGGGAAGGACACGGGGAGAGAGGGAAGGACACGGGGAGAGAGAAGGACACGGGGAGAGAGAGTAGGAGACGGAGAGAGAGAGAGAAGGACACGGGGAGAGAGAGAAGGACACGGGGAGAGAGAGAAGGACACGGGGAGAGAGAGAAGGACACGGGGAGAGAGTGAAGGACACGGGGAGAGACGTAAGGACACGGGGAGAGAGAGAAGGACACGGGGAGAGAGAGAAGGACACGGAGAGAGAGAGAAGGACACGGGGAGAGAGAAGAACACGGGGAGAGAGGGAAGGACACGGGTAGAGAGGGAAGGACACGGGGAGAGAGAAGGACACGGGGAGAGAGAGTAGGAGACGGAGAGAGAGAGAGAAGGACATGGGGAGAGAGAGAAGGACACGGGGAGAGAGAGAGAAGGACACGGGGAGAGAGGGAAGGACATGGGGAGAGAGAGAAGGACACGGAGAGAGAGTGAGAAGGACACGGGGAGAGAGAGTAGGAGACGGAGAGAGAGAGAGAAGGACACGGGGAGAGAGAGAAGGACACGGGGAGAGAGGGAAGGACACGGGGAGAGAGAGAAGGACACGGGGAGAGAGAGAAGGACACGGAAAGAGAGAGAACGACACGGGGAGATAGAGAAGGAGACGGGGATAGAGAGAAGGACACGGAGAGAGAGAGAGAAGGACATGGGTAGAGAGAGAAGGAGACGGGGAGAGAGAGAGAAGGACACGGGGAGAGAGAGAAGGACACGGGGAGAGAGGGAAGGACACGGGGAGAGAGAGCAGGACACGGGGAGAGAGAGAAGGACACGGGGAGAGAGAGAAGGACACAGGGAAAGAGAGAAGGACACGGGGAGAGAGTGAAGGACACGGGGAGAGACGGAAGGACATGGGGAGAGAGAGAAGGACACGGGGAGAGAGAGAAGGACACGGAGAGAGAGAGAAGGACACGGGGAGAGAGAAGAACACGGGGAGAGAGGGAAGGACACGGGGAGAGAGGGAAGGACACGGGGAGAGAGAAGGACACGGGGAGAGAGAGTAGGAGACGGAGAGAGAGAGAGAAGGACACGGGGAGAGAGAGAAGGACACGGGGAGAGAGAGAAGGACACGGGGAGAGAGAGAAGGACACGGGGAGAGAGTGAAGGACACGGGGAGAGACGGAAGGACACGGGGAGAGAGAGAAGGACACGGGGAGAGAGAGAAGGACACGGAGAGAGAGAGAAGGACACGGGGAGAGAGAAGAACACGGGGAGAGAGGGAAGGACACGGGTAGAGAGGGAAGGACACGGGGAGAGAGAAGGACACGGGGAGAGAGAGTAGGAGACGGAGAGAGAGAGAGAAGGACATGGGGAGAGAGAGAAGGACACGGGGAGAGAGAGAGAAGGACACGGGGAGAGAGGGAAGGACATGGGGAGAGAGAGAAGGACACGGAGAGAGAGTGAGAAGGACACGGGGAGAGAGAGAAGGACACAGGGAGAGAGAGAAGGACACGGGGAGAGAGAGAAGGACACGGGGAGAGAGAGGACACGGGGAGAGAGAGAAGGATACAGGGAGAGAGAGAAGGACACAGGAGAGAGAGAAGGACACAGAGAGTGAGAAGGACACGGGGAGAGAGAGAAGGACACGGGGAGAGAGAGGATACGGGGAGAGAGAGAAGGGCACGGGGAGAGAGAGAAGGACACGAGGAGAGAGAGAAAGACACGGGGAGAAAGAGAAGGACACGGGGAGAGAGAGGATACGGGGAGAGAGAGAAGGGCACGGGGAGAGAGAGAAGGACACGAGGAGAGAGAGAAAGACATGGGGAGAGAGAGAAGGACACGGGGAGATAGAGAAGGACACGGGGAGAGAGAGAGAAGGACACGGGGAGAGAGAGAAGGACACGGAAAGAGAGAGAAGGAGATGGGAAGGGCGAGTACTCGGGGAGAGAGAGAAGGAGACGGGTATAGAGAGAAGGACATGGAGAGACAGAGAGAAGGACATGGGTAGAGAGAGAAGGACACGGGGAGAGAGTGAAGGACACGGGGAGAGAGAGAAGGACACGGAAAGAGAGAGAACGACACGGGGAGATAGAGAAGGATACGGTGAGAGAGAGAAATAAAAAACCAAATCATTAAAAAATGCAAAGAAACCTACCTGGAACATTGGAACAAAATAACCGAAAGCCAAAGCAGATTAGAATGTTACCGGGCCCTAAAAAGAGAATATAAACTGGCAGACTACCTCACGACCATCAGAGACACAAAACAGAGACAGACCCTCACCAGGTACAGACTAAGCGACCACCAACTGGAAATTGAAAAAGGCAGATACAAGAAATCCTGGCAGCCTAGAGAGAATAGAATATGCGATCAATGTCTGGCTGGCGAGGTTGAAACAGAAATGCATTTCCTCCTAAAATGCGAAAAATTCAACACATCAAGAAACATATTATTCAACAAGCTAAGCCAAACAACCCCAGATTTCAAGGAATTGGATGATCTGTCAAAATTGAGATTAGTCCTAGGAGAAGGAGACAGACCATACCTTGGGGCTAAATATGTAACAACATGTCACAACCTGAGGACTGTTTAAAAGTAAGACTGTTTAAAATTAATATTGAACGTACCAAATGAAGTAGAAAGACTGTTTAAAATTAATATTGTTTAAAAGTAATATTGTATATACCCAACAAATGTCAAATCGATTGACACTTACAGAATGTTGGAAAACTGTACCTTTTTGCTATGTAAGCTTTGGCAATATGGTTCTCTGTAAACTTTCATGCCAATAAAGCATTTGAACTGAACTGAACTGAACTGAGAAGGACACGGGGAGAGAGAGAAGGAGATGGGAAGGGCGAGGACTCGGGGAGAGAGAGAAGGAGACGGGGATAGAGAGAAGGGCACGGAGAGAGAGAGAGAAGGACATGGGTAGAGAGAGAAGGAGACGGGGAGAGAGAGAGAAGGACACGGGGAGAGAGAGAGAAGGACACGGGGAGAGAGAGAAGGACACGGGGAGAGAGGGAAGGACACGGGGAGAGAGAGCAGGACACGGGGAGAGAGAGAAGGACACGGGGAGAGTGAGTAGGAGACGGAGAGAGAGAGAGAAGTACCCGGGGAGAGAGAGAAGGACACGGGGAGAGAGGGAAGGACACGGGGAGATAGAGAAGGACACGGGGAGAGAGAAGAACACGGGGAGAGAGAGAAGGACACGGGGAGAGAGGGAAGGACACGGGGAGAGAGAAGGACACGGGGAGAGAGAGTAGGAGACGGAGAGAGAGAGAGAAGGACACGGGGAGAGAGAGAAGGACACGGGGAGAGAGAGTAGGAGACGGAGAGAGAGAGAGAAGGACACGGGGAGAGAGAGAAGGACACGGGGAGAGAGAGTAGGAGACGGAGAGAGAGAAGGACACGGGGAGAGAGGGAAGGACACGGGGAGAGGGAGAAGGACACGGGGAGAGAGAGAAGGACACGGGGAGAGAGAGAAGGACACGGGGAGAGAGGGAAGGACACGGGGAGAGAGAGAAGGACACAGGGAGAGAGAGAAGGACACGGAGAGAGAGAAAAGGACACGGGGAGAGAGAAGAACACGGGGAGAGAGGGAAGGACACGGGGAGAGAGGGAAGGACACGGGGAGAGAGAAGGACACGGGGAGAGAGAGTAGGAGGCGGAGAGAGAGAGAGAAGGACACGGGGAGAGAGAGAAGGACACGGGGAGAGAGAGTAGGAGACGGAGAGAGAGAAGGACACGGGGAGAGAGGGAAGGACACGGGGAGAGGGAGAAGGACACGGGTAGAGAGAGAAGGACACGGGGAGAGAGGGAAGGACACGGGGAGAGAGAGAAGGACACGGGGAGAGAGAGAAGGACACGGGGAGAGAGAGAACGAGATGGGGAGAGAGTGAAGGACACGGGGAGAGAGAGAAGGAGACGGGGAGAGAGAGAAGGACACGGGGAGAGAGAGAAGGACACGGGGAGAGAGGGAAGGAAATGGGGAGAGAGAGAAGGACACGGAGAGAGAGAGAATGAGACAGGGAGATAGAGAAGGACACGGGGAGAGAGAGAAAGACACGGGGAGAGGGAGAAGGACACGGGGAGGGAGAGAACATAAGAACATAAGAACATAAGAAATAGGAGCAGGAGTAGGCCAATCGGCCCCTCGAGCCTGCTCCACCATTCAATAAGATCATGGCTGATCTGATCCTAACCTCAAATCTTCTATCACTCTCCATCCCACCCGAACCCATGTGATCTCCTGGGAGAGGCGAAAAACCAGGTAAAAAATCCAATGGCCAATTTGGGTGAAAAAATCTGGGAAATTCCTCTCCGACCCATCTAGGCGATCGAAACTCTTCCAGGAGATCACTCTGTCCCTATATTTTCTACAGTACTTACCTTCTGTAAAGGTGATCTCCACCCCAGCCAGGAACAGGAATAAAACCATCTCCTGAAATCTAACACAGAATTAGAACACAAGAAGTAGGAACAGAACCAGGCTACACGGCCCCTGGGCCCGCTCCACTACCCATAGGGCCATGACCGATCCGAACCTAGACTCATGTCCAATTTCCTGCCCGCTCCCCGTAACCCTTAATTCCCTTTACTTCTAGGAAACTATCTATTTCTGTTTTAAATGTATTTAATGATGTAGCTTCCACAGCTTTCTGGGGCAGCATATTCCACAAACCTACCACCCTCTGAGTGAAGAAGTTTCTCCTCATCGCAGTTTTGAAAGAGCAGCGCCTTATTTTAAGATTATGCCCCCTAGTTCTACTTTCACCCATCATTGGGAACATCCTCACCGCATCCACCCGATCAAGCCCCTTCACAATCTTATATGTTTCAATAAGATCGCCTCTCATTCTTCTGAACTCCAATGAGTAGAGTCCCAATCTACTCAAACTCTCCTCATATGACCACCCCCTCATTCCCGGGATTAACCGAGTGAACCTTCTTTGTACTGACTCGAGAGCAAGTATGTCTTTTCTTAAGTATGGAAACCAAAACTGTATGCAGTATTCCAGGTGCGTTCTCACCAATACCTTGTATAACTGCAGCAATACCTCCCTGTTTTTATATTCTATCCCCCTAGCAATAAAAGCCAACATTCCATTGGCCTTCTTGATCACTTGCTGCGCCTGCATACTAGCTTTTTGAGTTTCGTGCACCAGGACCCCCAGATCCCGTTGTACTACAGTACTTTCCAGTTTCTTGCCATTAAGATAATAACTTGCTCAATGATTTTTCCTGCCAAAGTGCATAACCTCACACTTTCCAGTATTGTATTCCATCTGCCAAATCTCTGCCCACTTACTTAGCCTGTCTCTGTCACTTTGCAGGTTTTTTATGTCCTCCTCACTCACTACTTTCCGTCCCATCTTTGTATCATCTGCAAACTTTGATATGTTACACTCGGTCCCCTCCTCCAAATCATTAATATAGATTGTAAAGAGTTGGGGACCCAGCACTGACCCCTGCGGAACACCACTAGTTACTGATTGCCAGTCTGAGAATCAACCAATTATCCCAACACTCTGCTTTCTGTTAGAGAGCCAATTCTCCACCCATGCCAGAATATTACCCCCAATCCCGTGATTTTTTATCTTGAGCAATAATCTTTTGTGTGGCACCTTGTCAAATGCCTTTTGGAAGTCTAAATACACTACGTCCACTGCTTCTCCTTTATCCACCCTGTATGTTACTTCCTCAAAGAACTCAAGCAAATTTGTCAAACATGACTTCCCCTTCATGAAACCATGCTGAGTTTGTCCTATTAAATTATGTTTATCCAAATGTCCCGTTACTGTCTCCTTAACAATGGACTCTAACATTTTACCAACCACAGATGTTAGGCTAACAGGTCTATAGTTTCCAGCCTTCTGTCTACTACCCTTTTTAAATAAGGGTGTTACATTAGCAGTTTTCCAATCTGCCGGGACCTTTGCTGAGTCCAGGGAGTTTTAGAAAATTATTACCAATGTATCCACAATCCCTACCGCCACTTCCCTCAAGACCCTAGGATGTAAGCCACCAGGTCCAGGGGATTTATCTGGCTTAAGTCCCATTATTTTACCAAGTACCACTTCCTTAGTGATTTTAATCGTATTTAGCTCCTCCCCCCCTAGAGCCCCCTGTTTGTCCAGTGTTGGGATATTCTTAGTGTCCTCTACTGTAAAGACTGATACAAAATATTTGTTCAGCGTTTTTGCCATCTCCATGTTTCCCACCATTAATTTCCCAGTCTCATCCTCTTAGGGACCAACATTTACTTTAGCCACCCTTTTTCTTTTTATACAACTATAGAAAATTTTGCTATCTGTTTTTATATTTTTTGCTAATTTACTTTCATAATCTATCTTCCCTTTCTTAATCAATCTTTTAGTTATTTTTTGCTGTCTTTTAAAGACTTCCCAATCTCCTATCTTCCCACTAGATTTGGCTACCTTATATGCCCTTGTTTTTAGTCGGATACTATCCTTAATTACTTTACTTAGCCACGGATGGTTATCTTTTCTTTTACACCCTTTTTTCCTCAGTGGAATATATATTTTTTGGAAGTTGTAAAATAACTCCTTAAATGTACACCACTGATCATGTACCGTCTTACCCTTTAATCTATTTTCCCAGTCCACTCGAATCAATTCCGCTCTCATACCTTCATAGTCTCCTTTATTCAAGCTCAGCATGCTTGTTTGAGATCCAACCTTCTCACCCTCTACTTGAATATGGAATTCAACCATGTTATGGTCACTCATTCCAAGGGGACCCTTTATTAGGACATTTTTAATTAATCCTGTCTCATTACACAGGACCAAATCTAAGGTTGCTTGCCCCCTGGTCGGTTCAGTTACATACTGCTCAAGAAACCCATCCCTAATACACTCAATGAACTCATCCTCAAGGCTGCTCTGCCCAGTTTGATTTGTCCAGTTAATATGATAGTTAAAATCCCCCATAATTATAGCTGTTCCCTTATTACAAGCCTCAACTATTTCCTGATTAATACTCCGTCCAACAGAGTTGCAACTGTTCGGAGGCCTATAGATTACGCCCACTAGTGTTTTTTTCCCCTTATTATTCCTTATCTCTACCCAAACTGTTTCACTATCCTGCTCCTTTGACCCAATATCATTTCTCTGTATTATAGTGATTCCTTCCTTTATTAACATAGTCACCCCACCTCCCCTCCCTTCCTGCCTGTCCTTCCTGATTGTTAAATAACCTGGTATGTTTAATTCCCAGTCATGGTCACCCTGCAGCCATGTTTCTGTAATGGCCACAAGATCATACCCATATGTAGTTATTTGTGCCGTTAACTCATTCATTTTGTTACGAATGCTACGTGCATTCAGATAAAGAACTTTCAAATATGTTTTGTGACACTTAGTTCCTGTTTTTTCCCCTTTTCCTACTTTACCTTTTACTCTATACCTTCTGTCCCTTCCTGACACGTTCTGTTTTTTAATTTCCCCACTGCTACCTAAGTCTATGACCTTCTTCGTTGTCATTTCTGTTATTTGCTCTCTAGAAACCTCCCCCCCACTAATTAGTTTAAAGCCCTCTCTACAGCCCTAGTTATATGATTCGCCAGGACTCTAGTCCCAGCACTGGCCAAGTGGAGTCTGTCCCAACGGAACAGCTCCCTCCTGTCCCAGTACTGGTGCCAATGTCCCAAGAAGCAAAACCCATTTCTCCCACACCAGTCTTTGAGCCACGCATTTAACTCTTTAATTTTATTTATCCTAGCCAAATTCGCTCGTGGCTCAGGTAATAACCCAGAGATTATTACCCTTGAGGTTCTGTTTTTTAATTTGACCCCTAGCTGCTCATACTCCTTTAACAGAACCTTCTTCCTTGTCCTATCTACATCGTTTGTACCAACATGGACCATGACAACTGGATCCTCCCCTTCCCACTCCAAGTTTCTTTCCAGCCCAGAAGAGATGTCCTTAACCCTGGCACCGGGCAGGCAACACAGCCTTCGGGACTCCCGCTCTTGACTGCAGAGAACCCTATCTATCCCCGTAATGATACTATCCCCTACCACTACAACATTTCTTTTTACTCCCTCCACTTGAATGGCCCCCTGCACCATGGTGCTGTGGCCAGGTTGCTCATCCTCCCTGCAGTCCCCGCTCCTGCCCTCACAGGGAGTAAGAACCTCAATCCTGCTTGACAAGAGCAAGGGCTGCGGCTCCTTCAACACTACATCCTGGATCCCTGTACCTGCCTCACTCGTAGTCACACCGTCCTGTCCCTGACCACGGACTACATCTGCAGTAATTAGTTTCATAGGTGTGACCACCTCCTAAAACATAGGCCTAGAAATTCAGTATAGCCACGTTTGGGGCGCTACAGCCGGGCGGCCGCTAAAGTTTGCACCTGGCGCAACTTCGCACCACCTTCGCCGATATTCAGTGGCATCGCCCCAAGAGGTTGCTGCTGCGCTAAAACAGGCGATGCACGACTATCATTAGGCGCTAAGCCGGCGGCCCGGGGCGAAACCCCCGAGGGCGAGCGCAGCACATGTGCGGCGAGCTGCTGATTGACGGCAGACACTCTGGCGCCGGTGAGCTCTTAAAGGGGGAGGGTGGATTTGTTTTTTTGAAAGGCCGAGACTGGTGTATTTGTGTTTTTTGAAAGGCCGAGACTGGTCGATTTGTGTTTTTTGGGGGGGCTTCTCTCCATTAGTTGTAATGTGGGAAGGGCAGAGGTTTCAAAGAAATAAATGTTCTTAAATCGCACTGTCCATGCTTTCTTTTGGAAGTCCTGGTTGCCCTGCTCGGCTGAGGGCTTGTGGAGCAGCTACATTCTTCTTGTGCCATTGGCCATTCCCTGAGAGGGGGCCTAAAACCGACGTTCAATAAGCCGCCGACGGGCGGCCCTTGCACTTTCTGCCTCCCTCCTGTGCTGGTCCTCCTCCTCCTCCTCCTCCTCCTCCTCCTCTGGTGGTCCTCCAATGTCTGGTGGCAGTGGCTGAGTCCTGCGGATAGCCAGGTTGTGCAGCATGCAGCACATGACCACGAAATGGGAGACTCGCTCAGGCGAATACTGTAGGGCTCCTCCAGAACGATCCAGACAGCGGAACCGTTGCTTCAGGACGCCGATTGTTTGCTCAATGATGTTCCTGGTTGCTTGATGGCTGTCATTGTATCCCTCTTCATCAGGGGTGCTGGGTGCACGGAGCGGGGTCATCAGCCATGTGCACATAGGATAGCCTTTGTCCCCGAGAAGCCATCCTCGTGGGTGAGGCTGGGCCTGGAACATGTCTGCCACAGAAGTCTGGCGCAGGATGAAGGCATCGTGGCTGCTGCCTGGAAAGCGGGCATTGACAGCTAGGATGAGCTGCCTGTGGTCACACACCAACTGCACGTTGAGCGAATGGTAGCCCTTCCGGTTGCGGTAATCCTCGGCATCCTCCAGAGGTGCCCGCAAAGCCACATGCGTGCAGTCAATGGCGCCCTGCACCATGGGGAAGCCCGCTAATGCTGCAAAGCCCATTGCACGCTGTTGCTGCTTGACAAGGGCCATGGAGAAGGAGATGAACTGACGTCTCCTTCTGAAAAGGGCATTGGTCACCTGGCGGATGCAGCAATGCACGGCAAACTGTGAGATGTTGGAAATGTCCCCAGTAGCGGATTGGAAGGAGCCGGTGGCATAGAAGTTGAGAGACACCGTCACCTTCACTGCCACCGACAGAGACGTCCTGCTCCTCAGATGTGGCTGCAGATCTCCGCGAAGTAGGTGGCAGATCTCAGTGACCACCGCCCTTTGGAATCGCAGCCTCCGAACACACTGCTCGTCAGACATGTTCAGATATGAGAACTGCTGGCAGTATACCCTGGGTGGGTAAGGCCTCCTTTGCCGACGCCTGTTGCCCCCTCTCCGTCTGGCCATTTCTGCCACTCTCTCACAGCGTCTGTGAGCCCTTTGAATGCAATGGAGAAGGCCAACGTTTCCACCCATTGCAGCCCCCATTATATGTTTCCAATCAATGATATGGCTCTGAAGTTAAAGACAAGTGGAAAGCTGTGGCCTGAAGCCACAAGTACCTGTGCGAGTGTTGAGCCAAACCAGAAAGCCCTCTACCTTTGTCTCTCTCCAAAGATCCGTCTCTCACAAAGAAGGAGTGCTGCAAAATGGCTGCCATTTCTACTGCAGGAGGAGTGCCCTTTAATTTGCGCCCCCCGCGCCCCGCAGCGACTGAGAACCGTTCCCCTCTACCAGTCGCTAGGGGCGCCAGGCGCACAATAGGCCAGCGCCACTGAATTTCTGGTTTGGGGCGAATAAAGGGCATTGCATGATGAAATGACGTCAGGATCTGCTCGCGCAGCTGACCGCGCGCAAAGGCTTTGCGCCGCCGCTAAATCTTTACTGAAGTTGGGGAGAGGCGCAGATCGTGCTGCGCCCGGCCGCTAGCCGCCTAGCACCCCACATCTCCTCCTCCTAAGGCGCTAGTGGCTGGCGCAAACAACTGAATTTCTAGGCCATAGAGTCCAGGAACTTCTCCCCCTCCCTGATGTGTCCGTTTGTCTGAAGCTCGGTCTCAAGCTCTTTAACATGGAGCTTGAGTTCCTCGAGCAGCAAACACTTATCGCAAATGTAATCACCGTGAGCCTCAATGGGGTCCACCAGCTCCCACATTTCGCAACAGTGACACATCACCTGTTCACCCATATCTGTGTAATTAATTACATTTCTTATTATTAATTATGAAGACCCTCTGCCCCGATATACATGATAATATTACACCACTATTTAATAGGACTTACCAATTTAAAGGTATAGAAGAGAAGGAAGAGAACCTACCAACCAGTTGATCACCAACCTCCCTCGTGGAAGCTGTCTGGGGGACCTGTCCGGTTGAGTTGTCTCACTGCTCCACATCCGCAGTGTTGGATTAGCCTGAGAGAGGGAAGCAAAACAGAGCAACAAGCACCCCCTCACCTCCCACTTGCCCGAACTCTGCCACTTACCAAACTCTACTTGCACTCAATGCGACCGCACTCAGCGCTACCGCACTAAGCCCGCCCCTTTTTATACCCGGATTCTACTTCTGGTTTCAACTCCCCAACAGCTTAATTTACTCTAAAAAATTTAACTTACTTCAAATAATTCACTTATTTACTCACTAAAATTCAGTAAATGCACTTAAAAGACTTTTTCTGCCACTTAGCAAAGTCTGCTTACACTCAATGCGATTGCACATGGACAGAGAAGGACAGAGAGAGAGAGAGAAGGACATGGGGAGTTAGAGAAGGACACAGACAGAGAGAAAAGGACAGAGAGAGAGAGAGAAGGACACGGAGAGAGAGAGAAACATAGAAACATAGCAGATAGGAGCAGGAGTAGGCCATTCGGCCCCTCGAGCCTGCTCCGCCATTCAATGCGATCATGGCTGATCATCCAAATTCAGTACCCTGTCCCTGCCTTCTCCCCATATCCCTTGATCCCTTTAGCCTTAAGAAATATATCTAACTCCTTCTTGAATTTATTTAATGAATTGGCCTCTACTGCCTTCTGTGGTAGAGAGTTCCACAGGTTCACCACTCTCTGGGTGAAGAAATTTCTCCTCATCTCTGTCCTAAATGGCTTACCCCTTATCCTTAGACAGTGACTCTTTGTTCTGGACTCCCTGACCATCGGGAACATCCTTCCTGCATCTAGTCTGTCCAGTCCTGTCAGAATTTTATAAGTTTCAATGAGATCCCCTCATTCTTCTAAACTCCAGCGAGTATAAGCCCAATCAACCCAATCTCTCCTCATTCGTCATTCCTGCCATCCCAGGTATCAGCCTGGTGAATCTTCATTGCACTCCCTCCATGGCAAGAACGTCCTTCCTCAGATAAGGCGAACAAAACTGCACACAATACTCAAGATGTGGTCTCACCAAGGCCCTGTACAACTGCAGCAAGACATTCTTATTCCTGTACTCAAACCCTCTCGCTACAAAGGCCAACATACCATTTGTCTTCTTAACCGTCTGCTGCACCTGCATGCTTACCTTGAGCGACTGGTGCACAAGGACACCCAGGTCTCGTTGCACTTCCCCTTCTCCCAATCTATTGCAATTCAGATAATAATCTGCCTTCCTGTTTTTGACATCAAAGTGGATAACCTCGCATTTATCCACATTATATTGCATCTGCCATGCTTCTGCCCAATCACCCAACCTGTCCAAATCATACTGGAGTTTCTCGGCATCTTCCTCACAGCACATACGCCCACCCAGCTTTGTGTCGTCTGCAAACTTGGAGATATTACATCTAGTTCCCTCGTCTAGATCATTAATATATATTGTGAATAGCTGGGGTCCAAGGACCGATCCTTGCGGTACCCCACTAGTCACTGCCTGCCACTCAGAAAAAGACCCGTTTATTCCAACTCTTTGCTTTCTGTCTGCCAACCAGTTCTCTATCCAAGTCAATACCTTGCCCCCAATCCCATGTGCCTTTTCTTTACACGCTAATCTCTTATGCGGGACCTTATCGAAAGCCTTTTGAAATTCCAAATGCACCACACCCACTGGTTCTCCCTTATCTATTTTACCAGTTACATCCTCAAAAAATTCCAGTGGATTAGTCAAGCATGATTTACCTTTTGTAAATCCATGTTGACTTTGTCCGATCCTGTCACTGTTTTCCAAGTGCTCTGCTATTACATCTTTTATAATGGACTCTAGCACTTTCCCCACTACCGATGTCAGGCTTACCAGTCTGTAATTCCCCGTTTTCTCTCTACCGCCTTTTTGAATAGTGGGGTAACATTAGCTACCCTCCAATCCACGGGTACTGTTCCAGATTCCATCGAATGTTGGAAGATGATCAGCAATGCATCTACTATTTCTAGGGCCACTTCCTTAAGTACCCTAGGATGTAGATTATCAGGCCATAGAGTCATAGAGTCATAGGCCTAGAAATTCACTAGCCTTAGCGCCGCTTTTGAGGCGCTAGAGGGACTAGCGCCAGAGTTATGGCCAGTTTAAAAATTCCCTGGGGCCCTAAATCGGCGTTGCACCGGTAGCGCTGCGCCGGCACCGATGACGTCATCGGTGTGCGCAGCGTCCCGGTTGCCATGGTAACCCGCCCGAACTCCGAAATTGAGTTGCGGCCGCCTCGCCCGTGGCAGCCGCAAGCAACGTTCTGGCAGAGGTGCCTTACTCCAGTTTGCGCCGGCGCATTAAAGGCCCCGCGGCGGCCGGCCACTTTCCCGCCGGCCGCCTGCCCGCAGCTCCCTCCCCGGACTTCTCCCCCCCCCCCGGAACAGATGCAAGCCCGGCACTTGTCCGAGGTGCCGGACTCATTTTTAAGCTGATTTGCACGGGCCGCGGCCAGGTGCAGGCAGCTCCTCCTTAACGGGAGGAGGAGGCCTGCACGTCCCCAGCCTGCCGCACCGCATCGGGTGCCGCAGCGCCGGAATTGCGGCGCGAAACGGCAGTTAGCGCTGATGTACCGCCGCAAAGACCCTTCAGTAGCGCCGGCAGCCGTTTGGGCGCGGCGCCACTGAATTTTTGGCGCGCGCAGGGGACTTAGCGCCGGCACTAACTTCCGGCGCTAAAGCCCTGGCTAAGCCAAAACCCAATTTCTAGGCCATAGAGTTTTACAGCACAGAAAGAGGCCCTTCGGCCCATCGTGTCTGCACCGCCCATCCACCCCTGTCCAGTCTAATCCCATTTTCCAGCATTTGGTCCATAGCCTTGTATGCAATGGCATTTCAAGTGCTCATCCAAATGCTTCTTGAATGTTGTGAGGGTTCCTGCCTCTACCACCCTTTCAGGCATTGAGTTCCATATTCCAACCACCCTCTGGGTGAAGAAGTTCCTCCTCAAATCCCCTCTAAATCACCTGCCCCTTACCCTGAATCTATGCCCCCTTGTTATTGACCCCCCTACTAAGGGGAAAAGTTCCTCTTTATCTACCCTATCTATGCCCCTCATCATTTTGTACACCTCAATCAGGTCCCCCCTCAGCCTTCTCTGCTCCAAGGAAAACAGCCCCAGCCTGTCCAGCCTCTCTTCATAGCTGAGGCGCTCCATCCCAGGTAACATCCTGGTGAATCTTCTCTGCACCCTCTCCAAAGCAATCACATCCTTCCTATAGTGAGGCGACCAGAACTGCACACAGTACTCCAGCTGTGGCCTCACCAGCGTTTTGTACAGCTCCATCATAACCTCCCTGCTCTTATATTCTATGCCTCGGCTAATGAAGGCAAGTATCCCATATGCCTTTTTAACCATCTTATCTACCTGTTCCGCTGCCTTCAGGGATATATGTACATGTACACCAAGGTCCCTCTGACCCTCTGTACTTCCTAGGGTCCTACCACTCATTGTGTATTCCCTTGCCTTATTTGTCCATCCAAAATGCATCACCTCGCACTTTTCAGGGTTAAATTCCATTTGCCACTTTTCCGCCCATCTGACCAACCCGTTTATATCGTCCTGTAGCCTGAGGCTTTCCTCCTCGCAATTTACCACCCCACCAATTTTCGTGTCATCTGCGAACTTACTGATCATACCTTTTACATTCTCATCCAAATCATTTATGTAGATCACAAACAACAAGGGACCCAGCACCGATCCCTGAGGTACCCCACTGGACACAGGCTTCCAGTCACAAAAGCAACCTTCGACCATCACCCTCTGCCTCCTGCCACTCAGCCAGTTTAGGATCCAACGCGCCAAGGCACCCTGGATCCCATGGGCTCTTACCTTCTTGACCAGTTTCCTATGCGGGACTTTGTCAAAAGCTTTACTGAAGTCCATGTAAACCACATCCACAGCATTTCCCTCATCCACCCCCCTAGTCACCCCCTCAAAAAATTCAATCAGATTTGTCAGACATGATTTACCCTTGACAAAGCCATGCTGACTATCCCCGATTAATCCTTGCCTCTCCAAGTGGAGACTAATTTTGTCCCTCAGAATTTTTTCCAATAATTTCCCTACCACAGATGTTAGGCTCACTGGCCTGTAATTCCCTGGTTTATCCCTGCTACCCTTCTTGAATAATGGTACTACGTTAGCTGTTCTCCAGTCCTCTGGTACATCCCCTGTGGCCAGAGAGGTTCTGAAAATTTGTGTCAGAGCGCCTGCAATCTCCTCCTTTGCCTCCCACAGCAGCCTGGGATACATCTCGTCCGGGCCTGGGGATTTATCCACTTTTTGGCCTGCTAAAACCGCTAGCACCTCCTCCCTCTCGATGCTAATATGTTCAAGTATGTCACAGTCCCCTTGCCCGATTTCTATGTCTGCATCGTCTTTCTCCACAGTGAACACAGATGCAAAAAATTCATTTAAAACCCCGCCTACCTCATCTGGCTCTACACACAGATTGCCACTTTGGTCCCTAATGGGCCCTACCCTTTCCCTGGTTATCCTCTTGCCCTTAATATACTTATAAAACATCTTAGGATTTATGGGCCTGGGGATTTATCGGCCTTCAATCCCATCAATTTCCCAAACACCTTTTCCCTACAAATACTGATTTCTTTCAGTTCCTCCCTTTCATCAGACCCTATGTTCCCCGACATCTCTGGGAGGTTATTTGTGTCCTCCTTTGTGAAGACAGAACCAAAATATGTATTGAATTGGTCAGCCATTTCTTTGTTCCCCATTATAAATTCCACTAATTCTGACTGCAAGGGACCTACGCTTGACTTCACCAATCTTTTTCTCTTCACATATCTATAAAAGCTTTTACAGTCAGTTTTTATGTTCCCTGAAAGCTTACTCTCATATTCTATTTTCCCCTTCTTAATTAATCCCTTTGTCCTCCTTTGTTGAATCCTAACCTGCTCCCAATAATCAGGTTTACTGCTTTTTCTGGCCAATTTATATGTCCTCTCCTTGGATCTTATGCTATCCCTAATTTCACTTGTTAGCCACGGTTGAGTCACCTTTTTTGTTTTATTTTTATGCCAAACTGGGATGAACAAATTTTGTAGTTCATCCATGCGGTCTTTGAATGTTTGCCATTGCCTAACCAACGTCAACCATTTGAGTGACATTCCCCATTCAATCCTACCCAACTCGCACCTCATACCTTCGTAGTTTCCTTTATTTAAATTCAGGACCCTAGTCTCTGAGTAAACTGCCTCACTCTCCATCTTAATGAAGAATTCGATCATATTATGATTGCTACGACCCAAGGGGCCTCGCACAACAAGATTGCTAATTAATCATAAGAACATAAGAACATAAGAAGTAGGAGCAGGAGTAGGCCGTACGGCCACTCGGGCCTGCTCCGCCATTCAATAGGATCATGGCTGATCCGAATCTAGACTCACGTCCGCTTCCCTGCCCTCTCCCCGTAACCCCTAATTCCCTTATCTGCTAGGAAACTGTCTATCTCCATTTTAAATTTATTTAATGTTGCAGCTTCCACAGCTCTCTGGGGTAGCAAATTCCATAGATTTACTACCATCTGAGTGAAGAAGTTTCTCCTCATCTCAGTTTTGAAAGGGCAGCCCCTTATTCTAAGATTATGCCCCCTAGTTCTAGTCTCACCCATCAGTGGAAACATCCTCAACGCATCCACCCGATCAAGCCCCCTCACAATTTTATATGTTTCGATAAGATCGCCTCTCATTCTTCTGAACTCCAATGAGTAGAGGCCCAACCTACTCAACCTTTCCTCATTCGTCAACCCCCTTATCTCTGGAATCAACCGAGTGAACCTTCTCTGAACCGCCTCGAGAGCAAGTATATCTTTTCTTAAATATGGAAACCAAAACTGCACGCAGTATTCCAGGTGTGGTCTCACCAGTACCCTGTATAACTGAAGCAAGACTTGCCTGTTTTTATACTCCATCCCCCTTGCAATAAAAGCCAAGATTCCATTGGCCTTCCTGATCACCTGCTGCACCTGCATACGAACTTTTTGTGTTTCATGCACCAGGACCCCCAGATCCCTTTGTACTGTAGCACTTTGCAGTTTCTCTCCATTTAGATAATAACTTGCTCTTTGATTTTTTCTGCCAAAGCGCATAACCTCACACTTTCCAACATTATATTCCATCAGCCAAATCTCTGCCCACTCACTTAGCCTGTCTATGTCCTTTTGCAGGTTTTTTATGTCCTCCTCACTCACTGCTTTCCCTCCCATCTTTGTACCGTCGGCAAACTTTGATATGTTGCACTCGGTCCCTTCCTCCAAATCGTTAATATAGATTGTAAAGAGTTGGGGTCCCAGCACTGACCCCTGCGGAACACCACTAGTTACTGATTGCCAGCCTGAGTACAAATCATTTATCCCAACTCTCTGCTTTCTGTTAGATAGCCAATCTTCCACCCATGCCAGTATGTTACCCCCAATCCCGTGATTTTTTATCTTGATCAGTAATCTTTTGTGTGGATCCTTGTCAAATGCCTTTTGGAAGTCCAAATACACTACATCCACTGGTTCCCCTTTATCCACCCTGTATGTTACATCCTCAAAGAATTCGAGCAAATTTGTCAAACATGACTTCCCCTTCATAAAACCATTCTGACTCTATCCTATTAAATTATGTTAATCCAAATGCTCTGTTACTGTTTCCTTAATAATGGACTCCAACATTTTGCCAACCACAGATGTTAGGCTAACTGGCCTATAGTTTCCAGCTTTTTGTCTACTTCCCTTCTTAAATAAGGGTGTTACATTAGCAGTTTTCCAATCTGCCGGGACCTTTCCTGAGTCCAGGGAGTTCTGGAAAATGATCACCAATGCATCCACAATCCCTACCGTCACTTCTCTCAAGACCCTAGGATGTAGGCCATCAGGTCCGGGGGATTTATCCGCCTTAAGTCCCATTATTTTACCGAGTACCATCTCCTTAGTGATTTTAATCGTGTTTAGCTCCTCTCCCCCCGCCCCCCATTGCCCCCTGTTTGTCCAGTTTTGGGGTTTTTTAGTGTCCTCTACTCTAAAGACTGATACAAAATATTTGTTCAGCGTCTTTGCCATCTCCATGTTCCCCACCACTAGTTTCCCGGTCTCATCCTCTAAGGGACCAATGTTCACTTTAGCCACCCTTTTTCTTTTTACATAACTGTAGAAACTCTTGCTATCTGTTTTTATATTTTTTGCTAGTTTACTTTCATAATCTATATTCCCTTTCTTAATTAATCTTTTAGTTATTGTTTGCTGGCTTTTAAATGCTTCCCAATCTTCTATCCTCCCACTAGATTTGGCTACTTTATATGCCCTTGTTTTCAGTCGGATACTATCCTTTATTACTTTACTAAGCCACGGATGGCTGTCTTTTCTTTTACACCCCTTTTTCCTCAGTGGAATATATTTATCTTGAAAGATGTGAAATATCTCCTTGAATGTAGACCACTGCTCTTGTACCGTCTTACACTTTAATCTGTTTTCCCAGTCCACTTTAGTCAATTCTACTCTCATACCTTCATAGTCTCCTTTATTTAAGCTTAGTACGCTGGTTTGAGTTCCAACTCTCTCACCCTCAAACTGAATTTGGAATTCAACCATATTATGGTCACTCATTCCAAGGGGATCCTTTACTAGGACATTTTTTATTAATCCTGTCTCATCACACAGGACCAGATCTAAGATTGCCTGCCCCTTGGTTGGTTCAGTTACATACTGCTCAAGGAACCCATCCCTAATACACTCTATGAACTCTTCCTCAAGGCTGCCATGCCCAATTTGATTAGTCCAGTCAATATGAAAGTTAAAATCCCCCATGATTATAGCTGTTCCCTTATTGCAAGCCCCAACTATTTCCTGATTTATACTCCGACCAACAGAGTTGTAACTGTTCGGAAGCCTATAGACTACGCCCACTAGTGATTTTTTCCCCTTATTATTCCTTATCTCCACCCAAACTGTTTCACTATCCTGATCCTTTGACCCAATATCATTTCTGACTATTGCAGTGATTCCATCCTTGATTAACATAGCAACCCCACCGCCCTTTCCTTCCTGTCTGTCCTTCCTAATTGTCAAATACCCTTGTATGTTTAGTTCCCAGTCATGATCATCTTGCAGCCATGTTTCCGTAATGGCCACCAGATCACACCCATGTGTAGTTATTTGTACCGTCAACTCGTCTATTTTGTTACGAATGCTGCGTGCATTCAGATAAAGAACTTTCAAATATGTTTTCTGACAATTTATTCCTGCTTTTACCCCTTTTACTACTTTACCTTTATCATAATACGTTCTGTCCCTTCCTGATACGCTCTGGTTTTTAATTCCCCCACTGCTACCTTGCTCTATTGCCTTTGCCGCTGTCATTTTTATTTTTCGTTCTCTTGAAACCTCCCCCCGACTAATTATTTAAATCCCTCTCTACAGCCATAGTTGTTTGATTCACCAGGATTCTAGTCCCAGCACTGGCCAAGTGAAGTCCGTCCCAACGGAACTCTCCTGTCCCAGTATTGATGCCAGTGTCCCAAGAAGCAAAACCCATTTCTCCCACACCAGTCTTTGAGCCACGCATTTAACTCTCTAATTTTATTTACCCTAGCCAAATTTGCACGTGGCTCAGGTAGTAATCCAGAGATTATTACCCTTGTGGTTCTGCTTTTTAATTTGGCCCCTAGCTGCTCAAACTCCCTCAGCAGGACTTCTTTCCTTGTCCTATCTATGTCGTTGGTACCAACATGGACCACGGCAACTGGATCCTCCCCCTCCCACTCCAAGTTTCTCTCCAGCCCAGAGGAGATGTCCTTAACCCTGGCACTGGGCAGGCAACACAGCCTTCGGGACTCTCGCTCTCGGCTGCAAAGAACTCTATCTATCCCCCTAATGATAATATCCCCTACCACTACAACATTTCTTTTAACTCCCCCCACTTGAATGGCCCCCCACTCGAATGGCCCCCCACTCCATGGTGCTGTGGCCAGGTTGCTCATCCTCCCCGCAGTCCCTGTTCCCATCCTCACAGGGAGTAAGAGCCTCAAACCTGTTGGACAAGAGCAAGGGCTGCGGCTCCTCCAACACTACCTCCTGGATCCCTGTACCTGCCTCACTTCTAGTCACACCATCCTGTCCCTGGCCACGGACTACATCTGAATTAATTAATCTAATTGGTGTGACAACCTCCTGAAACACAGAGTCCAGGTAACTCTCCCCCTCCCTGATGTGTCTCAGTGTTTGAAGCTCGTTACATAACACCCAGTCTAAGATGGCCTGATCTCTGGTTGATTCCTCAACATATTGGTCCAAGAAACCATCCCGTAAACACTCCAGGAATTCCTCCTCCACAGTATTGTTACTAATTTGGTTAGCCCAATCTATATGTAGATTAAAGACACCCATGATGACTGCTGTGCCCTTATTGCACGCTTCTCTAATTTCCCTTTTAATGCCATCCCCAACCTCCGCCTTACTGTTTGGAGGTCTATATACCACTCCCACTAACGTTTTCTGCCCCTTGGTATTTCTCAGTTCTACCCATACAGATTGCACATCATCAGAGCTAATATCCTTCCTTACAATTGTGTTAATCCCTTCTTTAACCAGCAATGCTACCCCACCTCCCTTTCCTTTTTGCCTATCTTTCCTGAATATTGAATACCCCTGGATGTTGAGTTCCCAGCCTTGGCCACCCCGGAGCCATGTTTCCGTAATCCCAATCAAATCATAATCATTTACCTCTATTTGCGCAGCTAATTCATCCACTTTAGTACGAATGCTCCTTGCATTAAGACACAAACCCTTCAGGCTTGTTTTTTTAACGCTCTTAGACCTATTAGAACTATTATTTACTGTGGCCATGTTTGATTTAAACCGTTGAATTCTCTGACTGCCACTTTTGTTTTTCTCCTTCCTATCTTTTGCTTTTATCCTTGTTTCCCTTTCCTCTGTCCCCCTGCTCAGGTTCCCAACCCCCTGCCATTTTAGTTTAAACCCTCCCCCACAGCACTAGCAAACACTCCCCCTAGGACATCGGTCCCGGCCCTGCCCAGGTGCAAGCCGTCTGGTTTGAACTGGTCCCACCTCCCCCAGAACCGGTTCCAATGTCCCAGGAATTTGAATCCCTCCCCCTCGCACCATTCCTCTAGCCACGTATTCATCTGAAATATCCTTCTATTTCTACTCTGACTAGCACATGGCACTGGTAGCAATCCTGAGATTACTACCTTTGAGGTCCTATTTTTTAATTTACCTCCTAACTCCCTATATTCAGCTTTTAGGGCCGCATCCCGTTTTTTACCTATATCATTGGTACCTATATGCACCACGACAACTGGCTGTTCACCCTCCCCTTCTAAGATGTTCTGCAGCCACTCTGAGACATCCTTGACCCTTGCACCAGGGAGGCAACACACCATCCTGGAGTCTCATTTGCGGCCGCAGAAACGCCTATCCATTCCCCTTACAATAGAATCCCCTATTACTATAGCTCTACCCATCTTTTTCCTCCCGTCCTTTGCAGTAGAACCACCCCTGGTGCCAGGAAGTTCACTGCTGCTGCTTTCCCCTGCTAAGCCATCCCCCTCATCAGTATTCAAAGTGGTATATCTGTTTGAGAGGGGGATGTCCACAGGGGACTTCTACACTACCTGCCTGCATCTACTACCCTGCCTGTTGGTCACGCATTCCCTTTCTGCCTGTGCAACCTTTACCTGCGGTGTGACCAACTGATTAAACGTGATATCCATGACGTCCTCAGCATCGCGTATGTTCCAGTATGTTTCCAGTCGCAGCTCCAGCGCTGCAATGCGGTCTGTCAGTAGCTGCAGCTGGATACACTTCCTGCACACATGGGCGTCAGGGACACAGGAAGTGTCCCTGAGTTCCCACATAGCGCAGGAGGAGCATACCACGGGGCCGAGCTCTCCTGCCATAACTTACCCTTTAATTAATTCAAATTAAATTAAATCAAATCAATCCCACAAATTACACTACAGTTAAATGATATACTTAAGGTCCCTGGTTTACCAACAGTCCCCGCTACACCACAGAGAGCTTAGGGACTATAAACCACAGAGTTTAAGTTTAAAAAAGAGAGAAAAACTCACCAACCAATCACTTACCTGCTTTATGGTGACGTCACACTTTGATTACTTTTAATTCTCTCCCTCCCTCTGAGCTCGGAGATTGGAAAGCCTACCTGAGCCTCACCACTGCTTTTAATACCGCCGTCGCCTCGCTCCTCGCAGGTCCACCGCCGCCGCTCTGAGGCCTACCTGAGCCACGTCGTCGCTTTTAACCTCGCTCCGCCGTCTCGCTCCTCACAGGTCTGCCGCCACTCTCTCTCTCTCCCCGTGTCCTTCTCTCTCTCCCCATGTCCTTCTCTCTCTCCCCGTGTCCTTCTCTCCCTCTCCGTGTCCTTCTCTCTCTCCATGTCCTCTCTCTCCCCGTGTCCATCTCTCTCGCCCCGTGTCCTTCTCTCTCTGTGTCCTTCTCTCGCTCCCCGTGTCTTTCTCTCTCTCCCCGTGTCCATCGCTCTCTCCCTGTTTCCTTCTCTCTCTCTCTCTGAATCCTTCTCTCTCTCCCCTTGTCCTTCCCTCTCTCCCCTTGTCCTTCCCTCTCTCCCCATGTCCTTCTCTCTCTCCCGATGTGCTACTCTCTCCTCTTGTCCTTCTCTCTCTCCCCATCTCCCTTCTCTCTCTCCTTGCATCCTTCTCCCATCCCCGTGTCCTTCTCTCTCTCGCTGTGTCCTTCTCTCTCTCACCGTGTCCTTCTTGTAACATTTGCATACTGAATTATCATTGGCCCACAAGCATCTGTAAGGAATACCTATTACATTCACATGTGATCACATGCTGAGTTGTCATTGGCCTGCAGGCATCTGTAAGGGGTCCTGGCTCCATCTTGTCCACACGGTGCTGTATGATTGAGATCACAGACCTGATGCTTCATAAAAGAGTTTAAACTGTAATACTCTGTTGTCCTGCAATTTATTATTTTTGTACGAAGTGTGCAAAACAAGACATGGTGTCAGAACAGGGATTTGAAATGGACACCGTTGGAGCTCCCTTACCTCGAATGAATTGGGAATCTTTGAACTTACATAGAGAATGGTGCAAGTTCAAGCAACACGTGGAGTTGATGTTTTCGGGTCCGTTGAAAAGCAAAGGGGAGGAAGAAAGATGCAGCTACCTACTCATGTGGATCGGAGAAAAAGGGAGAGACATTTTTAACACATGGTCTCTCACCGCAGATGAAGCAAAGGTACTGAAAAGTTATTTTGACCATTTTGAATCATATGTGATGCCCAAGACAAATACGATATTCGCTAGGTACAAGTTTCAGGAGAAAGTACAAGGAGCTAGTGAGTCGTTTGAACAGTTCGTGACTGAGTTAAAACTGCTGGTAAAAGACTGTGCATATGCAGATAAAGATGAGATGGTCAGAGACCGCATCGTGTTTGGAATACATTCAGCTAAAGTGAGAGAGAAACTTTTGAATGTTGGGCCCGGGCTAACGCTGGACAAAGCTATGGACATAGCTAGATCGCACGAGATAGCCCAAGCACAGTTGAAAACCATAACCGGCGCCACGAGCAGCTCGAGTGAACAGACAGTGCACGCAGTTAATAGATACACACCAAAGAACACCGCCCAGAGAGCGTGTTTCAGAGTTCTAAAAATGGGCGACACAGACATAAAACGCTTCAAAAACTGTGGATATTGTGGAAACAACTGGCATGGAGAAAAGGTGCAATGCCCCGCCAAAGGAAGGCAATGTACTAAATGTGGTAAACGGAACCACTTTGCTAAAGTTTGCAAGACTGTTTTTGGAAAGCAGTACACACAGTGAGTGACAGCCAAATGCCAGATAGAGAGCCAAATGCAGAGGAACTGTTTATTGATTCTGTGTCACAGAAAAAACAGATTTCAGAGACTGAGCAAGCTTTTGCCGATATTGAGATAGGAAAACAGGGCAAAGAGCTTAAGTTTAAACTAGACACTGGATCTCAGGTTAATGTAATTCCTCTGAGTGAGTATCACAGCTTGAAGGATGAGTGTGAGCTACAGCCCACCTCGCGCAGACTGACCGGCTATGGGGGTGAGCAGCTCATTGTAAAAGGCACACGTGTGATGAAATGCAAGTACAAAGAAAGCGACATGATGTTGAACTTTTACATTGTTGACACTCAAGCACCTCCAGTGCTAGGTCTAAAGGCATGTTTAGACATGGACCTCATCAAACTAGTGCTATCATTTACAGCAACAATTGAGAAGCAGACAGTCATGGAGGAGTTTGCTGATGTTTTCAAAGGAATCGGACTATTCCCAGGTGAATGCACTATTCACCTTGACCCAGCAGCAACCCCTGTGGTTTGCCCACCGAGAAGGATACCTCTTGCTCTGCATAGTCGCCTGAAGGAGGAGCTGCAGAGCATGGAGAATGCAGAAATCATCGTCCGGGAAACAGAACTGACAGAGTGGGTCAACGCGTTAGTAGTGGTTGAGAAACCACGTACAGGCAAGCTCAGAGTCTGTCTCGACCCCAGAGATTTGAACAAGGCTATCAAACGCCCTCACTACCCTCTACCAACGCTAGATGACATCACACCCAAGCTAGTGGGAGCATGTTACTTCAGTGTAATGGACGCACGATCAGGATACTGGTCTATCAAGCTCACGGAAGAGTCATCTAAGCTAACAACGTTTAACACACTATTTGGACGCTACCGATTTCTGCGTTTACCATTTGGTCTTGTCTCAGCTCAGGATGAATTCCAGCGGAAGATCGACGAAACCTATGAAGGCCTCGACGGAGTAGTCGCAATCATAGACGACATCCTCATCTATGGCAGGAATTGAGAGGAACATGACAGGAACCTTCGTGCGATGCTACAGAGATCACGGGAGAAAGGTATTTGGCTCAACCCCGAGGAAAGCATAATCGGATCCACCGAGATCAGTTATTTCGGGCATCGCCTCTCAACTGATGGCATTAAGCCGGATCCAGAGAAAATCTCCGCCATCAAGAAGATGGAGCCTCCGAAGAACCGCGCAGAGCTAGAGACAGTACTAGGCATGGTTAACTACTTAGCCAAGTTTGCCCCGAGCCTCTCCGAAATCAACGCACCCATGCGTCAGTTGCTCAAACAATCCAATGAGTTCCTGTGGGACAAACAACATGACACAGCATTTCAGAAAATGAAAGACCTAATCACCAGAGAACCAGGACCAGTTCTTGCCTACTTCGACCCCAACAAAGAGCTCAGACTACAAGTGGACGCGTCAAAGTATGGACTAGGCGCAGTATTACTGCAAGAAGGAAAGCCCATCGGCTACGCTTCCAGATCTCTCACAGACACTGAAATCAACTATGCTCAAATCGAGAAAGAGCTATATGCAATTCTGTTTGGATGTAAGCATTTCCACCAGTTCCCTGCTTCTGGGAAAGGTGGGACTTGTACAAGTCGGACGGTTTACACCTGAACCAGAGGGGAACCAATATCCTTGCGGGGCGGTTTGCTAGCACTGCTGGGGAGGGTTTAAACTAACTTGGCAGGGGGTTGGGGTACAGAGTGGAGCTATAGTAGGGGGTGATTTACGGCCAAATACAGAGGGAAAAACAAGTCAGCTGGGAAGGCAGAGCAAATATGTGAAGGCAAAAGAGAATATGGCAGGGCTGGAAGGCATTTATTTTAATGCAAGGAGTCTTGCAAATAAGGTGGATGAACTGAAGTTGTTGTTGAACACATGGGAGTACGATATTGTTGCTATCACGGAGACATGGTTGAGGGAGGGTCAGGACTGGCAGCTCAATATTCCGGGGTATAGAATCTTCAGGCGAGACAGAGGGGGGTGTAAAAGGGGAGGGGGTGTTGCAATATTAATTAAGGAGTCAATTACTGCTGTAAGGAGGGATGATATATTAGCGGGTTCCTCTAATGAGGCCATATGGGTAGAACTTAAAAACAAAAAGGGGGCAAGCACTTTGCTGGGAGTGTACTATAGGCCCCCAAACAGTCAGGGGGAGATAGAGGAACAGATATGTAGGCAAATCTCCGAGAAGTGCGAAAATAATAGGGTAATAATAGTGGGGGATTTCAACTTCCCCAATATAAATTGGGACAGTCAGAGTGTGAAAGGCTTAGAGGGTGCAGAATTCTTAAAGTGCATCCAGGAGAGCTTTTTGAGCCAACATGTAGAAAGTCCTACAAGAGAGGGGGCGGTACTGGACCTAATTCTGGGGAATGTAGCCGGGCAAGTGGTGGAAGTGTCAGTAGGAGAGCATTTTGGCGACAGTGACCATAATTCGGTGAGATTTAAGGTGGTCATGGAAAAAGACAAAGACGGCCCGGAAATAAGGGTTCTAAATTGGGGGAAGGCCGATTTTAATATGATAAGGCAGGATCTGGCCAAAGTGGACTGGGAGCAGCTGCTTATAGGAAAATCCACATCAAAACAGTGGGAGACTTTCAGAAGGGAAATAGAGAGAGTACAACGCCAACATGTTCCTGTAAAGGTCAAGGGTGGGACCAACAAGCAAAGGGAACCTTGGATGACAAGGGATATACAGAAATGCATTAGAAATAAAAGGGGGGCTTTTGGCAGTTACAAAAGACTAAAGACAGAAGAAGCCCTAGAGGAGTATAAAAAGTGCAGGGGCATACTTAAAAAAGAAATTAGGAGGGCGAGGAGGGGCCATGAAATAACACTGGCGAGCAAAATAAAGGAAAATCCTAAGATGTTTTATAAGTATATTAAGGGCAAGAGGATAACCAGGGAAAGGGTAGGGCCCATTAGGGACCAAAGTGGCAATCTGTGTGTAGAGCCAGAGGATGTAGGCGGGGTTTTAAATGAATTTTTTGCATCTGTGTTCACTATGGAGAAAGACGATGCAGACATAGAAATCGGGCAAGGGGACTGTGACATACTTGAACATATTAGCATCGAGAGGGAGGAGGTGCTAGCGGTTTCAGCGGGCCAAAAAGTGTATAAATCCCCAGGCCCGGACGAGATGTATCCCAGGCTGCTGTGGGAGGCAAGGGAGGAGATTGCAGGGGCTCTGACACTCATTTTCAGAACCTCTCTGGCCACAGGGGATGTACCAGAGGACTGGAGAACAGCGAACGTAGTACCATTATTCAAGAAGGGTAGCAGGGATAAACCAGGGAATTACAGGCCAGTGAGTCTAACATCTGTGGTGGGGAAATTATTGGAAAAAATTCTGAGGGACAAAATTAATCTCCACTTGGAGAGGCAAGGATTAATCGGGGATAGTCAGCATGGCTTTGTCAAGGGTAAATCATGTCTAACAAATCTGATCGAATTTTTCGAGGGGGTGACTAGTGGGGTGGATGAGGGAAATGCTGTGGATGTGGTGTACATGGACTTCAGTAAAGCTTTTGACAAAGTCCCGCATAGGAGACTGGTCAAGAAGGTAAGAGCCCATGGGATCCAGGGTGCCTTGGCGCGTTGGATCCTAAACTGGCTGAGTGGCAGGAGGCAGAGGGTGATGGTCGAAGGTTGCTTTTGTGACTGGAAGCCTGTGTCCAGTGGGATACCTCAGGGATCGGTGCTGGGTCCCTTATTGTTTGTGATCTACATAAATGATTTGGATGAAAATGTAAAAGGTATGATCAGTAAGTTCGCAGATGACACGAAAATTGGTGGGGTGGTAAATTGCAAGGAGGAAAGCCTCCGGCTACAGGACGATATAAACGGGTTGGTCAGATGGGCGGAAAAGTGGCAAATGGAATTTAACCCTGAAAAGTGCGAGGTGATGCATTTTGGACGGACAAATAAGGCAAGGGAATACACAATGAGTGGTAGGACCCTAGGAAGTACAGAGGGTCAGAGGGACCTTGGTGTACATGTACATAGATCCCTGAAGGCAGCGGAGCAGGTAGATAAGGTGGTTAAAAAGGCATATGGGATACTTGCCTTCATTAGCCGAGGCATAGAATATAAGAGCAGGGAGGTTATGATGGAGCTGTACAAAACGCTGATGAGGCCACAGCTGGAGTACTGTGTGCAGTTCTGGTCGCCTCACTATAGGAAGGATGTGATTGCTTTGGAGAGGGTGCAGAGAAGATTCACCAGGATGTTACCTGGGATGGAGCGCCTCAGCTATGAAGAGAGGCTGGACAGGCTGGAGTTGTTTTCCTTGGAGCAGAGAAGGCTGAGGGGGGACCTGATTGAGGTGTACAAAATAATGAGGGGCATAGATGGGGTAGATAAAGAGGAACTTTTCCCCTTAGTGGGGGGGTCAATAACAAGGGGGCATAGATTCAGGGTAAGGGGCAGGAGATTTAGAGGGGATTTGAGGAGGAACTTTTTCACCCAGAGGGTGGTTGGAATGTGGAACTCAATGCCTGAAAGGGTGGTGGAGGCAGGAACCCTCACAACATTCAAGAAGCATTTGGATGAGCACTTCAAATGCCATTGCATACAAGGCTATGGACCAAATGCTGGAAAATGGGATTAGACTGGACAGGGATGGATGGGCGGCGCAGACACGATGGGCCGAAGGGCCTCTTTCTGTGCTGTAAAACTCTATGACTCTATGACTCTATGACTCTATGACGTCTATGGCCGACAAATCATTGTGGAATCCGACCACAAGCCCCTCGAGTCAATCATGAGGAAACCACTAGCCGCAGCCCCACCAAGGCTACAGTTAATGATCCTTCAGCTACAGAAGTACGACTTCACAATCATTCACCGTCCAGGCAAAGACATTCCTGTCACAGACATGCTCTCCAGAAAGTCTCTTAACTACCAGGACAGCAGCCTCAATGAAGGCATGGATGTGCAGGTGCACATGGTGTACCTGTGAGTGACTCAAAACTGAAGGAGATCCGAGCAGGAACAGAGAAAGATGCACAACTCACACTGTTGAGCAAAGTCATACATGAAGGATGGCCTGAGGAAAGGAGGAAATGCCCTCAGAGCATATCTGAATTCTGGAACCACAGAGACGAACTGTCACAAATCAACGGATTTGTCTTCAAAGGGGAGAAAATCATCATTCCTACCAGTCTCAGAGAAGAGATGTTGACAAAAATTCATGCTGGACATATGGGCATGGAAAAACGCAAACAAAGAGCACATGACATTATGTTTTGGCCCGGAATGTGCAAACACATTGAGGACATTGTCGGAAAAGAGAGGTATTCAAAACGAGACGAGATGGTGATAGGACTAGTGAAGACAAAAGACGGCTCTAGATTATCTGTGAAATGCGCTGGCAGAATGGGAGACAGCTGGCATGTGCGAGAGAGAAAAAAAAGAAAGGGGGGGGAAAGGCCAAAACAAATGTGTGGATAAAAAATATAAGTAAAAATGTAATAGGGGCCGAGTTTATGATCTGAAATTGTTGAACTCGATATTGAGTCCGGAAGGCTGCAAAGTGCCTAATCGGAAGATGAGGTGCTGTTCCTCGAGCTTACGCTGAGCTTCCGTGGAACAATGCAAGAGGCCGAGGACGGTGAGGTCTGAGTGGGAATGGGGCGATGAATTAAAATGACAGGCGACCAGAAGCTCAGGGTCACCCTTACAGACTGAATGGAGGTGTTCCGCAAAGCGGTCACCCAATCTGCGTTTGGTCTCACCAATGTAGAGGAGACCACATCGTGAGCAGTGAATACAGTATACTAGATTGCAAGAAGTACAAGTAAATCGCTGTTTCACCAGGAAGGGGTGTTTGGGGCCCTGGATAATGGGAAGGGGGAAGGTATAAGGGCAGGTGTTACATCTCGGGAAGGTGCCAGATGAAGGGGAAGGGGTGCTGAGGGTGATAGAGGAGTGGACTAGGGTGTCTCGGATGGCAGCGTACCCGCCCTGCCCTTTCTTGCTCTCCGCAGAGAGGGACTGGTACAACTTGCCATCCAGAGAGAACAGGAGCATTTTGGCCATCTCAGAGTCGTCGCACTCGTTGATGCATGTTGCCTGTTCCACTTCCATGAAGTGGACCGAGGGATCTTCCTTTTGGGTGAGTTTGTTCAGGTGGCTTAACATAGCCTTAATCTGTTGGGTGCCATGAGGAATCATGAATTGGCTTTCAAGGGGTGCTTGCTACCTTATAAGCTGCCTGCACATCTCTTAACCTCTCTTCCTGTTCTTTTATTTGTCTGGTAAGGCGGGCGTTCTCTTCTCGTAACACCAACTCGTTACCCTTTGCCTCGGTGACCTGACACCGAAAATATTCATGTCGGTTTCTGTGTTTTTCCGCTATCTGTAATTTCTCCTGACTTTGGGCCTTTAATTCCTGCAATAGTCCTTCCCCTGCTAGAGCCCTTGCTTGAGACAGCTGAGCTGATTCCTGCAGCTCTGCTGTTAGTGCCTTAATTCTCCGATCTAAAAACTGGATCTGTTGCAGGGAGCAGACCAACCAGATGGCTTTCTTCACGGATTTTGGTGGACTTTGCTCTCAGTCCATTTGGCTGCAGCGTCCATGGGACACTCAGCAAGCAACAGACTGGTCACCCATTTCTTGGTGATATTCACCTTCTCAAACACATAACAGGAAATCCTCTTTTCCATCTTATTTCTCTCTTCAAAAACAGTGTCTACTGCATCACATCCCTTTTGCCAAGGTCCTGCCACGGTCGCCATTTCTGTAGGGGGTGGTGTGTGGGTCAGCTTTACCTCTGATTTGTGAGCGGATCGAATCGCTCCCACTCCCTTGGTTCTAGACCTGGGACTTACTTGGGGGTTGTGATGAAAAGTGCAGCAGACAACTGAATTTTGGTGAAAGGAATAAGATCTTTATTGAGAAAGAAAATACACAATACAATAATCTTAACACTCTAAATTGGGGGAACACTTTGGAATATACGAGGGAAAATAACTATAGACAGAATACTACACCCCTCCCAATCCCACTTCACTAGCTAAGTTGGGCTCCAGAGGACCAGGGATAATGCTCACAAAAACTACTTCTTTTGGCAGTTGTGGAGGTTCGCGATTTTAGGGTTCTCTAGATGTGTCAGTTGGGGCCTGCCATACCCCGGACGTGGTAGAGGACTTCACCTGCATGGCTGGTCAGTCTTTGCGAGTCCGCTGATGCGGTAGGGTGAGTATTGGATCCATCAGGTAAGTACCCAATTTCTTTTAGTCAGAAGTAGGGTTTAGAGTCCTTTCAGTAAAATCTTACCCAGGGGTAAGTCAGGATAAATTGTAGAGTGGAAAAAAACTTGTGGATCTTAGGTTTTCTTCTGAGTTGGGTTTTGTTGGTCGCGGTGGCCCAATATTACCTGGTTGCTGGTAATATTTGGTTGTTTGTTTCGTGGGGCCTGGTCTGCCGCGAGGTCTCCGATGGTGTGTTACTTCTTCGAGAGGGAGCTACTTCTTGGACTGAACTTGATGACGTGACTTGACATGAATGATGAAGTGAAACTCTTTTCTTCAACTCGTCTCTGCTCCTTGAACGTTCCTCTCACTCAACTGCATGAACCACTCGACCCGAACTGAACCAGCACTCCTTGAACCGAACTCTGGACCCGCACCCCTTGACCCGAACTCTGGACCCGCACTCCTTGACCCGAACTCTGGACCCGCACTCCTTGACCCGAACTCTGGACCCGCACTCCTTGACCCGAACTCTGGACCCGCACTCCTTGAACTGAACTCTGGACCCGCACTCCTTGAACCGAACTCTGGACCCACACTCCTTGAACCGAACTCTGGACCCGCACCCCTTGACCCGAACTCTGGGCCCGCACTCCTTGAACCGAACTCTGGACCGCACTCCTTGACCCGAACTCTGGACCCGCACTCCTTGAACCGAACTCTGGACCCGCACTCCTTGAACCGAACTCTGGACCCGCACTCCTTGAACCGAACTCTGGACCCGCACTCCTTGACCCGAACTCTGGACCCGCACTCCTTGACCCGAACTCTGGACCCGCACTCCTTGACCCGAACTCTGGACCCGCACTCCTTGAACTGAACTCTGGACCCGCACTCCTTGAACCGAACTCTGGACCCACACTCCTTGAACCGAACTCTGGACCCGCACCCCTTGACCCGAACTCTGGGCCCGCACTCCTTGAACCGAACTCTGGACCGCACTCCTTGACCCGAACTCTGGACCCGCACTCCTTGAACCGAACTCTGGACCCGCACTCCTTGAACCGAACTCTGGACCGGCACTCCTTGAACCGAACTCTGGACCCGCACTCCTTGACCCGAACTCTGGACCCGCACTCCTTGACCCGAAATCTGGACCCGCACCCCTTGAACCGAACTCTGAACCCGCACTCCTTGACCCGAACTCTGGACCCGCACTCCTTGACCCGAACTGGACCCGCACTCCTTGACCCGAACTCTGGACCCGCACTCCTTGAACCGAACTCTGGACCGCACTCCTTGAACCGAACTCTGGACCCGCACTCCTTGACCTGAACTCTGGACCCGCACTCCTTGACCTGAACTCTGGACCCGCACTCCTTGAACCGAACTCTGGACCCGCACTCCTTGACCCGAACTCTGAACCCGCACTCCGTGACCCGAACTGGACCAGCACCCCTTGAACCGAACTCTGGACCCGCACTCCTTGACCCGAACTCTGGACCCGCACTCCTTGAACCGAACTCTGGACCTGCACTCCTTGACCCGAACTCTGAACCGCACTCCTTGACCCGAACTCTGGACCCGCACTCCTTGAACCAAACTCTGGACCCGCACTCCTTGACCCGAACTCTGGACCCGCACTCCTTGACCCGAACTGGACCCTCACTCCTTGAACCGAACTCTGGACCCGCACTCCTTGACCCGAACACTGGACCCGCACTCCTTGACCCGAACTCTGGACCCGCACTCCTTGAACCGAACTCTGGACCCGCACTCCTTGACCCGAACTCTGGACCCGCACTCCTTGACCCGAACTCTGGACCCGCACTCCTTGACCCGAACTCTGGACCCGCACTCCTTGACCCGAACACTGGACCCGCACTCCTTGAACCGAACTCTGGACCCGCACTCCTTGACCCGAACTCTGGACCCGCACTCCTTGAACCGAACTCTGGACCCGCACTCCTTGACCCGAACACTGGACCCGCACTCCTTGACCCGAACTCTGGACCCGCACTCCTTGACCCGAACTGGACCCGCACTCCTTGACCCGAACTCTGGACCCGCACTCCTTGACCCGAACTCTGGACCCGCAGTCCTTGAACCGAACTCTGGACCCGCACTCCTTGACCCGAACTCTGGACCCGCACTCCTTTAACCGAACTCTGGACCCGCACTCCTTGACCCGAACTCTGGACCCGCACTCCTTGACCCGAACTCTGAACCGCACTCCATGAACCGAACTCTGCACCCGCACTCCTTGAACCGAGCTCTGGACCCGCACTCCTTGAACTGAACTCTGGACCTGCACCCCTTGACCCGAACTCTGAACCGCACTCCTTGAACCGAACTCTGGACCGCACTCCTTGACCCGAACTCTGGACCCGCACTCCTTGAACCGAACTCTGGACCCGCACTCCTTGACCCGAACTCTGGACCCGCACTCCTTGAACCGAACTCTGGACCCGCACTCCTTGACCCGAACTCTGAACCGCACACCTTGACCCGAACTCTGGACCCGCACTCCTTGAACCAAACTCTGGACCCGCACTCCATGACCCGAACTCTGGACCCGCACTCCTTGACCCGAACTGGACCCTCACTCCTTGAACCGAACTCTGGACCCGCACTCCTTGACCCGAACTCTGGACCCGCACTCCTTGAACCAAACTCTGGACCCGCACTCCATGACCCGAACTCTGGACCCGCACTCCTTGACCCGAACTCTGGACCCGCACTGCTTGACCCGAACTCTGGACCCGCACTCCTTGAACCGAACTCTGGACCCGCACTCCTTGACCCGAACTCTGGACCCGCACTCCTTGACCCGAACTCTGGACCCGCACTCCTTGACCCGAACTCTGGACCCGCACTCCTTGACCCGAACACTGGACCCGCACTCCTTGAACCGAACTCTGGACCCGCACTCCTTGACCCGAACTCTGGACCCGCACTCCTTGAACCGAACTCTGGACCCGCACTCCTTGACCCGAACACTGGACCCGCACTCCTTGACCCGAACTCTGGACCCGCACTCCTTGACCCGAACTGGACCCGCACTCCTTGACCCGAACTCTGGACCCGCACTCCTTGACCCGAACTCTGGACCCGCAGTCCTTGAACCGAACTCTGGACCCGCACTCCTTGACCCGAACTCTGGACCCGCAGTCCTTTAACCGAACTCTGGACCCGCACTCCTTGACCCGAACTCTGGACCCGCACTCCTTGACCCGAACTCTGGACCCACACTCCTTGAACCGAACTCTGGACCCGCACTCCTTGACCCGAACTCTGGACCCGCTCTCCTTGACCCGAACTCTGGACCCACACTCCTTGAACCGAACTCTGGACCCGCACTCCTTGACCCGAACTCTGGACCCACACTCCTTGAACCGAACTCTGGACCCGCACTCCTTGACCCGAACTCTGGACCCACACTCCTTGAACCGAACTCTGGACCCGCACTCCTTGACCCGAACTCTGGACCCGCTCTCCTTGACCCGAACTCTGGACCCACACTCCTTGAACCGAACTCTGGACCCGCACTCCTTGACCCGAACTCTGGACCCACACTCCTTGAACCGAACTCTGGACCCGCACTCCTTGACCCGAACTCTGGACCCGCACTGCTTGACCCGAACTCTGGACCCGCACTCCTTGAACCGAACTCTGGACCCGCACTCCTTGAACCGAACTCTGGACCCGCACCCCTTGAACCGAACTCTGAACCGCACTCCTTGACCCGAACTCTGGACCCGCACCCCTTTGAACCGAACTCTGAACCGCACCCCTTGACCCGAACTCTGGACCCACACTCCTTGAACCGAACTCTGGACCCGCACTCCTTGAACCGAACTCTGGACCCGCACTCCTTGACCCGAACTCTGGACCCACTCTCCTTGACCCGAACTCTGGACACGCACTCCTTGACCCGAACTCTGGACCCGCATTCCTTGAACCGAACTCTGGACCCGCACTCCTTGACCCGAACTCTGACCCGCACCCCTTGACCCGAACTCTGGACCCGCATTCCTTGAACCGAACTCTGGACCCGCACTCCTTGACCCGAACTCTGGACCAGCACTCCTTGAACCGAACTCTGGACCCGCACTCCTTGACCCGAACTCTGGACCCGCACTCCTTGAACCGAACTCTGGACCCGCACTCCTTGAACCGAAGACTGGACCCGCACTCCTTGAACCGAACTCTGAACCCGCACTCCTTGAACTGAACTCTGGACCCGCACTCCTTGACCCGAACTCTGGACCCGCACTCCTTGACCCGAACTCTGGACCCGCACTCCTTGACCCGAACTCTGGACCCGCACTGCTTGACCCGAACTCTGGACCCGCACTCCTTGAACCGAACTCTGGACCCGCACCCCTTGAACCGAACTCTCAACTGCACCCCTTGTCCCGAACTCTGGACCCACACTCCTTGAACCGAACTCTGGACCCGCACTCCTTGAACCGAACTCTGGACCCACACTCCTTGAACCGAACTCTGGACCCGCACTCCTTGACCCGAACTCTGGACCCGCTCTCCTTGACCCGAACTCTGGACCCACACTCCTTGAACCGAACTCTGGACCCGCACTCCTTGACCCGAACTCTGGACCCACACTCCTTGAACCGAACTCTGGACCCGCACTCCTTGACCCGAACTCTGGACCCGCACTGCTTGACCCGAACTCTGGACCCGCACTCCTTGAACCGAACTCTGGACCCGCACTCCTTGAACCGAACTCTGGACCCGCACCCCTTGAACCGAACTCTGAACCGCACTCCTTGACCCGAACTCTGGACCCGCACCCCTTTGAACCGAACTCTGAACCGCACCCCTTGACCCGAACTCTGGACCCACACTCCTTGAACCGAACTCTGGACCCGCACTCCTTGAACCGAACTCTGGACCCGCACTCCTTGACCCGAACTCTGGACCCACTCTCCTTGACCCGAACTCTGGACACGCACTCCTTGACCCGAACTCTGGACCCGCATTCCTTGAACCGAACTCTGGACCCGCACTCCTTGACCCGATCTCTGACCCGCACCCCTTGACCCGAACTCTGGACCCGCATTCCTTGAACCGAACTCTGGACCCGCACTCCTTGACCCGAACTCTGGACCAGCACTCCTTGAACCGAACTCTGGACCCGCACTCCTTGACCCGAACTCTGGACCCGCACTCCTTGAACCGAACTCTGGACCCGCACTCCTTGAACCGAAGACTGGACCCGCACTCCTTGAACCGAACTCTGAACCCGCACTCCTTGAACTGAACTCTGGACCCGCACTCCTTGACCCGAACTCTGGACCCGCACTCCTTGACCCGAACTCTGGACCCGCACTCCTTGACCCGAACTCTGGACCCGCACTCCTTGAACCGAACTCTGGAACCGCACTCCTTGAACTGAACTCTGGACCCGCACTCCTTGACCTGAACTCTGGACCCTCACTCCTTGAACCGAACTCTGAACCGCACTCCTTGACCTGAACTCTGGACCCGCACTCCTTGAACCAAACTCTGGACCCGCACTCCTTGACCCGAACTCTGGACCAGCACTCCTTGACCCGAACTCTGGAACCGCACTCCTTGAACCAAACTCTGGAACCGCACTCCTTGAACCGAACTCTGGACCCGCACTCCTTGACCCGAACTCTGACCCGCACCCCTTGACCCGAACTCTGGACCCGCACTCCTTGACCCGAACTCTGACCCGCACCCCTTGACCCGAACTCTGGACCCGCACTCCTTGAACCGAACTCTGGACCCGCACTCCTTGACCCGAACTCTGGACCAGCACTCCTTGAACCGAACTCTGGACCCGCACTCCTTGACCCGAACTCTGGACCCGCACTCCTTGAACCGAACTCTGGACCCGCACTCCTTGAACCGAAGACTGGACCCGCACTCCTTGAACCGAACTCTGAACCCGCACTCCTTGAACTGAACTCTGGACCCGCACTCCTTGACCCGAACTCTGGACCCGCACTCCTTGACCCGAACTCTGGACCCGCACTCCTTGAACCGAACTCTGGACCCGCACTCCTTGAACCGAACTCTGGACCAGCACTCCTTGAACCGAACTCTGGACCCTCACTCCTTGAACTGAACTCTGGACCCGCACTCCTTGACCTGAACTCTGGACCCTCACTCCTTGAACCGAACTCTGAACCGCACTCCTTGACCTGAACTCTGGACCCGCACTCCTTGAACCGAACTCTGGACCCGCACTCCTTGACCCGAACTCTGGACCAGCACTCCTTGACCCGAACTCTGGAACCGCACTCCTTGAACCAAACTCTGGAACCGCACTCCTTGAACCAAACTCTGGACCCTCACTCCTTGACCCGAACTCTGGACCAGCACTCCTTGAACCGAACTCTGGACCCGCACTCCTTGACCCGAACTCTGGACCAGCACTCCTTGAACCAAACTCTGGACCCGCACTCCTTGACCCGAACACTGGACCAGCACTCCTTGAACCAAACTCTGGAACCGCACTCCTTGAACCAAACTCTGGAACCGCACTCCTTGAACCAAACTCTGGAACCGCACTCCTTGACCCGAACTCTGGACCCGCACTCCTTGAACCGAACTCTGGACCCGCACTCCTTGACCCGAACTCTGAACCCGCACTCCTTGACCCGAACTCTGGACCCGCACTCCTTGACCCGAACTCTGGACCCGCACTCCTTGAACCGAACTCTGGACCCGCAGTCCTTGAACCGAACTCTGGACCCGCACTCCTTGACCCGAACTCTGGACCCGCACTCCTTTAACCGAACTCTGGACCCGCACTCCTTGACCCGAACTCTGGACCCGCACTCCTTGACCCGAACTCTGAACCGCACTCCATGAACCGAACTCTGCACCCGCACTCCCTGACCCGAACTCTGAACCGCACTCCATGAACCGAACTCTGGACCCGCACTCCTTGAACCGAGCTCTGGACCCGCACTCCTTGAACTGAACTCTGGACCCGCACCCCTTGACCCGAACTCTGAACCGCACTCCTTGAACCGAACTCTGGACCGCACTCCTTGACCCGAACTCTGGACCCGCACTCCTTTAACCGAACTCTGGAACCTCACTCCTTGACCCGAACTCTGGACCCGCACTCCTTGACACGAACTCTGAACCGCACTCCTTGAACCGAACTCTGCACCCGCACTCCTTGAACTGAACTCTGGACCCGCACTCCTTGAACCGAACTCTGGACCCACACTCCTTGAACCGAACTCTGGACCCACACTCCTTGAACCGAACTCTGAACCGCACTCCTTGACCCGAACTCTGGACCCGCACCCCTTGAACCGAACTCTGAACCGCACCCCTTGACCCGAACTCTGGACCCACACTCCTTGAACCGAACTCTGAACCGCACCCCTTGACCCGAACTCTGGACCCACACTCCTTGAACCGAACTCTGGACCCGCACTCCTTGAACCGAACTCTGGACCCGCACTCCTTGACCCGAACTCTGGACCCACACTCCTTGACCCGAACTCTGGACCCGCACTCCTTGACCCGAACTCTGGACCCGCACTCCTTGACCCGAACTCTGGACCCACACTCCTTGACCCGAACTCTGGACCCGCACTCCTTGACCCGAACTCTGGACCCGCACCCCTTGACCCGAACTCTGGACCCGCATTCCTTGAACCGAACTCTGGACCCGCACTCCTTGACCCGAACTCTGGACCAGCACTCCTTGAACCGAACTCTGGACCCGCACTCCTTGACCCGAACTCTGGACCCGCACTCCTTGAACCGAACTCTGGACCCGCACTCCTTGACCCGAACTCTGGACCCACACTCCTTGACCCGAACTCTGGACCCGCACTCCTTGACCCGAACTCTGGACCCGCACCCCTTGACCCGAACTCTGGACCCGCATTCCTTGAACCGAACTCTGGACCCGCACTCCTTGACCCGAACTCTGGACCAGCACTCCTTGAACCGAAGACTGGACCCGCACTCCTTGAACCAAACTCTGAACCCGCACTCCTTGAACTGAACTCTGGACCCGCACTCCTTGACCCGAACTCTGGACCCGCACTCCTTGACCCGAACTCTGGACCCGCACTCCTTGAACCGAACTCTGGACCCGCACTCCTTGAACCGAACTCTGGACCAGCACTCCTTGAACCGAACTCTGGACCCTCACTCCTTGAACCGAACTCTGGACCTACACTCCTTGACCTGAACTCTGGACCCTCACTCCTTGAACCGAACTCTGAACCGCACTCCTTGACCTGAACTCTGGACCCGCACTCCTTGAACCGAACTCTGGACCCGCACTCCTTGACCCGAACTCTGGACCCACACTCCTTGACCCGAACTCTGGACCCGCACTCCTTGACCCGAACTCTGGACCCGCACTCCTTGACCCGAACTCTGGACCCACACTCCTTGACCCGAACTCTGGACCCGCACTCCTTGACCCGAACTCTGGACCCGCACCCCTTGACCCGAACTCTGGACCCGCATTCCTTGAACCGAACTCTGGACCCGCACTCCTTGACCCGAACCTGGACCAGCACTCCTTGAACCGAACTCTGGACCCGCACTCCTTGACCCGAACTCTGGACCCGCACTCCTTGAACCGAACTCTGGACCCGCACTCCTTGACCCGAACTCTGGACCCACACTCCTTGACCCGAACTCTGGACCCGCACTCCTTGACCCGAACTCTGGACCCGCACCCCTTGACCCGAACTCTGGACCCGCATTCCTTGAACCGAACTCTGGACCCGCACTCCTTGACCCGAACTCTGGACCAGCACTCCTTGAACCGAAGACTGGACCCGCACTCCTTGAACCAAACTCTGAACCCGCACTCCTTGAACTGAACTCTGGACCCGCACTCCTTGACCCGAACTCTGGACCCGCACTCCTTGACCCGAACTCTGGACCCGCACTCCTTGAACCGAACTCTGGACCCGCACTCCTTGAACCGAACTCTGGACCAGCACTCCTTGAACCGAACTCTGGACCCTCACTCCTTGAACCGAACTCTGGACCCACACTCCTTGACCTGAACTCTGGACCCTCACTCCTTGAACCGAACTCTGAACCGCACTCCTTGACCTGAACTCTGGACCCGCACTCCTTGAACCGAACTCTGGACCCGCACTCCTTGACCCGAACTCTGGACCAGCACTCCTTGACCCGAACTCTGGAACCGCACTCCTTGAACCAAACTCTGGAACCGCACTCCTTGAACCAAACTCTGGACCCTCACTCCTTGACCCGAACTCTGGACCAGCACTCCTTGAACCGAACTCTGGACCCGCACTCCTTGACCCGAACTCTGGACCAGCACTCCTTGAACCAAACTCTGGACCCGCACTCCTTGAACCGAACTCTGGACCCGCACCCCTTGACCCGAACTCTGGACCCGCACTCCTTGACCCGAACTCTGGACCAGCACTCCTTGAACCAAACTCTGGAACCGCACTCCTTGAACCAAACTCTGGAACCGCACTCCTTGAACCAAACTCTGGAACCGCACTCCTTGACCCGAACTCTGGACCCGCACTCCTTGAACCGAACTCTGGACCCGCACTCCTTGACCCGAACTCTGAACCCGCACTCCTTGACCCGAACTCTGGACCCGCACTCCTTGACCCGAACTCTGGACCCGCACTCCTTGAACCGAACTCTGGACCCGCACTCCTTGACCCGAACTCTGGACCCGCACTCCTTGAACCGAACTCTGAACCCGCACTCCTTGAACCGAACTCTGGACCCGCACTCCTTGAACCGAACTCTGGACCCGCACTCCTTGATCCGAACTCTGGACCCGCACTCCTTGACCCGAACTCTGGACCCGCACTCCTTGATCCGAACTCTGGACCCGCACTCCTTGACCCGAACTCTGGACCCGCACTCCTTGACCCGAACTCTGGAACCGCACTCCTTGACCCGAACTCTGGACCCGCACTCCTTGATCCGAACTCTGGACCCGCACTCCTTGACCCGAACTCTGGACCCGCACTCCTTGACCCGAACTCTGGACCCGCACTCCTTGACCCGAACTCTGGACCCGCACTCCTTGAACCGAACTCTGGACCCGCACTCCTTGAACCGAACTCTGGACCCGCACTCCTTGACCCGAACTCTGGACCAGCACTCCTTGAACCGAACTCTGGAACCGCACTCCTTGAACCAAACTCTGGAACCGCACTCCTTGAACCGAACTCTGGACCCGCACCCCTTGACCCGAACTCTGGACCCGCACTCCTTGAACCAAACCCTGGAACCGCACTCCTTGAACTGAACTCTGGAACCGCACTGCACCTTTGTTGAACTTGTCTTCTTCTTCTTCGAACTGAACTGCTCCGATCTGTAAAAACAGGCCCTCAATTATACTGTTTGAGGCCTGCTAATCTGTGCGCCAAATCAGTTCTATCTCTTTGTTAGTTTTGGCAGGCTCGTTAACATTGATGGGTTAAAAATTGTTTAATATGTTTTGGGATGGTTCCATCGATCTTAATTGGTTTAAGATTGCGTGAAGTGGATTCGGGGTGGTTCCATCGATTCTTAATTGGTTTAAGTGATTGTTTAACCTCTTGTTTAATTGCAGTAACATTTGTCTTTTCCTGTGGGGCCCAAGGTTCTTTTGTTAGTTGGCGGCATGTTCTGCATTATGTATGCTTTGGATGGTTCTGTTCTGCATTATGTATACTTTGGATGGTGCTGTAATTTTGGGCGGGAACTGCTCTTCCGTTGGTCTATTGTCATTATGTAGATAGTCCCCAGACAGCTTGGCTAATGCTAATACTCAAAACTGTCCATTTACAGAGGCCAATCCCAATTCCTTTGTTGCAGCCCCCTTTTCTTCCACAGGCTCGAACATGCATTTAAAATAAATACCAAAATCCTGGGGTCCTTGATTTTTAAATCTCCCTATAGGCCCAATATTCTTATACCATTCTGAGATGGTTTATTAACAGTCCAAAAATCCTTTCTTTAGGGTAACCTTCTTGGTTTTTGGGGAATCTGTTGAATTTTGCGAATCATACACTGTGTAGATGGAGCTTTACTCTGTATCTAACCCATGCTGTACCTGCCCTGGGAGTGTTTAATGGGACAGTGTAGATGGAGCTTTACTCTGTATCTAACCCATGCAGTACCTGCCCTGGGAGTGTTTAATGGGACAGTGTAGATGGAGCTTTACTCAGTATCTAACCCATGACGTACCTGCTCTGGGAGTGATTGATGGGACAGTGTAGTGGGAGCCTTACTCTGCATCTAACCCTGAAGGGTTAATTACAGTCCTAGACATTTTGGGCTATTCCAGATCAGGCGTATTCCCCAGACGTTCATCTTCAACTTAAGTTAGAGATAGCCGAATTCCATAAATGGGTCTAAAGGCTATCTCTCCCCAAAGGAAAGGAACGACTAAATATGTTACCGTCCTCCAGATAGTACTTTTAATAAGATGAACTTGACTGTAACCTTCCAGATATTATAATGGTCCGGAATACCCCCCAGAATTCTGCAACTCCTTACAAAAGTGTGTACAGAATTTGTGGGTTCGCGAGTCTATACAGATTCACTCCTTGAGACAATACTAAAAATATAGTATTATTTAAGAGCCGGCATTCAGTTAACATCTGTTGAATCAGTCGCAACATTAACAATTCAAAGTACCCATGGTGTGGAGATGCCGGAGTTGGACTGGGGTGGACAAATGTAAAAAGTCACACAACACCAGGTTATAGTCCAACAGCTTTATTTGAAATCACAAGCTTTCGGAGCGCTGCTCCTTCTTCAGGTGAAGTGGAGAAATGCATAAAGACACAGCTTATATAGTCAGAGAATCATGTCAGATGTTTACAGGTAACCTTTCCAACTGCCATTAATCACACCTCGGCAGAGAGATAATCACAGCAGTCAAAGGTGTGAATGGTGTCCAAACAGGTCAGTCAGGGAAACATTACATCAAAGAACAATGAGGTGGGGTCACAAGGGGTCAAATATTGCAGGTGCTGGTGTCTGTATGAAAAACAAAAAAAAACAAAAAACATTTTTTTTTTTTGGCTGGAAATCACAGCAGGTCCGGCCGCATCCGTATAGAGAGAACAAGCCAATGTCGACTCGAGTCTGGATGACCCTGCATCAGGTGGGGTTACATGTAGCGTGACATGAACCCAAGATCTCTGTTGAGGCCGTCCTCATGGGTGCGGAACTTGGCTATCAGTTTCTGCTCGACGATTTTGCGTTGTCGTGTGTTTCGAAGGCCACCTTGGAGAATGCTTACCCGAAGATCGGAGGCTGAATGTCCTTGACTGCTGAAGTGTTCCCCGACTGGGAGGGAACACTCCTGCCTGGTGATTGTTGCGCGGTGTCCGTTCATCCGTTGTCGCAGTGTCTGCATGGTCTCGCCGATGTACCATGCTCCGGGGCATCCTTTCCTGCAACGTATGAGGTAGACAACGTTGGCCGAGTTACCCAGCTTTCAGGAGAACAGCAACCACGACACCACACAACCCTGCCACAGCAACCTCTGCAAGACATGCCAGATCATCAACACAGATACCATCATCACACGTGAGGACACCACCCACCAGGTACATGGTACATACTCATGTGACTGCCGAGGTGTGATTAATGGCAGTTGGAAAGGTTACCTGTAAACATCTGACATGATTCTCTGACTATATAAGCTGTGTCTTTATGCATTTCTCCACTTCACCTGAAGAAGGAGCAGCGCTCCGAAAGCTTGTGATTTCAAATAAAGCTGTTGGACTATAACCTGGTGTTGTGTGACTTTTTACAATTCAAAGTACAATTAGCTTACGTTTCTTATTTCTCAGAGATCATTATTCTCAAATCTTTACTTCGTTTCTTATTTCTTATTTCTAAATCCAGAACATCGTTATTTTTCTTATTTCCTTTTTCTAAATCCTTACATTTCTTATTTCTTATTTCTAAATCCAGAACATTACATTTCTTATTTCTTATTTCTAAATCCAGAACATCGTTATTTTTCTTATTTCCTTTTTCTAAATCCTTACATTTCTTATTTCTTATTTCTAAATCCAGAACATCGTTACATTTCTTATTTCTTATTTCTAAATCCAGAACATCCACCAAAAATCAATACTTTGATTTACCCGAGACTCATAGTTAAAAACTTATAGAGATGCCTCTGGAAAGTTGAGAAATGCCCTGCCCATTCAGCGTGTTCTGACTTTGCTGTTAAAAAGGTCTTATTTTTATACCCTTTTGGCATTGGATTCTTCTTTGATGTTCTCTGCTGATGTCAGCTAATTCTCTTTATTGATACCTCTTTCGAATGCTTTCAAATGCTTTCTATTTTACTGTTAATTCAACTATTGCATGCATAATTATTTCTCTACTTTTAGGTGTTCCAAAAACCATCATAAAAACAATGACAGCTATGGTTTTTGTTTGATATCATTCTTACCGAAGATTCTTCATTCATTTCTTAATATTGGCTTAACTGCTTTTTAGCAGACATTTTAACTCTGTTCTGCTTCAAGTTTAATACAAACACAATGCAATTGCTTGGTGTCCTCTATTGAAGTTGTATCTTCAAAGTCTTGTTGTTGGTATGGTTTTTACTATATCTAAATTAAAGATACTTCAACTGAATGTTTCATGCATTTCTAGCTATCTCAATTGGTTGCATATTTAATCTTATGGTTCCTGTTTTCCAAGTTTAACATAAACTATTTGACCAGCAGATGCTTCTTTTACTTGATGTCATGTTTTCAAAGGCACATGCCTCTTTAAATGTTTGTGTTTCTGTTCCAACGTGTTGGTTTTTTACACCTCACTTGGGTCTTCCATTGTGTTACACCCAAACTCTAGACTCTTCGGAAGCTTCAATCTTTCATTGTTTTAGTATTTTTAACTAATTCCCATTTCAAAGCATGTTTACAACTATGTTATCAACTGATCTTTATCTCAGAAGCCTGTATTCCTGTTTACAGCCTGTATCTGCGGAGAGTTGTGTCTTTTAAACCCAGTATGTCTTTTATTAATAATATTAGAAATCTGTTCATGGTATCGTGTATTTCTCTGAATCACGGCTATTCCTTCACAACCCGTGCTGTACCTGCCCTGGGAGTGTTTCATGGGACAGTGTAGAGGGAGCTTTACCCTGTATCTAACCCGTGCTGTACCTGCCCTGGGAGTGTTTGATGGGACAGTGTAGAGGGAGCTTTACTCTGTATCTAACCCGTGCTGTACCTGCCCTGGGAGTGTTTGATGGGACAGTGCAGAGGGAGCTGTACTCTGTATCTAACCCGTGCTGTACCTGCACTGGGAGTGTTTGATGGGACAGTGCAGAGGGAGCTTTACTCTGTATCTAACCCGTGCTGTACCTGCCCTGGGAGTGTTTGATGGGACAGTGTAGAGGGAGCTTTACTCTGTATCTAACCCATGCTGTACCTGCCCTGGGAGTGTTTGATGGGGACAGTGCAGAGGGAGCTTTACTCTGTATCTAACCCGTGCTGTACCTGCCCTGGGAGTGTTTGATGGGACAGTGTTTCTGTGGCCGTAGATGTGACTCCAGGATGTTTACGGGATGGTTTCCTGGACCAATATGTCGAGGAACCAACCAGAGATCAGGCCATCTTAGACTGGGTATTATGTAACGAGAAAGGATTAATTAGCAATCTTGTTGTACGAGGCCCCTTGGGTCGGAGCGATCATAATATGATCGAATTCTTCATTAAGATGGAGAATGAAGTCGTTGACTCCGAGACTAGGGTCCTGAATTTAAATAAAGGAAACTACGATGGTCTGAGGAGCGAGTTGGGTAGGATTGATTGGGGAATGGCACTCAAAGGGTTGACGGTGGATAGGCAATGGCAAACATTCAAAGACTGAATGGATGAGCTACAGAATTTGTTCATCCCAGTTTGGCATAAAAGTAAAACAAAAAAGGTGACTCAACCGTGGCCAACAAGGGAAATTAGGGATAGCATAAGATCCAAGGAGAGGACATATAAATTGGCCAGAAAAAGCAATAATCCTGAGGATTGGGAGCAGTTTAGGATTCAACAAAGGAGGACAAAGGGATTAATTAAGAAAGGGAAAATAGAATATGAGAGTAAGCTATCAGGGAACATTAAAGCTGACTGTAAAAGCTTTTATAGATATGTGAAGAGAAAAAGATTGGTGAAGTCAAGCGTAGGTCCCTTGCAGTCAGAATCAGGGGAATTTATAATGGGAAACAAAGAAATGGCAGACCAACTAAATACATATTTTGGTTCTGTCTTCACAAAGGAGGACACAAATAACCTCCCAGAGATGCCGGGGAACATAGGGTCTGATGAAAGGGTGGAATTGAAAGAAATCAGTACTTATAGGGAAAAGGTGTTAGGAAAATTGATGGGACTGAAGGCCGATGAATCCCCAGGGCCTGATAATCTACATCCCAGGGTACTTAAGGAAGTGGCCCTAGAAATAGTAGATGCATTGCTGGTCATCTTCCAGAACTCGATAGACTCTGGAACAGTACCCATGGATTGGAGGGTAGCTAATGTTACCCCACTATTCAAAAAAGGTGGTAGAGAAAAAGCGGGGAATTTTAGACTGGTAAGCCTGACATCGGTAGTGAGGAAAATGCTAGTCTATTATAAAAGATGTAATAGCAGAGCACTTGGAAAGCAGTGACAGGATCGGACAAAGTCAACATGGATTTACAAAAGGTAAATCATGCTTGACTAATCTACTGGAGTTTTTTGAGGATGTAACTGGTAAAATAGATAAGGGAGAACCAGTGGATGTGGTGTATTTGGACTTTCAGGAGGCTTTCGGTAAGGTCCCACATAAGTGATTAGCGTGCAAAATTAAGGCACATGGGATTGGGGGCAAGGTATTGACTTGGATAGAGAACTGGTTGGCGGACAGAAAGCAAAGAGTTGGAATAAACGGGTCGTTTTCCAAGTGGCAGACAGTGACTAGTGGGGTACCGCAAGGATCGGTCCTAGGATCCCAGCTGTTCACAATATATATTAATGATCTGGACGAACGCACGATAATGTGGATAAATGTGAGGTTATCCACTTTGGTGGCAAAAGCAGGAAGGCAGATTATTATTTGAATGGCAATAGATTGGGAGAAGGGGAAGTGCAAAGAGACCTGGGGGTCCTTGTGCACCAGTCGCTGAAGGTAAGCATGCAGTTGCAGCAGGCGGTTAAGAAGGCAAATGGTATGTTGGCCTTTGTAGCAAGAGCGTTCGAGTACAGGAACAAGGATGTCTTGCTACAGTTGTACAGGGCCTTGGTGAGACCGCACCTTGAGTATTGTGTGCAGTTTTGGTCGCCTTACCTGAGGAAGAACGTTCTTGCCATGGAAGGAGTGCAGTGAAGATTCACCAGGCTGATACCTGGGATGGCAGGAATGACGTATGAGGAGAGATTGTGTCGATTGGGCTTATACTCACTGGAGTTTAGAAGATTGAGAGGGGATCTCTTTGAAACCTATAAAATTCTGTCAGGTCTGGACAGACTAGATGCAGGAAGGATGTTTCTGATGGCCGGGGAGTCCAGAACCAGGGGTCATAGTCTAAGGATAAGGGGTAAGCCATTTAGGACTGAAATGAGGAGGAATTTCTTCACCCAGAGAGTGGTGAAACTGTGGAATTCTCTGGCACAGAGAGCGGTGGAGGCCAGTTCATAAAATATATTCAAGAAAGAGTTGGATATATTTCTTAAGGCTAAAGGGATCAAGGGATATGGGGAGAAGGCAGGGACAGGGTACTGAATTTGGATGATCAGCCATGATCTCATTGAATGGCGGAGCATGCTCGAAGGGCCGAATGGCCTACTCCTGCTCCTATCTTCTATGTTTCTATGTAGAGGGAGCTTTCCTCTGTATCTAACCTGTGCTGTACCTGCCCTGGGAGTGTTTGATGGGACAGTGTAGAGGGAGCTTTCCTCTGTATCTAACCTGTGTTGTACCTGCCCTGGGAGTGTTTGATGGGACAGTGTCGAGGGAGCTTTACTCTGTATCTAACCCGTGCTGTACCTGCCCTGGGAGTGTTTGATGGGACAGTGTAGAGGGAGCTTTCCTCTGTATCTAACCTGTGCTGTACCTGCCCTGGGAGTGTTTGATGGGACAGTGTCGAGGGAGCTTTACTCTGTATCTAACCCGTGCTGTACCTGCCCTGGGAGTGTTTGATGGGACAGTGTAGAGGGAGCTTTACTCTGTATCTAACCCGTGCTGTACCTGCCCTGGGAGTGTTTGATGGGACTGTGTAGACGGAGCTTTACTCTTTATCTAATCCATGCTGTACCTGCCCTGGGACATGTGGCAGATTAAATTTAACCCAGAAAATGCAAAGTGATACAAGTTGGTAAAAAGAATGAGGAAAGGCAATATAAAATAAATGGTACAATTCTAAAGGGAGTGCAAGAACTGAGAGAACTGGGGGTATATGTGCACAAATAGTTGAAGGTGGCAGGGCAGGTTGAGAAAGCGGTTAAAAAAGCAAACGGGATCCTGGGCTTCATAAATAGAGGTGTAGAGAACAAAAGTGTGGAGCTTATGATGAACCTTTATAAAACACTGGTTCAGTGAGGGTGTGGGGAGCGGGTTGAGGGGGTGGGGAGCAGAGTGAGGGGGTGGGGAGCAGAGTGAGGGGGTGGGGAGCGGAGTGAGGGGGTGGGGAGCAGAGTGAGGGGGTGGGGAGCAGAGTGAGGGGGTGGGGAGCGGAGTGAGGGGGTGGGGAGCGGAGTGAGGGGGTGGGGAGCAGAGTGAGGGGGTGGGGAGCGGAGTGAGGGGGTGGGGAGCAGAGTGAGGGGGTGGGGAGCGGAGTGAGGGGGTGGGGAGCAGAGTGAGGGGGTGGGGAGCGGAGTGAGGGGGTGGGGAGCAGAGTGAGGGGGTGGGGAGCGGAGTGAGGGGGTGGGGAGCAGAGTGAGGGGGTGGGGAGCGGAGTGAGGGGGTGGGAAGCAGAGTGAGGGGGTGGGGAGCGGAGTGAGGGGGTGGGGAGCAGTGTGAGGGGGTGGGGAGCGGAGTGAGGGGGTGGGGAGCAGAGTGAGGGGGTGGGGAGCGGAGTGAGGGGGTGGGGAGCAGAGTGAGGGGGTGGGGAGCAGAGTGAGGGGGTGGGGAGCGGAGTGAGGGGGTGGGGAGCAGAGTGAGGGGGTGGGGAGCGGAGTGAGGGGGTGGGGAGCAGAGTGAGGGGGTGGGGAGTGGGTTGAGGAACACAAGAACGTAAGAATTAGGAGCAGGTGTAGGCCATGCGACCCCTCGAGCCGGCTCCGCCATTCGCCTGATCCCCATATCCCTTGATTCCCTTAACATCCAAAAATCTATCGATCTCAGCCTTGAATATACTCAATGACTGAGCCTCCACAGCCCTCTGGGGTAGAGAATTCCAAAGATTCACAACCGTCCGAGTGAAAAAATTTCTCCTCATCTCAGTCAAAAATGGCCGCCCCCTTATCCTGAGACTATGTCCCCTAGTTCTCGACACTCCAGCCAGGGGAAACTGCCTCTCAGCATCTACCCTGTCAATCCCGCTCAGAATCCTATATATTTCAATGAGATCACCTCTCACTCTTCAAACTCCAGAGAGTATCGGCACATTCTACACAATCTCTCCTCATAGGACAGCCCTCTCACTCCAGGCATCAGTCAGGTGAACCTTCGTTGTACCCCCTCAAAACTGTACACAGTACTCCAGCTGTAGTCTCAGCAAAGCCCTATAAAATTGCATCAAGATTTCCTTATTCTTATACTCAAATCCCCTTGCAATAAAGGCTAACATGCTACTTGCCTTCTTAATTGCTCGCTCTGATGTGTATTAACATTCTGTGATTCATTGAGCAGTGCTCAGAGAGGGAATGAGGGGAGCTAGGAGAGAAACTAGAGAGAGTTCAGGGCTGGGCCGGGGGAACCTTCGAGGAGGTTTGGACGGCTGGGCTAAGAGAAGGGATTCGAGGAAGTGGCAGAGGCAGACGGACAATCTCAATCTTCTTTGCACTTGTTGTTGGAGGTCAGGGATAAGGGGGCAGGGGAGAGGGGTTCAGGAGATGGAACCTGAGTTAAAACTAAGACACAAGCCAGGATAGGAGGAGAATGGACATGGGGAGAAACAGAACACGGGAAGAGAGAGAAGGACACAGGGAGAGAGAGCAGGACACAGGGAGAAAGAGAGAAGGGAGATGGGGAGAGAAAAAGGACACGGGGAGAAACAGAACACGGGAAGAGAGATAAGGACATGGGGAGAGAGAGCAGGACACGGGGAGAAAGAGAAGGACACAGGGAAAGAGAGAAGGGAGATGGGGAGCGAGAGAAGGACATGGGGAGAGAGAGAAGTACACGGGGAGAGAGAGAAGGACACGGGGAGAGAGAGAAGGACACGGGGAGAAAGAGAAGGACACGGTGTGAGAGAGAAGGGAGATGGGGAGAGCGAGAGAAGGACACAGTGAGAGAGAGAAGGACGCGGGGAGAGAGAGAAGGACACGGGGAGAGAGAGAAGGACACGGGGAGAAAGAGAAGGACACAGGGAGAGACAGAAGGACACAGGAAGAGAGAGAGAAGGACATGGAGAGAGAGAGAAGGACGCGGGGAGAGAGAGAAGGACACGGGGAGAGAGAGAAGGGAGACGGGGAGAGAGAGAGAAGGACACAGTGAGAGAGAGAGAAGGATGTGGGGAGAGAGAGAAGGGAGATGGGGAGAGAGAGAAGGACATGGGGAGAGAATGAAGGACACAGGGAGAAGGAGAAGGACACGGGGAGAGAGAGAGAAGGATGCGGGGAGAGAGAGAAGGGAGATGGGGAGAGAGAGAAGGGCATGGGGAGTCAATGAAGGACACGGGGAGAGAGAGAAGGACACGGGGAGAGAGAGAAGGACACGGGGAGAGAGAGAAGGACACGGGGAGAGAGAGAAGGACACGGGGAGAGAGAGAAGGACACAGAGAGAGAGAGAAGGACATGGGGAGAGAGAGAAGGACACGGGGAGAGCGAGAAGGACACGGGGAGAGAGAGAAGGACACGGGGAGAGAGAGTCCTTGGCCTAGAAATTCAGTTGCCTTAGCGCCGCTTTTGAGGCGCTAGAGGGACTAGCGCCAGAGTTATGGCCAGTTTAAAAATTCCCTGGGGCCCTAAATCGGCGTTGCACCGGTAGCGCTGCGCCGGCACCGATGACGTCATCGGTGTGCGCAGCGTCCCGGTTGCCATGCCGACGGGCCCTAGCGCCGAAATTCAGTTGCGGCCGCCTCGCCCGTGGCAGCCGCAACTAAGACTCTGGCAACAGAGTCTTGCATGAGTTTGCGCCGGCGCATTAAAGGCCCCGCGGCGGCCGGCCGCTTTCCCGCCGGCCGCCTGCCCGCAGCTCCCTCCCCGGACTTCTCCCCCCCACCCCCCGGAACAGATGCAAGCCCGGCACTTGTCCGAGGTGCCGGGCTCATTTTTAGACAGATTTGCGCGGGCCGCGGCTGGGTGCAGGCAGCTCCTCCTTAACGGAAGGAGGAGGCCTGCACTTCCCGAGCCTGCCGCACCGCATCGGGTGCCGCAGCGCCGGAATTGCGGCGCGAAACGGCAGTTAGCGCCGATTTACCGCCGCAAAGACCCTTCAGTAGCGCCGGCAGCCGTTTGGGCGCGGCCCTGCTGAATTTTTGGCGCGCGCAGGGGGACTTAGCGCCGGCACTAACTTCCGGCGCTAAAGCCCTGGCTAAGCCAAAACCCAATTTCTAGGCCCTAGAGTCTTAGTTCTACTGCACAGAACGAGGCCTTTTGGCCCATCGCGTCCGCGCCGGCCATCAAGCCTTGTCTAATCTAATCCCATTTTGCAGCATTTGACCGTAGTCTTATATGCAATGGCATTTCAAGTGCTCATCCAAATGCTTCTTGAATGTTGTGAGGGTTCCTGCCTCTACCACCCTTTCAGGCAGTGAGTTCCAGATTCCAACCACCCTCTGGGTGAAAAAGTTCTTCCTCAAATCCCCTCTAAACCTCCTGCCTCTTACCTTGAATCTATGCCCCCTTGTTATTGACCCCTCTACTAAGGGAAAATGTTCCTTTCTATCTACCCTATCTATGCCCCTCATAATTTTGTACACCTCAATCAGGTCCCCCCTCAGCCTTCTCTGCTCCAAGGAAAACAACCCCAGCCTGTCCAGTCTCTCTTCATAACTGAAGCGCTCCAGCCCAGGTAACATCCTGGTGAATCTCCTCTGCACCATCTCCAATGCAATCACATCCTTCCTATAGTGTGGCGACCAGAACTGCACACAGTATTCCAGCTGTGGCCTAACTAACATTTTGTACAGTTCCATCATAACCTCCCTGCTCTTATATTCTATGCCTCGGCTAATGAAGGCAAGTATCCCATATGCCTTTTTAACCACCTTATCCACCTGTTCTGCTGCCTTCAGGGAGAAGGACACAGGGAGAGAGAGAAGGAAACGGAGAGAGAGAGAAGGAAACAGAGAGAGAGAGAAGGACACGGGGAGAGAGAGAAGGAAACAGAGAGAGAGAGAAGGACATGGGGAGAGAGAGAGAGAAATGGGGAGAGAGAGATGGACATGGGGAGAGAAAGAAGGGAGATGCGGAGAGAGAGAAGGACACGGGGAGAGAGAGAAGGACATGGGGAGAGAGTGAAGGACACGGGGAGAGAGAAGGACATGGGGAGAGAGTGAAGGAAATGGGGAGAGAGAGAAGGACACGGGGAGAGAGAAGGACACGGGGAGAGAGAGAAGAGAAATGCGGAGAGAGAGAAGGACACGGAGCGAGAGAGCAGGAGATGGGGAGAGAGAGAAGGAGACGGTGAGAGAGAGGACATGGGGAGAGGGAGAAAGTCACGGGGAGAGAGAGAGAAGGACCCGGGGAGAGACAGAAGGACACGGGGAGAGAGAGAAGGAGACGGGGAGAGAGAGAAGGACACAGGGAGAGAGAGAAGGAGCTGGGAAGAACGAGGACTCGGGGAGAGAGAGAGCCCGACCCTGTTCAACATATACATAAATGAATTAGCAGACATGCTGGAGCAAAGCGAGTCACCAGGTCTCCGTCTCCTGGATGGAGAAGTGAAATCCCTGTTCTATGCGGACGACCTGGTTCTGCTGTCTCCCACAGAACAGGGATTACAGCAACAACTAGACCTACTCGACAAATACTGCCAAAATTGGGCTCTAACAGTAAATCTAAAAAAAAAATCATGATTTTTCAAAAAAGGCCCAGATGTCAGGAAAACAAATACCAGTTTACCCTCAGTGATACCACTATAGGACACACTATGAGCTACACCTACCTTGGTCTAACTATTACAGCATCAGGGAGCTTCAACATAGCAGTGAATGCACTAAAAGAAAAAGCCCGAAGAGCCCTATATGCAATAAAAAGAAAATTCTACAACATCCAAATCCCAATCAAAATCTGGCTCAAAATATTTGACAGCATAATCCTGCCCATTGCACTGTACGGTAGTGAAGTATGGGGCCCGCTAAATCACCAAAGCTACACTAAATGGGAAAAACACACAATAGAAGCCCTACATGCAGAATTCTGCCGAAGCATCCATCGCATCCAAAGAAAAACGCCAACAAATGCATGCAGAGCCGAACTAGGCAGATACCCACTGACAATAAACATCCAAAAACGAGCACTAAACTTCCTAAATCACCTCAAATCTAGCTCCCCAGACACCCTTCATTTCAAAGCCTTTCAGACCCAAGAGCTAAACCCAGAAAAGAGTCCCCTGAGTCAGCTGCTACTGAAACTAAGTACTCAGCCGGACCCTGACCAGCCCCAGACCAACACAGCCGTCCAAACACCAATCCGAGTGAACCAAATCATTAAACAATGCAAAGAAACCTACCTGGAACATTGGAACAAAATAACCGAAAGCCAAAGCAGATTAGAATGTTACCGGGCCCTAAAAAGAGAATATAAACTGGCAGACTACCTCACGACCATCAGAGACACAAAACAGAGACAGACCCTCACCAGGGACAGACTAAGCGACCACCAACTGGAAATTGAAAAAGGCAGATACAAGAAATCCTGGCAGCCTAGAGAGAATAGAATATGCGATCAATGTCTGGCCGGCGAGGTTGAAACAGAAATGCATTTCCTCCTAAAATGCGAAAAATTCAACACATCAAGAAACATATTATTCAACAAGCTAAGCCAAACAACCCCAGATTTCAAGGAATTGGATGACCTGTCAAAATTGAGATTAATCCTGGGAGAAGGAGACAGACCATACCTTGGGGCCAAATATGTAACAACATGTCACAACCTGAGGACTGTTTAAAATTAAGACTGTTTAAAATTAATATTGAACGTACCAAATGAAGTACAAAGACTGTTTAAAATTAATATTGTTTAAAAGTAATATTGTATGTACCCAACAAATGTCAAATCGATTGACACCTACAGAATGTTTGAAAATGTACCTTTTTGCTATGTAAGCTTTGGCAATATGGTTCTCTGTAAACTTTCATGCCAATAAAGCATTTGAATTTGAATTTGAAATTTGAATTTGAACTGTTCCTTTTGGCGGAAGGGTTGAGAACCAGAGGACACAGATTGAAGGTGCACACTTGTTTATTGATTGTGCTCCAAGTTGGGTGGAGTCAGCTGCTGCCATGAATTGGTTATTTCAGAAGGGGAATTTCAGGCAGTCACATTTCCTCATTCATTGGAATTCGGCACCAGTGGAATCTGAGCCTGGCTCCCGTCTCACCCACTGCCCGATCATCAGCATGCCTGTGAAATGTGACCTTGCATCACACACACCTCACCTTTACCACAAAACACAACCACGCTCAACAGAACACATCACCAAAATATCCAGGGCCATTGTCGGAGACAGAAACTCTCACACAGAAAACACAATTAAAGGCATCAAATACACTGCCTGCTGTACATTTAACCCGTGCTGTACCTGCCCTGGGAGTGTTTGATGGGACCGTGTAGAGGGAGCTTTACTCTGTATCTAACCTGTGCTGTACCTGCCCTGGGAGTGTTTGATGGGACAGTGTACAGGGAGCTTTACTCTGTATCTGCCCCATGCTGTACCTGCCCTGGGAGTGTTTGATGGGACCGTGTAGAGGGAGCTTTACTCTGTATCTAACACATGCTATACCTGCCCTGGGACTGTTTGATGGGACAGTGTAGAGTGAGTTTTACTCTGTATCTAACCTGTGCTATACCTGCTCTGCGACTCTTTGATGGGACAGTGTAGTGGGAGCTCTACTCTCTATCTATCCCGTGCTGTACATTCGCTGGTTGTGTTTGATGGGACAGTGTAGAGGGAGCTTAACTAGTCAGAGAAATGTAAGAAGTCACACAACACCAGGTTATAGTCCAACAGTTTTATTTGAAATCGCAAGCTTTCGGAGCGCTGCTCCTTCATCAGTTGAAGTGGAGAGATGCATAAAGACACAGATTATATAGTCAGAGAATAATGCCAGATGATTACAGGTAATCTTTCTAACTGCCATTTATCACACCTCGGCAGAGAGATAATCACAGCAATCAAAGGTGTGAATGGTGTCCAAACAGATCAGTCAGGAAAACATTACATCAAAGAACAATGTGGTGGGGTCACAAGGGGTAAAATGTTACAGATTGGGGTCTGTATCAGGTTGGGTGATTGGGCAGATGCATGGCAGATGCAGTATAATGTGGATAAATGTGAGGTTATCCACTTTGGTGGCAAAAACAGGAAGACAGATTATTACCTGAATGGTAATAGATTGGGAGAAGGGGAAGTGCAACGAGACCTGGGTGTCCTTGTTCACTAGTCGCTGAAGGTAAGCATACAGGTGCAGCAGGCGGTTAAGAAGGCAAATGGTATGTTGGACTTCATAGTAAGAGGATTCGAGTACAGGAGCAAGGATGTCTTGCAGCAGTTGTACAGGGCCTTGGTGAGAACACACCTTCAGTATTGTGTGCAGTTTTGGTTGCTTTATCTACGGAAGGATGTTCTTGCCATGGAGGGAGTGCAGCAAAGAACATAAGAACATAAGAAGTAGGAGCAGGAGTAGGCCATACGGCCTCTCGGGCCTGCTCCACCATCCAATAGGATCATGGCTGATCTGAACCTAGACTCACATCCACTTCCCTGTCCGCTCCCCGTAACCCCTAATTCCCTTATCAGCTAAGAAACTGTCTATTGTGGCGGTACCACTGGTTGTCCCTTACATTGAGACACATAATTACCTTTAACTTACCTTACTGTATGTTTAACTTACCTTTTGGGGCCGTTGCCCTTTTAACTTACCTGTTGGGGCCATTGCCCCTTTAAGGCGTGCCCTAGCGCGCTGACGTCACGTCACGTACAACGTGATGTGCGTGCGCTGGCACAGGCTGGCCTAGCGTCTTCGGCCTCAACGGCCAGCCGACGGGAGCGACGCGATCTTCCGCTCCCGCGGCAAGCACCGGCACAGCCCAGCCCAGCGTCTTCGGCCTCAACGGCCAGCCGACGGGAGCGACGCGATCTTCCGCTCCTGCGGCAAGCACCGGCACAGCCCGGCCTCCCAACTTCGGCCTCAACGGCCAGCGACGCAACGACGCGCATCACGTGACGCCCTAAGTGCGGGAAACGCGAACAACGTGATGATGTCACAACACAAACGCAATGACGTCATCACGCTCCCCACAGGACTGCGAACTCAGTCCTCGTGGAGTCCCCGCTGGGACAAGACCTACACCACGGTGCTCCTACAGTCAGCCATCTTACCTGCTATCTTACCTGCTGTAATTAGCCTGTTCCTGTAAATAAACAACGTATTTATAGTTCGTCGAAGTCAAACTCTCTTATTTAGTGGCGATCTACATGAACCGCTACATTGGTGACCCAACGACGTGAGTACGGGAGTTCATCAATTCCAACGCTACAATTGGTGAACCCGTATCCGTGAACGATTTTCACGGTAGCAATGCGCAGCCTGACCCTCGTCTTCCCACAAGACGACCAACGCACAACCGACGAACAACCACGGAACAGCAACCGCCTAACAACAGCGACAGCGACCCCGTCTTTGCGAACGTCTTCGCAAAGGAAGCGCAGCTTGGAGGTGAGCCCGTTTTTCACAAACGCTTTCACAGAGGTAGAGCACGACCAACGGCAACCATCATCCACCAGCGCTACAATTGGTGGGTTTGTGAACGTCTTTCACAAACGAAGCACGCTATGGGAGCATCAGCCGTTCTGCTGTTGCTACCACAATCCAGGGAGCCACGGTCTCCCTCGTGCTTTATGAAGGTAGAAGCCCTGTTCGCCGAGAACATCGATGCGGCACAGACCACGCGCGTGCTCACAGTCTCCGTATTCGACTCTTCTACCGCCACACGGATCGTCCGCCTCTACGTCCAAAGCAACAGCAAGTATACATCTCTCCAAGCGCAGGGTACAGCATGTTCGGGCCCACAAGATCGGAGCGCGCCCCGTGGGGATACCACGAGGACTCACCCCCGCAAAACACGAGGACGCACTCCTCGCGCACGAGGACACATCCCTCGTGAACACCGATGACTCCTTCTCCGCCGACGACGCACCAGCCCTTCAGCCTGCTGGTTGTGTTACCTACTACACGATTCGGCGTGAACAAAAGCGTGCCGCCCTCCCGGCTGTTTTCTCCTAAATCTACAACAGTTTCAAGTGTTGCCGCCCTCCAGGCAGAGTTTACCCCGCCCGAAAGCAACAACAACCAGGTCCGTTGCTGCCCTTTATCCAGTTTTCCCTTTAACAAACGCAAACGTCTACTGAAGCTGCACACATCGAGGACGGGTCCAACGGGCATCCTGCGGCTGCGATCAGCCACGTGAAAGTTGCTGGCCTCACCGATCACTGATCAACGTAGCAACACTTCACCCTCCGTTGTGTTATCGTCGTGGCACTATGGCATGCACCGTTCCGTGCGTTCAAGCCTCCCGAAGGTTTCGCTCACCTGTCGGCAAGTTCACCGACCTCACCAGTCAAGTCCTCCTGGATCGCCCGTTGGCGTTCCTGCAGATTTCATCGGAACAAGGACTTGTTTCAACATCAACGGAGACATCGCCCGCGTCCGCCCAACCTGCCCGTCACTCTGACAAGGCCTGCTGTTTCGCACGTCTCCACGGTCCTTCACCTGACGGATACATTTTATTCGCCATGACGCGCGTAAGGATCCGCTCACGAGCAGCGTCTTCATACCTCGCCTACCAAGTCGAGACAGCACGACCGCCGTGACCACCAGCTCGTCAGACCATCTCATCCTTGGACTTTCGTTAAAGCGAATTCTGGGGGGGCCTATGTGGCGGTACCACTGGTTGTCCCTTACATTGAGACACATAATTCCCTTTAACTTACCTTACTGTATGTTTAACTTACCTTTTGGGGCCGTTGCCCTTTTAACTTACCTGTTGGGGCCATTGCCCCTTTAAGGCGCGCCCTAGCGCGCTGATGTCACGTCACGTACAACGTGATGTGCGTGCGCCGGCACAGCCCAGCCTAGCGTCTTCTGCCTCAACGGCCAGCCGATGGGAGTGACGCGATCTTCCGCTCCCGCAGCAAGCACCGGCACAGCCCGGCCTAGCGTCTTCGGCCTCAACGGCCAGCTGACGGGAGCGACGCGATCTTCCGCTCCCGCGGCAAGCACCGGCACAGCCCGGCCTCCCGACTTCAGCCTCAACGGCCAGCGACGCAACGACGCGCATCACGTGACGCCCTAAGCGCGGGAAACGCGAACAACGTGATGACGTCACAACACAAACGCAATGACGTCATCACGCTCCCCACAGGACTGCGAACTCAGTCCTCGTGGAGTCCCCGCTGGGACAAGACCTACACCACGGTGCTCCTACAGTCAGCCATTTACCTGCTATCTTACCTGCTGTAATTAGCCTGTTCCTATAAATAAACAACTTATTTATAGTTCGTCGAAGTCAAACTCTCTTATTTAGTGGCGATCTACACGAACCGCTACACTATTTCCGTTTTAAATTTATTTAATGTCGCAGCTTCCACAGCTCTCTGAGGTAGCAAATTCCATGGATTTATTACCCTCTGAGTGAAGAAGTTTCTCCTCATCTCAGTTTTGAAACGGCAGCCCCTTATTCTAAGATTATGCCCCTAGTTCTAGTCTCACCCATCAGTGGAAACATCCTCACCGCATCCACCCGATCAAGCCACCTCACAATCTTATATGTTTCGATAAGATCGCCTCTCATTCTTCTGAATTCCATTGAGTAGAGGCCCAGCCTACTCAACCTTTCCTCATAAGTCAACCCCCTCATCTCCAGAATCAACCGAGTGAACCTTCTCTGAACTGCCTCGAGAGCAAGCATATCTTTTCTTAAACATGGAAACCAAAACTGCACGCAGTATTCCAGGTGTGGCCTCACCAGTACCCTGTATAACTGAAGCAAGACTTCCCTGCTTTTATACTCCATCCCCCTTGCAATAAAAGCCAAGATTCCATTGGCCTTCCTGATCACCTGCTGTACCTGCATACTAACCTTATGTGTTTCATGCACCAGGACCCCCAGATCCCTTTGCACTGTAGCACTTTGCAGTTTCTCTCCATTTAGATAATAACTTGCTCTTTGATTTTTTCTGCCAAAGTGCATAACCTCACACTTTCCAACATTATATTCCATCTGCCAAAATTCTGCCCACTCACTTAGCCTGTCTATGTCCTTTTGCAGGTTTTTTATGTCCTCCTCACTCACTGCTTTCCCTCCCATCTTTGTATCATCGGCAAACTTGGATACGTTGCACTTGGTCCCCTCCTCCAAATCATTAATATAGATTGTAAAGAGTTGGGGTCCCAGCACTGACCCCTGCGGAACACCACTAGTTACTGATTGGCAACCCAAGAATGAACCATTTATCCCCACTCTCTGTTTTCTGTTAGATAGCCAATCTTCCACCCATGCCAGTATATTACCCCCAATCCCGTGATTTTTTATCTTGTGCAGTAATCTTTTGTGTGGCACCTTGTCAAATGCCTTTTGGAAGTCCAAATACACCACATCCACTGGTTCCCCTTTATCCACCCTGTTTGCTACGTCCTCAAAGAATTTGAGCAAATTTGTGAAACATGACTTCCCCTTCATAAAACCATGCTGACTCTGTCCGATTAAATTATGCTTATCCAAATGTCCTGTTACTGCTTCCTTAATAATGGACTCCAACATTTTACCAACCACAGATGTTAGGCTAACTGGTCTATAGTTTCCAGCCTTTTGTCTGCCTCCCTTTTTAAATAAGGGCATTACATTAGCAGTTTTCCAATCTGCTGGGACCTTTCCTGAATCCAGGGAGTTTTGGAAAATTACCATAAATGCATCCGCAATCCCTACCGCTACTTCTCTCAAGACCCTAGGATGTAAGCCATCAGGTCCAGGGGATTTATCCACCTTAAGTCCCATTATCTTACCGAGTACCATCTCCTTAGTGATTTCAATCGTCTTTAGCTCCTCCCCCCTATAGCCCCCTGTTTGTCCAGTGTTGGGATATTTTTAGTGTCCTCTATTGTAAAGACTGATACTAAATATTTGTTCAGCGTATTTGCCATCTCCATGTTCCCCACTACTAATTTCCCGTTCTCGTCCTCTAAGGGACCAACATTCACTTTAGCCACCCTTTTTCTTTTTATATAACTGTAGAAACTCTTGCTATCTGTTTTTGTATTTTTTGCTAGTTTACTTTCATAATCTATCTTCCCTTTCTTAATTAATCTTTTAGTTATTCTTTGCTGGCTTTTAAATGCTTCCCAATCTTCTATCCTCCCACTAGATTTGGCTACTTTATATGCCCTTGTTTTCAGTCGGATACTATCCTTTATTACTTTACTTAGCCACGGATGGCTGTCTTTTCTTTTACGCCCCTTTTTCCTCAGTGGAATATATTTTTCTTGAAAGTTGTGAAATATCACCTTGAATGTACACCACAGATCATGTACCGTCTTACACCTTAATCTATTTCCCAGTCCACTTTAGTCAACACTGCTCTCATACCTTCATAGTCTCCTTTATTTAAGCTTAGTACGCTGGTATGAGATCCAACTCTCTCACCCTCCAACTGAATTTGGAATTCAACCATGTTATGGTCACTCATTCCAAGGGGATCGTTTACTAGGACATTTTTTATTCATCCTGTCTCATTACACAGGACCAGATCTAAGATTGCCTGCCCCCTGGTTGGTTCAGTAACATACTGCTCAAGGAACCCGTCCCTAATGCACTCTATGAACTCTTCCTCAAGGCTGCCCTGCCCAATTTGATTTGTCCAGTCAATATGAAATTTAAAATCTCCCATGATTATAGCTGTTCCCTTATTACAAGCCCTAACTATTTCCCAATTTATACTCCGACCAATAGATTTGCAACTGTTTGGAGGCCTATAGACTACGCCCACTAGTGACTTTTTCCCCTTATTATTCCTTATCTCCACCCAAACTGTTTCACCAGAATGATACCTGGGATGGCAGGAATGACGTATGAAGCGAGATTGGATTGATTAGGCTTATATTCGCTAGAGTTGAGAAGAATGAGAGGGGATCGCATTGAAACTTATAGAATTCTAACAGGACTTGACAGACTAGATGCAGGAAGTATGTTCGCGATGGTGGAGGAGCTCAGAACCAAGGGTCACAATCAAAGGAAAAGGGATAAGCCATTTATGACTGAGATCAGGAGGAATTTCTTCACCCAGAGAGTGGTGAACCTGTGGAATTCTCTACCACGTAGGTTGTTGAGGCCAACTTATTAAATATATTCAAGAAGGAGTTAGATATATTTCTTAAGGCTAAAGGGATCAAGGGATATGGGGAGAAAGCAGGGACAGGGTACTGAATTTGGATGATCAGCCATGATCTAATTCAGGGCAGAACAGGCTCGAGGTGCCGAATGGCCTACTCCTGCTCCTATCTTCTATCTTTCTATGTATCTAACCCATGCTGTATTGCCATGGGAGTGTTTGATCAGAAAGTGTAGTGGGAGCTTTACTCTGTATTTAACCCATGCTGTAACTGTCCTGGGAGTGTTTGATGGGACAGTGTAGAGGGAGCTTTACTCTGTATCTAACCCATGCTGTACCTGCCCTGGGAGTGTTTGATGGGACAGTGCCGAGGGAGCTTTACTCTGTATCTAACCTGTGCTGAACCTGTCCTGGGAGTGTTTGATTGGAGAGTGTAGAGGGAGCTTTACTCTGTATCAAACCCGAGCTGTACCTGCCCTGGGAGTGTTTGATGGGACAGTGCAGAATGAGCTTTACTCTGTATCTAACCCGTGCTGAACCTGTTCTGGGAGTGTTTGATTGGACAGTGTAGAGGGAGCTTTACTCTGTATCTAACCCGTGCTGTACCTGCCCTGGGAGTATTTGATGGGACAGTGTAGAGGGAGCTTTACTCTGTATCTAACCCGTGCTGTACCTGCCCTGGGAGTGTTTGATGGGACAGTGTAGAGGGAGCTTTACTCTGCATCTAACCCGTGCTGAACATGTTCTGGGAGTGTTTGATAGGACAGTGTAGAGGGAGCTTTACTCTGTATCTAACCCGTGCTATACCTGCCCTGGGAGTGTTTGATGGGACAGTGTAGAGGGAGCTTTACTTTGTATCTAACCCGTGCTGTACCCGCCCTGGGAGTGCTTGATGGGACAGTGTAGAGGGAGATTTACTCTGTATCTAACCCATGCTGCACCCGCCAGGCAGTGCTTGTTGGGACAGTGTAGAGGGACCTTTACTCTTCATCTAACCCCGTCCTGTACCTGCCCTGGGAGTGTTTGATGGGACACTGTAGTGGGAGCTTTACTCTGTATCTAACCCATGCTGTACCTGCCTTGGGACTGTTTGATCGGACAGTGTAGAGGGAGCTTTACTCTGTATCTAACCCGTGCTGTGCCTGCCCTGGGAGTGTTTGATGGGACAGTGTAGAGGGAGCTTTACTCTGTATCTAACCCGTGCTGTACCTGCCCTGGGAGTGTTTGATGGGACAGTGTAGAGGGTGTTTTACTCTGTATCTAACCCGTGCTATACCTGCCCTGGGAGTGTTTGATGGGACAGTGTAGAGGGAGCTTTACTTTGTATCTAACCCGTGCTGTGCATGCCCTGGCAGTGTTTGATGGGACAGTGTAGAGGGAGCTTTACTCTGTATCTAACTCGTGCTGTACCTGCCCTGGGAGTGTTTCATGGGACAGTGTAGAGGGAGCTTTACTCTGTATCTAACCTATGCTGTGCGTGCCCTGGGAGTGTTTGATGGGACAGTGTAGAGGGAGCTTTACTCTGTATCTAAATTTGCTGTACCTGCCCTGGGAGTGTTTGATGGGACAGTGTAGAGGGAGCTTTACTCTGTATCTAACCTGTGCTGTACCTGCCCTGGGAGTGTTTGATGGGACAGTGCAGAGTGAGCTTCACTCTGTATCTAACCTGTGCTGAACCTGTTCTGGGAGTGTTTGATTGGACAGTGTAGAGGGAGCTTTACTCTGTATCTAACCCGTGCTGTACCTGCCCTGGGAGTATTTGATGGGACAGTGCAGAGGGAGCTTTACTCTGTATCTAACCCGTGCTGTACCTGCCCTGGGAGTGTTTGATGGGACAGTGTAGAGGGAGCTTTACTCTGTATCTAACCCGTGCTGAACATGTTCTGGGAGTGTTTGATAGGACAGTGTAGAGGGAGCTTTACTCTGTATCTAACCCGTGCTATACCTGCCCTGGGAGTGTTTGATGGGACAGTGTAGAGGGAGCTTTACTCTGTATCTAACCCGTGCTGTACCCGCCCTGGGAGTGCTTGATCGGACAGTGTAGAGGGAGATTTTCTCTGTATGTAACCCGTGCTGCACCCGCCAGGCAGTGCTTGATGGGACAGTGTAGAGGGACCTTTACTCTTTATCTAACTCCGTCCTGTACCTGCCCTGGGAGTGTTTGATGGGACACTGTAGTGGGAGCTTTACTCTGTATCTAACCCATGCTGTACCTGCCTTGGGACTGTTTGATCGGACAGTGTAGAGGGAGCTTTACTCTGTATCTAACCCGTGCTGTGCCTGCCCTGGGAGTGTTTGATGGGACAGTGTAGAGGGAGCTTTACTCTGTATCTAACCCGTGCTGTACCTGCCCTGGGAGTGTTTGATGGGACAGTGTAGAGGGTGTTTTACTCTGTATCTAACCCGCGCTATACCTGCCCTGGGAGTGCTTGATGGGACAGTGTAGAGGGAGCTTTACTTTGTATCTAACCCGTGCTGTGCCTGCCCTGGGAGTGTTTGATGGGACAGTGTAGAGGGAGCTTTACTCTGTATCTAACCCATGCTGTGCCTGCCCTGGGAGTGTTTGAAGGGACAGTGTAGAGGGAGCTTTACTCTGTATCTAACCCATGCTGTACATGCCCTGGGAGTGTTTGATGGGACAGTGTAGAGGGAGCTTTACTCTGTATCTAACCTGTGCTGTACCTGCCCTGGGAGTTTTTGATGGGACAGTGTAGAGGGAGCTTTACTCTGTATCTACCCCATGCTGTACCTGCCCTGGGAGTGTTTGATGGGACAGTATAGAGGGAGCTTTACTCTGTGTCTAACCCGTGCTGTACCTGCTCTGGGAGTGTTTGATTGGACAGTGTAGAGGGAGCTTTACTCTGTATCTAACCCGTGCTGTACCTGCCCTGGGAGTATTTGATGGGACAGTGTAGAGGGAGCTTTACTCTGTATCTAACCCGTGCTGTACCTGCCCTGGGAGTGTTTGATGGGACAGTGTAGAGGGAGCTTTACTCTGCATCTAACCCGTGCTGAACATGTTCTGGGAGTGTTTGATAGGACAGTGTAGAGGGAGCTTTACTCTGTATCTAACCCGTGCTATACCTGCCCTGGGAGTGTTTGATGGGACAGTGTAGAGGGAGCTTTACTTTGTATCTAACCCGTGCTGTACCCGCCCTGGGAGTGCTTGATGGGACAGTGTAGAGGGAGATTTACTCTGTATCTAACCCATGCTGCACCCGCCAGGCAGTGCTTGTTGGGACAGTGTAGAGGGACCTTTACTCTTCATCTAACCCCGTCCTGTACCTGCCCTGGGAGTGTTTGATGGGACACTGTAGTGGGAGCTTTACTCTGTATCTAACCCATGCTGTACCTGCCTTGGGACTGTTTGATCGGACAGTGTAGAGGGAGCTTTACTCTGTATCTAACCCGTGCTGTGCCTGCCCTGGGAGTGTTTGATGGGACAGTGTAGAGGGAGCTTTACTCTGTATCTAACCCGTGCTGTACCTGCCCTGGGAGTGTTTGATGGGACAGTGTAGAGGGTGTTTTACTCTGTATCTAACCCGTGCTATACCTGCCCTGGGAGTGTTTGATGGGACAGTGTAGAGGGAGCTTTACTTTGTATCTAACCCGTGCTGTGCATGCCCTGGCAGTGTTTGATGGGACAGTGTAGAGGGAGCTTTACTCTGTATCTAACTCGTGCTGTACCTGCCCTGGGAGTGTTTCATGGGACAGTGTAGAGGGAGCTTTACTCTGTATCTAACCTATGCTGTGCGTGCCCTGGGAGTGTTTGATGGGACAGTGTAGAGGGAGCTTTACTCTGTATCTAAATTTGCTGTACCTGCCCTGGGAGTGTTTGATGGGACAGTGTAGAGGGAGCTTTACTCTGTATCTAACCTGTGCTGTACCTGCCCTGGGAGTGTTTGATGGGACAGTGCAGAGTGAGCTTCACTCTGTATCTAACCTGTGCTGAACCTGTTCTGGGAGTGTTTGATTGGACAGTGTAGAGGGAGCTTTACTCTGTATCTAACCCGTGCTGTACCTGCCCTGGGAGTATTTGATGGGACAGTGCAGAGGGAGCTTTACTCTGTATCTAACCCGTGCTGTACCTGCCCTGGGAGTGTTTGATGGGACAGTGTAGAGGGAGCTTTACTCTGTATCTAACCCGTGCTGAACATGTTCTGGGAGTGTTTGATAGGACAGTGTAGAGGGAGCTTTACTCTGTATCTAACCCGTGCTATACCTGCCCTGGGAGTGTTTGATGGGACAGTGTAGAGGGAGCTTTACTCTGTATCTAACCCGTGCTGTACCCGCCCTGGGAGTGCTTGATCGGACAGTGTAGAGGGAGATTTACTCTGTATGTAACCCGTGCTGCACCCGCCAGGCAGTGCTTGATGGGACAGTGTAGAGGGACCTTTACTCTTTATCTAACTCCGTCCTGTACCTGCCCTGGGAGTGTTTGATGGGACACTGTAGTGGGAGCTTTACTCTGTATCTAACCCATGCTGTACCTGCCTTGGGACTGTTTGATCGGACAGTGTAGAGGGAGCTTTACTCTGTATCTAACCCGTGCTGTGCCTGCCCTGGGAGTGTTTGATGGGACAGTGTAGAGGGAGCTTTACTCTGTATCTAACCCGTGCTGTACCTGCCCTGGGAGTGTTTGATGGGACAGTGTAGAGGGTGTTTTACTCTGTATCTAACCCGCGCTATACCTGCCCTGGGAGTGCTTGATGGGACAGTGTAGAGGGAGCTTTACTTTGTATCTAACCCGTGCTGTGCCTGCCCTGGGAGTGTTTGATGGGACAGTGTAGAGGGAGCTTTACTCTGTATCTAACCCATGCTGTGCCTGCCCTGGGAGTGTTTGAAGGGACAGTGTAGAGGGAGCTTTACTCTGTATCTAACCCATGCTGTACATGCCCTGGGAGTGTTTGATGGGACAGTGTAGAGGGAGCTTTACTCTGTATCTAACCTGTGCTGTACCTGCCCTGGGAGTTTTTGATGGGACAGTGTAGAGGGAGCTTTACTCTGTATCTACCCCATGCTGTACCTGCCCTGGGAGTGTTTGATGGGACAGTATAGAGGGAGCTTTACTCTGTGTCTAACCCGTGCTGTACCTGCTCTGGGAGTGTTTGATGGGACAGTGTTGAGGGAGCTTTACTCTGTATCTAACCCGTGCTGTACCTGCCCTGGGAGTGTTTGATGGGACAGTGTAGAGGGAGCTTTACTCTGTATCTAACCCGTGCTGTACCTGCCCTGGGAGTGTTTGATGGGGCAGTGTAGAGGGAGCTGTACTCTGTATCTAACCCGTGCTGTACCTGCCCTGGGAGTGTTTGATGGGACAGTGTAGAGGGAGCTTTACTCTGTATCTAACCCGTGCTGTACCTGCCATGGGAGTGTTTGATGGGACAGTGTAGAGGGAGCTTTACTCTGTATCTAACCCGTGCTGTACCTGCCCTGGGAGTGTTTGATGGGACAGTGCAGAGTGAGCTTTACTCTGTACCTAACCCGTGCTGAACCTGTTCTGGGAGTGTTTGATTGGACAGTGTAGAGGGAGCTTTACTCTGTATCTAACCCGTGCTGTACCTGCCCTGGGAGTATTTGATGGGACAGTGTAGAGGGAGCTTTACTCTGTATCTAACCCGTGCTGTACCTGCCCTGGGAGTGTTTGATGGGACAGTGTAGACGGAGCTTATCTCTGTATCTAACCCGTGCTGAACATGTTCTGGGAGTGTTTGATAGGACAGTGGAGAGGGAGCTTTACTCTGTATCTAACCCATGCTATACCTGCCCTGGGAGTGTTTGATGGGACAGTGTAGAAGGAGCTTTACTCTGTATCTAAGCCGTGCTGTACCCGCCCTGGGAGTGCTTGATGGGACAGTGTAGAGGGGGATTTACTCTGTATCTAACCCATGCTGCACCCGCCAGGCATGCTTGATGGGACAGTGAAGAGGGGCCTTTACTCTTTATCAAACCCCGTCCTGTACCTGCCCTGGGAGTGTTTGATGGGACACTGTAGTGGGAGCTTTACTCTGTATCTAACCCATGCTGTACCTGCCTTGGGACTGTTTGATCGGACAGTGTAGAGGGAGCTTTACTCTGTATCTAACCCGTGCTGTGCCTGCCCTGGGAGTGTTTGAATGGACAGTGTCGAGGGAGCTTTACTCTGTATCTAACCCGTGCTGTACCTGCCCTGGGAGTGTTTGATGGGACAGTGCAGAGTGAGCTTTACTCTGTACCTAACCCGTGCTGAACCTGTTCTGGGAGTGTTTGATTGGACAGTGTAGAGGGAGCTTTACTCTGTATCTAACCCGTGCTGTACCTGCCCTGGGAGTATTTGATGGGACAGTGTAGAGGGAGCTTTACTCTGTATCTAACCCGTGCTGTACCTGCCCTGGGAGTGTTTGATGGGACAGTGTAGACGGAGCTTATCTCTGTATCTAACCCGTGCTGAACATGTTCTGGGAGTGTTTGATAGGACAGTGGAGAGGGAGCTTTACTCTGTATCTAACCCATGCTATACCTGCCCTGGGAGTGTTTGATGGGACAGTGTAGAAGGAGCTTTACTCTGTATCTAAGCCGTGCTGTACCCGCCCTGGGAGTGCTTGATGGGACAGTGTAGAGGGGGATTTACTCTGTATCTAACCCATGCTGCACCCGCCAGGCATGCTTGATGGGACAGTGTAGAGGGGCCTTTACTCTTTATCAAACCCCGTCCTGTACCTGCCCTGGGAGTGTTTGATGGGACACTGTAGTGGGAGCTTTACTCTGTATCTAACCCATGCTGTACCTGCCTTGGGACTGTTTGATCGGACAGTGTAGAGGGAGCTTTACTCTGTATCTAACCCGTGCTGTGCCTGCCCTGGGAGTGTTTGAATGGACAGTGTCGAGGGAGCTTTACTCTGTATCTAACCCGTGCTGTACCTGCCCTGGGAGTGTTTGATGGGACAGTGTAGAGGGTGTTTTACTCTGTATCTAACCCACGCTATACCTGCCCTGGGAGTGTTTGATGGGACAGTGTAGACGGAGCTTTACTTTGTATCTAACCCGTGCTGTGCCTGCCCTGGGAGTGTTTGATGGGACAGTTTAGAGGGAGCTTTACTCTGTATCTAACCCGTGCTGTACCTGCCCTGGGAGTGTTTGATGGGACAGTGCAGAGTGAGCTTTACTCTGTACCTAACCCGTGCTGAACCTGTTCTGGGAGTGTTTGATTGGACAGTGTAGAGGGAGCTTTACTCTGTATCTAACCCGTGCTGTACCTGCCCTGGGAGTGTTTGATGGGACAGTGTAGAGGGAGCTTATCTCTGTATCTAACCCGTGCTGAACATGTTCTGGGAGTGTTTGATAGGACAGTGGAGAGGGAGCTTTACTCTGTATCTAACCCATGCTATACCTGCCCTGGGAGTGTTTGATGGGACAGTGTAGAGGGAGCTTTACTCTGTATCTAAGCCGTGCTGTACCCGCCCTGGGAGTGCTTGATGGGACAGTGTAGAGGGAGATTTACTCTGTATCTAACCCGTGCTGCACCCGCCAGGCATGCTTGATGGGACAGTGTAGAGGGGCCTTTACTCTTTATCAAACCCCGTCCTGTACCTGCCCTGGGAGTGCTTGATGGGACACTGTAGTGGGAGCTTTACTCTGTATCTAACCCATGCTGTACCTGCCTTGGGACTGTTTGATCGGACAGTGTAGAGGGAGCTTTACTCTGTATCTAACCCGTGCTGTGCCTGCCCTGGGAGTGTTTGATGGGACAGTGTAGAGGGAGCTTTACTCTGTATCTAACCCGTGCTGTACCTGCCCTGGGAGTGTTTAATGGGACAGTGTAGAGGGTGTTTTACTCTGTATCTAACCCGCGCTATACCTGCCCTGGGAGTGTTTGATGGGACAGTGTTGACGGAGCTTTACTTTGTATCTAACCCGTGCTGTGCCTGCCCTGGGAGTGTTTGATGGGACAGTGTAGAGGGAGCTTTACTCTGTATCTAACCTGTTAAGTATGTGTATTGTATTGAATAATTAACACAAAGACTTAAACGTATAACTCAAACATGTCTTTACTGGTTGGAGGTAGGGACTATACATAGGTCTTTACTTCATGCCCACAGGCGGGAACTGAGGGGAGATCAGTACCCACAGTACTATTTATACCCCTATGGCCAGGAGTGGTACTGCGTATCACTACGCCCAACAAGTAGTGCAGTCCTGTCCATAGGTTCAAAGTAGCACACATATTACATACACAACATTCCTCCCTTCCTAGCTTTACAGTCATCTCCCCATTTAACATAACGTAATAACATATATACATATATAACTTCAGGTTTACATAACAGAATAACATAGATACATAGATAACTTCATGTCAAAACAGATCACAGATTCAGTCTCTGCGGAAAACAGTTCACAGATTCAATCTCTGTGGTGGAGGCGGTTCACGTTGCTGGAGTGACTCATTCAATAGTCCTTCCATGGATTTAACAGTTTGAACTTCCGAACTGAATTGGCTCCGTTCGGAGGGACCACGTGTGTGATCTGGTAGAGGTAATAATGGTTCAGATGGGTCATCTTCTGTTTCGACTTTTCCTTTTCTGCTTCTTGGAGACTCTCTGGGCTCCACTGTCAGCTGCCAGCTGCATGCGCAGTTCCTCCTTCTCTCCCTCCTTTTTCCGTAGTAGAGCCACCTTCTCCCGATGTTCCGTAGACTTTCGGTGCTCCTCCATGATTTCTGTATGGTGGGAGTCGAAGTTACAAGTTGGGCAGGACAGGACATAGTAATATTCGGTGTCGTCCTGATCTAGGCCAGCGAGAGGGTCTTCTATTTCCTCCATACCCAGCTGGGCGTTAGCCAGCTTTTGTTCCAAGTCCAGACATCTTTCCTGAAGAGACTTCTTCATGCGTACCTCTTCATCCAGCTTTTTCTGGGCTTTCAGCAAGTCGTTTACTAATGGCCTCATTTGAGATTTTACTACTTCAACTTCTTTTGGAGATTGATTGATCGGACTATTCAATCCCTCTACCGGAGCAGCTGTTTCAGCGGTCTGTTGTTCTACGTTGACGTGAGTCAGCGTACTTTTGGCATCCAAGGGCTGCTCTGTTGCAGTCATCTCAGTCTGTGTTGCCACCTCAGCTCTTCCAATAACCTTTGAGAGCTCCGAACCCCTTTCGTTTGAATATTGAAGTTCGTGTTCAAGTTTTTCCCATTTCAGAGTCCTGTCCTTCAGCATATGCAGGAGTTGGCTGACCGTTAACTCCTCTGACATCAGACGTTTTGTGTGCTCCTGCTCCATTTTCTCCATCAGCTGCTTCTGTTGTCTTTCCAGATTCTCCAACTCTATATCAAAGAACTCTTTCGTTGCATTCAACTCTTGCTCACAACGGCGAAGCATTTGTTCTAATTGCTGTTGTAGTTTGAAATGGAGTTGAGTTCGAGCCCGGTGTCCCTCAGAAATGGGCACATCAGTAGACTTGCCAGACTCAGAATCCACAGTTAAACTATGTTGTTGTTGCTCAGTGGAATTCTGTGCTGAAACTTTGTCTTTTGCACCTGAGTTGGGCTTACCATCATCCGTTCCAGAGTCTGGGCCGACTATCTTCACCGAGTTCTCACTCGTTATTGTTTGTAGGAAATGCCAGTCCATATTCATTTTCCTAATCCACTCCCGTCCTAGTAGTGGAGAACCTCCTTCAGATATCACATATAAGTCCATTATTTGACTGTCTTCGCCCTTGTGGACCACTGCAACCTCTATTTTCCCGATGGGGTACACTCTTTGCCCCGTGTATGTTTTCAATATAATCCCCGTATCCTGTAGGGGAATATGTTGGAATAACTTTCCGTAATCTTTCTTATTTATGACCGTCAATGCCGATCCAGTGTCCAATTCCAGTTTTACTTGGACTCCTTCTATCTGAAGAGTGACCCAAATTGTCTGGAGGTCTGCACCCTTACCAGCGTTGAGTACTCTTAAGCTAGCCAGTTCATTACAGCTTAAGCTAGCCAGTTCATTACTGCTAGCGTCTGAATTGGACTCCTGTTCGGTCACCTTGTGTACCTTTGCGTATTTTCCTTGCGGTGACTTCTTGTTGCTGGTCTTCTTCCCTGACCTGCATACTCTAGCTATATGTCCAAGCCTACCACAAGTTCTACATTCTTGGTTTTTAAACCAACACTGGTTCTGATCATGCGTTGTCTTTCCACAACGATAACATTTGCCAGAACTCACACCCAATTTGTGTGCACTGAGCTCCGGTGACCGTAGCTGCATTACTGCCGTGCCTCTCGCTGCGGCTTCGTGTGCTGCTGCCATAGTGACCGCCTTCTCAAGTGTCAGCTCATTCTCCTCTAGCAGTCGCTTTTGTGTATCCTGTTTAAATAAACCACACACAAATTTGTCTCGAAGTGCCTCTGTCAGTCCCGTTCCAAACTGGCAATATTTCGCTAATTTACGCAATTCCAGCAAATAATCAGCATTGCTTTCATGCTGTAGCTGCCTTCTGTCATAAAATTTAAATCGTTCCGCTAGCATCAGCGGCGTGGGGTTTAGATGATCTTTCAGGACAGTAACAATCTCATCGAACGTCTTATCCGCCGGTTCATCTGGTGATAACAGGTGTTTCAATTGCCCGTATGTCTTCGCACCCATTAAATTTAATAATGTTAGAGCTTTATCTTGGTCATGAATTTTATTGGCCTTACAATAATTTTTTTACTCTTTCAACATATATGGCCCAATCTTCGAGGTCACTATCAAAGGTGCTAATATTCCCGTGTTTAGGCATTGTAGATTTGCAATTTCTCAGATTTTATTTTGTTTACTTGTTATCAAAGATGGCGGCTTCCCGCTCTTGCCGTCGTCCTCCGCCCACAAAATGGTGGTTTTCCCGCGCTTGGCGGTCTTCACCCGTCCCCCGACGCCGTCTCCCTTCAGCCCCCGAGTGCGGCCCTTATCTTCGCCGCGATCGATAGCCCGCGCTGTGCACCGCGGCTCTCGCACCTTGAGCTTCTGCAGCCGCCGCGCCTTTCAGTCCGAGTGCGGCCCTTATCTTTGGTCCCGATCGCTGACCCGCGCTGCGCCTCGCACTTGAAGCGGCTCCCGGGCTCTGGCTCACCAGCTCGCGCGGCTCACCGCGGCTCTTATCAGGGATTGCGATCGCCCTTATCTTCTCCAACTTCCCCAGCCCTGTCTTTGCAGCCAACACTGCACGGCTTACCCCACCACCTAGGTTGAACAAGGAAACTGCAGAAAGACTTCTGTCAGTCGCTGGAAGCTGTCAGGATGTTTGCTGCACTCCAGTGCTCAGTCGCTGACGGAGGCTTCAGAGTCCTAAAGCCTGTCGCTTCTAGTGGGGTGGTGATGTTTGAAACCTCTCTTCAACTGCCGCAGGGTAAGAACCTGACTCGTCGCCAGTGTTAAGTATGTGTATTGTATTGAACAATTAACACAAAGACTTAAATGTATAACTCAAACAGGTCTTTACTGGTTGGAGGTAGGGACTATACATAGGTCTTTACTTCATGCCCACAGGCGGGAACTGAGGGGAGATCAGTACCCACAGTACTATTTATACCCCTATGGCCAGGAGTGGTACTGCGTATCACTACGCCCAACAAGTAGTGCAGTCCTGTCCATAGGTTCAAAGTAGCACACATATTACATACACAACATAACCCATGCTGTACCTGCCCTGGGAGTGTTTCATGGGACAGTGTAGAGGGGGCTTTACTCTGTATCTAACCCATGCTGTGCCTGCCCTGGGAGTGTTTGATGGGACAGTGTAGAGGGAGCTTTACTCTGTATCTAACCCATGCTGTACCTGCCCTGGGAGTGTTTGATGGGACAGTGTAGAGGGAGCTTTACTCTGTATCTAACCTGTGCTGTACCTGCCCTGGGAGTGTTTGATGGGACAGTGTAGAGGGAGCTTTACTCTGTATCTAACCCATGCTGTACCTGCCCTGGGAGTGTTTGATGGGACAGTATAGAGGGAGCTTTACTCTGTATCTAACCCGTGCTGTACCTGCTCTGGGAGTGTTTGATGGGACAGTGTAGAGGGAGCTGTACTCTGTATCTAACCCGTGCTGTACCTGCCCTGGGAGTGTTTGATGGGATAGTGTAGAGGGAGACTTACTCTGTATCTAACCCATGCTGTACCTGCCATGGGAGTGTTTGATGGGACCATGTAGAGGGAGCTTTACTCTGTATCTAACCCGTGCTGTACCTGCCCTGGGAGTGTTTGATGGGATAGTGTAGAGGGAGCTTTACTCTGTATCTAACCCGTGCTGTACCTGCCCTGGGAGTGTTTGATGGGACAGTGTAGAGGGAGCTTTACTCTTTATCTAATCCGTGCTGTACCTGTTCTGGGACACGTGGCAGATTTAATTTAACCCAGAAAAGTGCAAAGTGATACATGTTGGTAGAAAGAATGACGAGAGACAATATAAACTAAAGGGTACAATTCTAAAGAGGGTGCATGAACAGAGAGACCGGGGGATATGTGTGCACAAATCGTTGAAGGTGGCAGGGCAGGTTGAGAAAGTGGTTAAAAAAGCATCCGGGATCCTGGGCTACATAAATAGAGGTACAGAGAACAAAAGTGTGGAAGTTATGATGAACCTGTATAAAACACTGGTTCGGCCTCAACTGAATTATTGTGTCCAATTCTGGGCACCGCACTTTAGGAAGGATGTGAAGGCCTTAGAGAGGGTGCAGAAAAGATTTACGAGAATGATTCCAGGGATGAGGGACTTCAGTTACGTGGATGGAATGGAGAAGCTGGGGATGTTCTCCTTAGAGCAGAGAAGATTGAGGGGAGATTCAAAATCATGAGGGGTCTGGACAGAGTAGATAGAGAGAAACTGTTCCCATTGGCGGAAGGGTTGAGAACCAGAGGACACAGGTTTAAGGTACACACTTGTCTATTGATTGTGCTCCAAGTTGGGTGGAGTCAGCTGCTGCCATGAATTTGTTATTTCAGAAGGGGAATTTCAGCCAGTCACATTTCTTCATTCATTGGAATTCGGCACCAGTGGAATCTGAGCCTGGCTCCTGTCTCACCCACTGCTCGATCATCAGCATGCCTGTGAAATGAGAACTTGCATCACACACACCTCACCTTTACCACAAAACACAACCACGCTCAACAGAACACATCACCAAAATATCCAGGGCCATTGTCGGAGACAGAAACTCTCACACAAAATACACAAATAAAGGCATCAAATACACTGCCTGCTGTACATTTAACCCGTGCTGTACCTGCCCTGGGAGTGTTTGATGGGACAGTGTAGAGGGAGCTTTACTCTGTATCTAACCCGTGCTGTACCTGCCCTGGGAGTGTTTGATGGGACGGTGTAGAGGGAGCATTACTCTGTATGTAACCCGTGCTGTACCTGCCCTGGGAGTGTTTGATGGGACAGTGTAGAGGGGGATTTACTCTGTATCTAACCCCGTGCTGTACCTGCCCTGGGAGTGTTTAATGGGACAGTGTAGAGGCAGCTTTACTCTGTATCTAACCCGTGTTGTACCTGCTCTGGGAGTGTTTGATGGGACAGTGTAGAGGGAGCTTTACTCTGTATCTAACATGTGCTGTACCTGTCCTGGGACTGCTTGATGGGACAGTGTAGAGGGAGTTTTAGTCTGTATCTAACCTGTGCTGTACATGCTCTGCGACCATTTGATGGGACAGTGTATTGGGAGCTCTACTCTCTATCTATCCCGTGCTGTACATGCGCTGGTTGTGTTTGATGGGACAGTGTAGAAGGAGCTTAACTAGTCAGTGTAGAAATTAAAGCATATTTCAGATGAATCCGTGTCTAGAGGAATGGTGCAAGGAGGGGGGATTCAAATTCCTGGGACATTGGAACCGGTTCTGGGGGAGGTGGGACCTGTACAAACTGGACGGTTGCAACTGGGCGGGACCGGGACTGGTGTCCTAGGGGGAATGTTTCCTAGTGCTGTTGTGGAGGGTTTAAACTAAAATGGCAAGGTGTTGGGAACATGTACAGCGAGACAGTGGAAAGGGAAGCAAGGATAGAAACAAAACACAGAAGAAAAAAAGCGAAAGTTGAAAGCAGAGAAATCAAGGGTGTAAATCAAATAGGGCTACAGTAAATAATAATTCTCAAAGGACTGAGAGGTTTAAAAAAACAAGCCTGAAGGCTTTGTGTCTTAATGCGAGGAGCATTTGTAATAATGTGGATGAATTAGGTACGCAAATAGAGGTAAACGAATATGATTTGATTGGGATTACGGAAACATGGCTCCAGGGTGGCCAAGGCTAGGAACTCAACATCCAGGGGTATTCAATATTCAGGAAAGATAGGCAAAAAGGAAAAGGAGGTGGGGTAGCATTGCTGGTTAAAGAGGAGATTAACACAATTGTAAGGAAGGATATTAGCTCTGATGATGTGGAATCTGTATGGGTAGAGCTGAGAAATACCATGGGGCAGAAAACGTTAGTGGGAGTGGTATATAGACCTCCAAACAGTAATGCAGAGGTTGGGGATGGCATTAAAAGGGAAATTAGAGAAGCGTGCAATAAGGGCACAGCAGTTATCATGGGTGACTTTAATCTACATATAGATTGGGCTAACCAAATTAGTAACAATACTGTGGAGGAGGAATTCCTGGAGTGTTTACGGGATGGTTTCCTGGACCAATATGTCGAGGAACCAACTAGAGATCAGGCCATCTTAGACTGGGTATTATGTAATGAGAAAGGATTAATTAGCAATCTTGTTGTACGAGGCCCCTTGGGTCGGAGCGATCATAATATGATAGAATTCTTCATTAAGATGGAGAGTGAAGTAGTTGACTCAGAGGCTAGGGTCCTGAATTTAAATAAAGGAAACTACAATGGTATGAGGCGTGAGTTGGCTAGGATGGATATGGGGAATGTCACTTAAAGGGTTGATGATGGATAGGCAATGGCAAACATTTAAAGATCGCATGGATGAACTACAGAATTTTTTCATCCCTATTTCGCATAAATATAAAACAAAAAAGGTGACTCAACCGTGGCTAACAAGGGAAATTAGGGACAGCATAAGATCGAAGGAGAGGTGTAGGGGGTTTCTCTTGCTCGTTCTGGTCTCCTGCCAGGTTTCGTGCAATAATTACCCTTGAGTGGTTCGACCCACTCCCCCTACGGTTCTAGGCCTTGGACTTAGGTGCAGGGAACTGTAGTGCAGAGAATAACTCAATAGACCAGGTTGAATAGCACAAAATGGATGCTTTTATTTTTAAACAGTTTGAAGCATTACGAAATACATGTCATAGGCACAGATTAAAGTTACTACAATCATACACAAATTTATGAACTTAACTCTATGGAAATGGGGAACACACGGCACATCGTAAAAGGGGAAACACATTACGAATACCCTTAACTCCCTCCCCTATACCTAAACTAAGTTTCGGCCTGGGGAACTTGGGATCATGCTCACCACTCTCGAAATCGCGAAAAAGGGGGTTCGCAGCCTTTTGGCACCGCTTTCCGTCGTCACGTGGATTTGGAAGCTTCTGGCGCAGTCGATATTTTCTCTCCCTCGAGGCGGTGGGGTAGACACAGCCTCGATGAGCGCTCGTCAAGGTTGAGATCCACTATTTGGGTTCATGGAGCAGACTTAGATGCAGGCTGCTGAAGAAGTGCATGCACATGGGAGAATCTTTTGGCCTGGATCGCCGGTCCTCCAGAGGGTTTCTTCTCCGTCGGCCTGGGTCGTCGATGATCTCCCGACCTCAGTACCCGGGCCACCCTCGTCGTCTTCTCGTCGTGGCCGAGCCTTGTTTGGCTGAACACCGACCACGTTGTCTTTTCACCGAAACCGTCCGTCTTTAGAAAGACGAAAACGTTTTCATCGATTCTGCATCTGCCGAAGTGGAAGAGGCGCCGATCCTGGCACCGTCCGTCCTTCGTTCGTTCCTTGTAGGAGAAGTCCTTGAAGAAAAGTCAAGTTCGAAGTTGTTCCAGTAGAAGCGAAGTAACATAGAAGTCGAAGTTTTCCAAGTCCGAAGTCCGAAGTCTTTCAAGTCCGAAGTCCGAAGTAGAAGTAACGTAGATGGACTTTCAATCCATAGTTATACTCTTTTGGGACAGTCTTATCTCCCGCCAAATCATAGTCCTGTCTTTGTATTAATTTTGGCGGGCAGAAATCTCTGCAGGGGCGCTTTGTCTTGTAACGGAGCCGGTGATAACTTAAACTGGCCTTCCTGGCCGATAATGTCTTTTAATGTCTTTTTCATTGTCACCGCGGCTCGGTTCGCATATTGATCGGTCCGGAGATTTTCCTTGATGGCTGCTAAATGGTTTTTCCTTTGTACAATAAATGGGTATAAGTGTTTTTGCATTGTCCGCCCATATCTTGATGGGCCCCATCCTGTACTTAGAATCCATTGAATATGTATGCTGTTGCTCTGAGTTTCAGTTCCCAGATACTGGCTTTCGCGGGCTTACTGTCTTCAATCCACAAGCCAGTCTGGCTTGCAGTAACAGAAATAAAATGGTTCATAAACTGATCACGGGGCCTGGCGGCCATTTTGTATGCCCTTTTATCAAAGGTTTTTCTGTGCAAGCTTACTTTGGTCAATAAACAGTCTTATTTCATCCAGTTTTCTTGCGTGATTTTTGCGGAAAATTTCGAATCTTACAGGCCCCCCTGTGATACTGATAGCTTGCTTAAAGTATCAATAATCCTTGGTGAGCAAATTTTCCCTGATTCCCCACATCCAAACATTCCTGGCACTTAACTATCTATGACCCTCACGACACATGCAGTTCCCATTTCCGAAGAAAACGAAAATTATCTTTTGCACATTTGGACCATCATAGACAGCATATCTTAAACTATAACACATTCATCTGTCAGATGTGCGGGGGTTGATACCCCCTTGCGTCATCTGTATACACCTTTTATTAATCCATAACAATACTTAAGAACGACTAATAACATAACAATACTTATTTCCTTATAACCCAAAACAAACACAAAAGAAAACGCGAATGGTCAGAAAAGAAAAAAAAAAATTTTTTAAATGGAGGGATGCTTAATCTTATACTAGCAGCTTAAAGTGGGGTGTCTTCTTCCCCCATTCGTACATAGCGTTCTCTCCATTCTCCTGCGTTCTCGTGCCTCTGGAGGCGTTTGCCTCTCTTGCAATGCACGACGAGCAAAAATATCACAATTAAAACCTGACACACTACTAGGATGTGGGATGCTATTCTAATCCAGGCTGGGACCTCTATGTTGGTGAACAAGTCCCACCATGGTGGGATGGTTATGTCCAATATGTCTTTTCCTATCTCTAAAGTCTTCTGCTCCAGTGTGTAGAAATGTTTCTGTGAAACTATAACGGCTTTTAAAATCTTTGCTAGGTGTTCGGGAAGAGGGGGAATGACATAACCAAAATGCGCGACAAATCGCTGTAAGTCTGTGAAATTCTCTTTGATAGTGATGTGAACGGTGGAGGGCGCAGGAATGGGGACAATTCGTTGTTGTGCCACTTGAACCTCGGCCCTGGGTTTGAAACAGAAACTGCTATCACCGATCGAACACCACTCGTGTTGTCCGTATCGGTACTGAGGCGCTGCAGTGGTGACGCAGTATGTCCCACCCCCGATGTAGTATGAACAGCTCTGATGGTCAAACAAGTGAAAAGCACACCATATCTCTTGACAAGGCTCCGTCCTCGCTTTACCTCGAAAGGCCCGAAATAGTCCACCCCTACGTTTGTAAATGGGGGCTTGTCTGGTAACAAATGGTCTTCAGGCAGGTCTGCCATTTTCTGCTCCCCAGCTCTAGCGTGTAACCGTCTGCAAACAATGCATTCAGAGAGTATTTTTCTTATTATGGAATTAGCTCCTGGAATCCAGTATCTTTGTCTTAGCTTCGCAAGCACGTGATTCCTCCCACTGTGTCCAATACTCTGGTGTATATGCTGAAGAATGAGGGTAGCAACCCGGAGGTCCTTAGAAAGGATAGCAGGATGCTTGGCCTCCTCTGGCATAGCAGATTTGTTTAGTCTCCCTTCCACCCTCAGTACTCCATCTTGCAGTGTAGGGTCCAGCTTGTAGATATGACTACCTTTCTTGATTGGAGTATTTCGCTGTAGAGCTTCGATTTCTTCTGGGTATCTTTGTCTTTGACTGAAGCGAACTATCTCCTTCTCAGCCTTGGCCAAATCCTCCACGGTCAATGAATTCTTGCCCAATGTGGTCTTGTGATGATGCGTATACTGCTGTAGAAGCATTCTCTGCTTATCAGGGTTACTTTCAGGCTGACTGATAGTGGCTCGGTACTCTTTTCTCTTATCGCTCAGGTGTAGCAGCAACTCTTTCAACCTTAGAAACCATGCAACTGCTTTCCTCAACTGGTGCCATCCTGAGAAATGGTTAACAAGCTTGTTCACTGTGTCAAAGTTCTCTTTCGTATTTATGAGATTTACTGTGACTGATCTCTTGACTTCGACGTCGTCTTCAGCAATCTGACTTGGCATATCTGGTCTTTCTGGCCATGATCTCTCTGTTTCCAGCAGAAAACTTGGGCCTTGTATCCAAGTTTCACTCCTCATGAAGTTTTCAGCCTTCAATCCTCGTGAGGCTTGATCTGCTGGGTTTAATGAGGTGTTTACGTACCTCCATTGAGATGGTTGTGTAGCTTCTCTAATGGATGAGATTCTGTTTGGTACGAAGGTCTTGAAGCGTATCTTCTCATTCTCTATATACTTCAGCACCGTCGTGCTATCCGTCCAGAAGACAGATTCTTCTAATGGGAGCTGTAACTCTTTCCGCATCACCTGGTCAACTTTAACTGCAACAACCGCTGCCGTCAATTCCAGTCTCGGGATGGTGACCTGCTTCAGCGGAGCCACCCTGGATTTCCCCATGAGGAAGGCACAATGTTTCTGGCCCTGTTGATTTGTCAGCAAGAGGTAAGTAGCCGTGCCATAGCCGTCCTCACTGGCGTCCGAGAAATTATGTAGTTGAGCCGTCTTTGTAACTCTGAAACTCGCGGGCTTGATGCATCTACTGACGTTGAAGCTAGAAAGTTGTTGCAAATCTGTCAACCATCTGTGCCATCTCTGAGCTTGACCTTCTGGGATATCTTCATCCCATCCTCTCTTGTCTCTACACAGCTCTCGTAGCATCAGCTTCAACGGCAGAATGAGTGGTGCCAGGAATCCAAGAGGGTCGTAGATGGAACTGACCACGGAGAGAATCCCTCGTCTTGTGGATGGTCTTTCGTTCACCATTATCCTGAAGTCGAACGTGTCTGACTCGATGCACCATTGTACACCAAGAGCTCTCTCGATAGGAAGGACATCGTGGCTCAGGTCCAGATCTTTGACTTCAGTGGCTCTTTCCTTTTCTGGGATAGAAGCTAGAACTGCTCTGCTGTTGCTTATCCACTTAGTCAGATGGAATCCTCCATTCGAACACAGAGTTCTAAGGTCTCTTGACAGTGCGATGGCATCGTCTTCTGTTGACACGGACTTCAGACAGTCGTCGACATAAAAGTTTCTGAAGATTGTCTCCACAGCCTCTGATGGTGCTTTGCCTTTGCCATCTTCTGCAGTTTTTCTGAGAGCGTAGCTTGCACAGCTGGGAGATGATGTGGCTCCGAACAAGCGTACGGCCATTCTACATTCCACCATCGCTTGACTAACGTCGCCATCTGGCCACCAAAGGAAGCGCAGAAGATCAGCATCTTCATCAGGGATTCTAACTTGGTAGAACATTGATTCTATGTCTGCCATCATGGCAACGAGCTCTTGTCTAAACCTAGTCAAGACGCCAATGAGGGTATTAGTAAGATCAGGACCTTGAAGCAGCTGGTCATTCAGTGAAGTTCCTCTGAATGAGGCGGCGCAGTCAAACACTACACGGATCTTTTTCTTCTTTGGGTGATACACCCCGTGATGAGGAATGTACCAGACCCTTCCATCGTCTCTGTTCAACTGTTCCTCGGGCACCTTTACAGCATAGCCTTTCGCTATGATGTTTCTCATGAAGTCTTTGTAGTCTTCGTGAAAGTCGGGGTTCTTGTTCAGCTTTCTCTTTAGACTGATGGCGTGTTGCTCTGCTATGCAGCGATTGTTCGGCATCTTCGCGGTCTGTCTTCTCAGTGGCAAACCAATGTGATAGTGGCCATCAATGAACTGTGTAGACCTTGTCATCAAACCCATGAACTGATGGTCTTCTTGTGACATCTCTGTCTTTTCCTCACAGCTGCGTTCTGAGAAGTCTGCGTTGAACTGCTGTATCAACAGCTCTTCAATGCTTGCGATAGAGATGCGATTAACTGTGACGTTTTGTCGTTCCTCCTTGTTCGACTTGTGGCCATCATCTCTCCTTACCGGTCCATTGATTACCCATCCAAGGGCTGTCCTGACGGCGTAGGGTCCGTCATCCTTGCTGTTTATCACCTGCCATGGCTCCATAGTTTTGTAGGCATTGGTTCCAATTAATAGGCCAATTTCTGCTTCAATGTATGGGAGACGCACCTTTTCTAGGTAAGGCCATCTATCCACATCCTTCTGCAGGGCTAGGTTCCCTATTCTAACAGGAATCTCCCTCTGTGTGAAAACATTAGGCAGGTCTATGAAGTCCTTCTCTTCAAGTCCACACACTTCTAGGTCTGACAGGATATAACTTTGCATTGACTTCTCATGACCCATGGTGCGTAATAGGATTTCTGTTCTTCTGCCTCTAGCGTTCAGCTGTCGCATGAGTGATTCTGTACAGAACGTTGCTGAACTACCTGGATCCATGAAGGCGTAAGTCTCCACAACCTTCTCACTCCTCTTAGACTTGATCCTTACTGGTACGATGGCAAGAATACAGTCACTGTCACCGGCCCCAGTGAGTCCACAAGTCTCTGGTTCTAGCGACACCAGAGCACTTGAAACAACCTTCTCGTCGGTATTGTTTTCTTCACTCTTCTTAGAGACTTGTTCTTCTTTATGGATATGCAGCAGACTGGGATGTTTCCGAGTGCACTCTCTGCATGTTGTTCTTTGCTTACAGTTTCTACTCAGGTGCCCCTGAGAGAGACATCCAAAACATAGGCCGTTGCACTTCAGGAATTCGATTCTGTCCTTATGTGGCTGTGCTTTGATGTCGCTGCAGAAATCCAATGTATGATTCTTCTGGCAGAATAAGCATGGATTCTGAAAGGCATTAGCAGGCGTCACTGTGCTGCTCTTTTTGGGAGATGAGTTCTGGGGCCTTTCTTCCTCGGCCTGAGTGACGATAGTTGCAAAGCTGCTTCCCCTGGAACCACCTTTCCTGAGAGTCTTTGATTCAGCAGGCTTGGCTTTCACTCTTCCATCGGTGGTCGGGCTGACATCCTGGATGTTTCCAAACAATGGGTCCCTAGCAATTTTAGCCTGTTTGTCTATGAAATTCACTAAGTCTGCAAACCTGGCTCTACTTTTCCGTCTCTCCATTATCTCAAAGGCTGTTCTTCTCCATTGTTCTCTCATCCTGTAAGGAAGCTTAGAGATGACGATTCTCATAGTCGTAGGATTGTCCATCTCTTCCATGAATTCAACATCCTCCATGGTGTTGCGACATCCTATGAGGAAGAGAACATATGCGTTCAATGCCTCTCCGTCTTCCGATCTGATCTGTGGCCACTTGGTAGCCTTTTCGATATATGCAGTGGCTATCTTCAGCTCGTTACCATAGTGCTCCTGCAGCAACTTCCTGGCTTCTATGTATCCCCGGTCCGGTCTCATGTGTTCACAGCTTCTGACCAGGTCTTGTGGCTTACCACTGGTGTACTGTCCCAGGTAGTACAACTTATCACTGCTGCTCTCTGTTTTGGAGTCAATGGCTTGTTCAAAGGATCTGATGAAGGGCTTATACTTGAGTGGGTCACCTTGGAACACTGGTAAGTCTCTTTGAGGGAGTCGAAACAGATTCTGTTGTTTTACAAGCATCTCTGTAATTTCGTTCTGACGTTGCATCACTCGGTATAGGCTTCTCCCTGTGTCTTCAGGCCTCTGGTGGTCATCAGCAGGGTCTAGTCTAGACCGTCTGATGTCTGGGGTAGCATCACGTGCTCCTGTTAGTGGAGAGGCCACTCTTCCACGCTGTAATGCCAGGGGATTGCCTTCGGGCTCTGTTGTAACTCTTGAAGGTGCCCTGGATCCAACTCTATGTGACGACGTTGACTGGCAGTGGCTCCCGCCATCCCGTGAGCCTTCATAATCTTCGTACGCACTCAACCTGGCGTCTGAGACCTCGATAGCTGTTTTTATCTCCAGCTGTTCTTTCTTTGCCTGCACCTGGGCCCGTTGGGCCTGCAGTTGGGCCTCTTGGACCTGCAGTTGGGCCTCTTCCCGTTCAAGAGCTTGCTTCTCCGCTAAAGATGCTGCGCGCGCCATCAACGCCACCCGTTCAGCCTCCGCTCTCATGCGTCGTGACGAGCTTGTGGTAGAAGCGACTGACCTGCGTCCAGAAACAGAGCTACCTTCTTTTCGATTTTTGCTCGGTCTGGCGGAAGTCTCTGAAATGCTATCGTCTTCATCGTCAACTTTATCTTTCTCTGCTGTATCAGCGTCTTGACGAATCTTTAACATCCACTGTTCCGTGGCCTTGATATAGTCCTTAATGCTGGTTGATTTAAGATCAAACCAGTTGTGCTGATCAGCGTTTCCCTCTTCTTCAGGCAGAAGTGCTAATACATCTTCATTGAGTACATTAAATTCTTCATGCAGCTTGGAGAAATCGTAATACATCATGTCTTCAGCTTTCTTAATATTAGCATTATCTTCCATGAGACGATCGATTATCTTCATTTTTCCAGTTATCTGAGCTAATTTAGCCTTCCTTGCACCTATGCTTCTATGTAACTTCTCTTCCATTGCCTTTGGGGTGAGCTTTATTTCCCTCTTTTGGCCAGCAATCTTTCTGGCTGATGGAAGCTCCTGGCTCCGTAAGGCCTCGGCCATTTTACCCGCAGCTCTTATTTAGCTTCTCAATAGAATGAACAAAGCAAGTAGCAGTCACTGTACCTTCGCTTTCTTATATTGTCGTCTGGCTCCGTGACCATTCGGGTATACGTTCGCCGACGATTCCGTCCCTTCCTTCTTAGGGAGCAAGTTTTTGACTAATGTAGTGGCGCTTCCTAGTTTCCAAACAGGCAGCCACTGAGCTGTGGGGTTTTTTAACAACGAGTAGACACGTGTCGAAATAAAACGTTCCCAAACGTAGCTTTGTCTTTTAAACTGTTTACTATAACACTTAACAAACAGAATTACAAAGCAAACACGTATAAACGAACACGGTCAAAAACTGTACTGCTCCAAACCTCACAGCTTCTGCCTCCTTCAACCACGTGCAGTTTAAACTGTAAAATGGCTGCACCCATGTGTGGCTTAGGGACTGTTCCATTGTGGCAAGAATGAAGGGGGTGTCTCGGACTATACTACTGGAGCAAGAACATAGGGGGTTTCTTAATACAATAAGTCGGTCAGATAAATTAACTGTATTATGCCATTTAACCACTATTTTAAAGTATTTTCTTAAGCTTTTATGGCTCTTACACCCGATATACGCTACCTGCAGGGGCACATGGTCCTCTGCCATGGCCTCCATGGTGCAATTTACCGGCTTCGCGCTAGCAGTTCTGAACCCGCACTGTGGTTTCAAAAAGGCATTCAAGTGCTGGGGACACAGGATGATGTGTGCTCCCCGGCTCCGACATCCCGAGAGGTCGGTGCCTGTCATCGTACGCTCCCATCTGATGACGTAAGGTGGGACCACTGCGTAACGAATGTGTGCGCCCCCCTGAATGAGTCCAATGTTCTCTACTCTGTATACCGGGGCGGGCTTTGCTGCGGGACCCAACACCGGCATTCTTACTACTATTCCCATGATAGTGTGATTTGAATGTCCGCAGTCCACTGGGACTGGGTATGCTTCTGCGGCTAGTCTGAGCTGGCACGGGCTTAATGCATTCTCAAAGGGGTGGAGCGCTTGCAAGTGCTTGTTGCTGATCCAGGACGGGACCAAACCCTGTTTTAAATCCTCCAGATTACTGCGGCCCTCGCCCAGTAACCACGCCCCGTACAGCACACAGGCCTCGTTTTGCGCAGCTTGATCGGACGCATTCCGATCCTCCTTAATGAGCGCATTTACCGTTCTCGCGTGTTTCTCCAGCTCAGCAATTATATCCTTAAAGTGTAGTGTCATGGCCTGGTCCTCATGCAACTCAGAACCCACTACCTTATTTTCGTCTGTCAGTATGTTCCTTAACTGGGCCTTTAAACCATTGATCTGTGTCTGCAGCTCCACGTTATCTAGAGCGTTGACAACAGATGTCCCGGAATTAAAAGCAGTGAATATGTCATTTACAGTACCCCTTCTTTGCCTCCCGACTCGATCCAAAACTTCTGGCGGTGTGGTGCATAATTTGTCTCTGTCGATGTCGGCAAAGTCAAATTCGTAAAACTGTCTAAACATTCGGGTTAACAGGACATTGTATAATTGTTCCGTTTCTTTGGGACACCACTCCGGCAATCGTACCTCAGTGAGATTTAAAATCACTGAGGCCACCGCGTAGTGTACCCCTTGGTACAGCACCTGACCGGTGGGTACCAATACTAAACCGTTCCCGGGTCCCTTGGTGGTGGTTGGGCACCCTCCTTTCTGGGCTAGTGCTACCGGAAGCGTGGGCAGGGGCTTGCGTGGGCGGGTGATGAGTTCAGTGGCGTTTACCGGAATAGGGGAGTATGGGGCTCCGCACGCTCGAGTGCTAACATCCCATCTCATCCCCTTCCCTTCATCCTGCCACTGCCTCTGGAAGAAGATGGATACGCCCTTGGGGCAGACGTGTCTCGAACCCCACATACAGACATATATTCCTTCATCTGGTTCCCACCATTTGTCCCAACACACACGTAATTGTCCGTGAGTCCCCGTAATAGTCCGATGGGTATTATTACCCAGTTGCTCCCACTCGACCGTAGAGTTTCTCATGTCCTTTCCCAGCTTTCGTAGCCACCACCATCGCCTTAGTGGTACGTTCCCATTGCACACCAGACAAATCCTCTTTCCCACGGTAACGCTGACTCTGGGTGCAAGGATCCTCACCCGAGGGCACGTTAACGAAGCCTCTTGGTAGGCAAAACCGAAATTGCTGGAATATTCCGTAGAATTCGTTCCCAGCCAACCTGGCCATCTCCCTTGGTGGAAGTAGGTGGCGGTTTCCTCAACCTCTCGCTCCCCTGTCCCATCCGTTGCGATGGGGGCCGTGTCCCCGGAGCACCCGAAAATGATGACGTCCTTGGTGCGGCCTCGGTAGGCCCACCCGCACCCGATCGCCATGAACGCGATGAGAATCTTTTCCATCATATCCCAGGTTTCTGTAACCAATAAAATGATGTAGCCGGGCTCCCAATAGGTGCTGGCCTAATTAACTGGACGCACGGGTTCCTGGACCCCGCTCCCAAACAAAACACACATATCGGGCAGACTTTGAAAAATCGTACTCTTAACACATCTTAACGCTATATACATTTCCTTAAATTATCGCCATAATTACCTAACTTAACTTATGTACAGCGCCGCCCTCTGCGGGGCGGCTTGCCTAATCCCTGTGAGGTCTGTCGTGCGCCACACCCTGTGGTGGGGCTGCACTGATCTTTGGCTTTGATCCCCCGCAGCCTGTCGCTGCTGAACGGGGATCATGTCTTCCTGGGGCTGTTCTAAACCGTGGTTGGGAAAGATGGGGAGAATCTGGCCAAAATTATCTGGGCTGGGGCGCTCGAGCCGACCTACGAGGGGCTGCTTTGGGTTGGGCTCCCGGGGCCGATGGACCGGGGGTTGGGACTGCCACCGTCACAGCCTGTGGTTCCTCCACAGCTGCCGGCTCCAGCTCCCCTCCCTCAGGCTCCGCCCCCCCGGGGTCGGGATCTGTGGCTTCCGACTCCACCTCACCTGTCCCTACAGGTAGTGAGTCTCCGCCCCCATTCCCTACCTCCCCCAAGCTTGAGTCGAGGGCGGGATCGTCGTCCTCTGACTCTTCCTCCTCCGTGATTGGGTCTAAAACGAGGTTGAGCTGTTCGGGCTCTCTCCTGCCTAAATCCCATTCAAAAGATGAGACCTCCCACTCCAATGGGATGGCCTCTCCCTTCACACAGGCTATTGTTCCAGCCTGTGTGGTCTGTGACTCTGTTACAGTCTGAGGATCTTTGTTCTCAGACCTGGTCCCCTTTGATGGCCCTTGTGCACCCGGTTTAAACAGTTTACACCTCTTCATGTTGTTGTGTATGTAACCTGTTCCACCTTAAGAGAGCTTAAGCCTGTTCCACCTTAAGAGATGTACTACTTTCTCAGGCTGCTGTAGACGTAATACCGGGGGTGAACACACCGGTATATAAGCACTGTGCAGTAATCTTGTATTCAGTGTAGTCCCTACCTCCAACCAGTAAAGACCTGTTTTATTGTTACTGATTAAGTCTGAGTATTAATTACTTGAACAACTCACAGACTTAACACATGTGAAACCACCTTTTCCGTTGGGACACCTCTACTGTGCGAGTGGCGCAGACCGGTGGATTTTCCACCGATTCCGGTTCTTCCTCCTGGTCTACGGTACTCTCGCCAGCGCATAGGGTTAGACCCAAGAATTTTACTTCTCGCCGGCCAACCCGCGCCTTCGTAGGGGTTTTCTCAACACTTTCTATCTCCTCCACACTCGTACCCTCTCCCCAGAGACAATGATTTCTCAGGTCCACGTGGATCCCGTGGGCTACCAAGAAATCAGACCCCAGGACTCCCGTTCCACCTCCCACCTCCCACTTCATCAGGATGCACTTCCACGTGGTGCGGAGTGGTCCTAAACGAATGGAGAGGGGAAGGGAATGTGTGCCAGCCTGTTCTTCGCCCGTGAAGCCCAACAGACGATATGGGACCCCGGTGGACAGAGGCGAGGTGATGGGGTTATCTGCGTGGATCACGGTGCACGATGCGCCCGTGTCCAACAGATAGGTTTCCCTCACCTCCCCTACCTCCATCTCTACGAGGGGTCGTCTCCATGCGTCATGGCGGAGCGGACACAGGTAGATGGGCTGCGCCGACTCTAGTCATTTGGGTACAGCGATCGGAGCTTCGGGAGCGCCAACGCCGGTGGTGACAGCTATTTTCCCCTGCGAGATCATCAGAGACCGCATTGTCTGTATGATTGACTCGATCGCAGCGGGATCCACAACCGCACCACCCCCTGTGGTTGGGGCGGGGGCTACGGTTGGGTTCTGGACTGGTGCTGGGGCAGCGGTCTGGGCTTGTGCTTGTGCTGGTGCTGGGGTAACGGTCTGGCCGTGGGCTTGGACTTGGGCTTGGGCTCGGTCTTGGGCTGCGGCGAACGCTCTCTCTCTCTTATCCTTCCATGGATTCCTACAGTCCTTGCGCCAATGACCCTCCTTCCCACACCCGTAACAACTGCTGTTGGCTTGGGGAGGGCGATTTCCCTCCTGACGCCATTCCCTTTTAGCAGAGGCTGCGGGCCTCACCTCATGCACCTTTCCTTTTACAACAGGCGTTTTCTTGCCCTTGTTGTTTCTATAACTGATCGTGAGCTGGTCTAATACTAGATCCTCCGTGGAGCGGGCGTTAGTGGGGTCAAACCATGCTTTGGCCTGCTCCCTTACTACTGGCAAGCAACCTGCTACCAGGCATCGAAGCCAATGAGCTCTCTGTTCACCATCCAGCCCGGCCCGGGCCGGCCCGCCCGGGCAGCTGCGCCGATACACTGGCCACAACCTGTCGGCGAAAACCCGTGGGGGTTCCCCCTCTAGCTGCACTGTCTTTTCTAAATGGAGGAACGGAGTTCCGTCCCCCTCTCCCATGATCTCCAGAATCTCATCCCGTGGCAACTCATAGTCCCTGTGCCTTCTCTTGCTCTCGTCAGGGAGACACTGGAGGAGCGAACTGTCCAGGGAGAACAGCAGCATTTTAGACTGTTCAACCCCGTCGCAGTCATTGACTGCTGCGGTCTGCTCCACGTCCCTGAAATGCACGGAGGGATCTCCTGATTCGGAGAGTTTTGGGATGTGACTTATTTCTCTTAGCTGTCGTGCGCTATGGGGCATTACGATCTGACTCTCAAGGGGTCCGTCATCGCCATTCGCTTCATTTGGACCGAGCCTCCGGTGTCTGGTTGGACACATCGGCGCCGGCCCTGACTCTACTATCTGGGGTTGCTCTACCTCAGAAATCTCATCCTCTACCGTCTCCGTCTCCTTTCCCGGAGTCCAAGACTCATCATAAGCAGGAGGCGCAGAGGGTTCGGGAGTTGGTACCCCAACTGCCTCTTGTGGGATCGGTCTTTTGGATTCCTTGGCTAGCAATAGCTGACTCGCTGGTGGATTTATGAGACACACCAAGCCGTTTGCCTTGGCTAGGGCCGTTCTCAGGTCCTCTTGCTCCCAGCGGCAAGCACTGTGGTCGGTGCTCTCAGATCTATCCTCCATGGCCATCTTATATGCTGCCCTGGCTCCCAGAAGTTTTTCCTCTTGGGCCTCTATTTGCTTAGCTAGACGGAAACACCTCTCTCTCATTCTACCTTCACTGGCCTTGGCTTCAATGACCTGACATTTTATATATTCTACCCGGGTCTCGTGGCAGCGAATTATGGAGTGGCGTTCCTGATTCAGCGCGTTAAGCGCTTCAATCAGTTGCTGCCCTCCCGCAACCTTCTCCTCCACGTCTTTAAGCAAACTGTTGATCTGGGCTGTCTGTGCTGCAACGACCTGGTCCAAAAGCTGGACTTGCTTCTTGTAGCACATCAGCCAGACCGCCTTCTCTACAGATTTCTTATGCTCTTTACCCGCTGTCCACTTGATGGCTGCGTCTAGCGGGCGCCTATCTCTCAACAGGTCAGATATCGACTGCTTTGTGAGGTTAACTTTTCCAAAAACATAATCGGCTACTCTTTCGTCCATCACATCTCGTTTATTCAGACCTTGATCTAACACACTACTTTCCTGCTGCCAAGGTCCTGCCGCGGTCGCCATTTCTGTAGGGGGTTTCTCTTGCTCGTTCTGGTCTCCTGCCATGTTTCGTGCAATAATTACCCTTGAGTGGTTCGACCCACTCCCCTACGGTTCTAGACCTTGGACTTAGATGCAGAGAACAGTAGTGCAGAGAAAGAACTCAATAGACCAGGTTGAATAGCACGAAATGGATGCTTTTATTTTTAAACAGTTTGAAGCATTACGAAATACATGTCATAGGCACAGATTAAAGTGACTACAATCATACACAAATTTATGAACTTAACTCTATGGAAATGGGGAACACACGGCACATCGTAAAAGGGGAAACACATTACGAATATCCTTAACTCCCTCCCCTATACCTAAACTAAGTTTCGACCTGGGGAACTTGGGATCATGCTCACCACTCTCGAAATCGCGAAAAAGGGGGTTCGCAGCCTTTTGGCACCGCTTTCCGTCGTCACGTGGATTTGGAAGCTTCTGGCGCAGTCGATATTTTCTCTCCCTCGAGGTGGTGGGGTAGACACAGCCTCGATGAGCGCTCGTCAAGGTTGAGATCCACTATTTGGGTTCATGGAGCAGACTTAGATGCAGGCTGCTGAAGAAGTGCATGCACATGGGAGAATCTTTTGGCCTGGATCGCCGGTCCTCCAAAGGGTTTCTTCTCCGTCGGCCTGGGTCATCGATGATCTCCCGACCTCAGTACCCGGGCCACCCTCATCGTCTTCTCGTCGTGGCCGAGCCTTGTTTGGCTGAACACCGACCAAGTTGTCTTTTCACCGAAACCGTCCATCTTTAGAAAGACGAAAACGTTTTCATCGATTCTGCATCTGCCGAAGTGGAAGAGGCGCCGATCCTGGCACCGTCTGTCCTTCGTTCGTTCCTTGTAGGAGAAGTCCTTGAAGAAAAGTTAAGTTCGAAGTTGTTCCAGTAGAAGCGAAGTAACGTAGAAGTCGAAGTTTTCCAAGTCCGAAGTCTTTCAAGTCCGAAGTCTGAAGTAGAAGTAACGTAGATGGACTTTCAATCCATAGTTATACTCTTTTGGGACAGTCTTATCTCCCGCCAAATCATAGTCCTGTCTTTGTATTAATTTTGGCGGGCAGAAATCTCTGCAGGGGTGCTTTGTCTTGTAACGGAGCCGGTGATAACTTAAACTGGCCTTCCTGGCCGATAATGTCTTTTAATGTCTTTTTCATTGTCACCGCGGCTCGGTTCACATATTGATCGGTCCGGAGATTTTCCTTGATGGCTGCTAAACGGTTTTTCCTTTGTACAATAAATGGGTATAAGTGTTTTTGCATTGTCCGCCCATATCTTGATGGGCCCCATCCTGTACTTAGAATCAATTGAATATGTATGCTGTTTCTCTGAGTTTCAGTTCCCAGATACTGGCTTTCGCGGGCTTACTGTCTTCAATCCACAAGCCTGTCTGGCTTGCAGTAACAGAAATAAAATGGTTCAGAAACTGATCACGGGGCCTGGCGGCCATTTTGTATGCCCTTTTATCAAAGGTTTTTCTGTGCAAGCTTACTTTGGTCAATAAACAGTCTTATTTCATCCAGTTTTCTTGCGTGATTTTTGCGGAAAATTTCGAATCTTACAGAGGGCATATAAATTGGCCAGAAAAAGCAGCAAACCTCAGGATTGGGAGCAGTTTAGGATTCAGCAAAGGAGGACAAAGGGATTAATTAAGAGGGGGAAAATAGAGTATGAGAGTAAGCTTGCAGGTAACATAAAAGCTGACTATAAAATCTTCTGTAGATATCTGAAGAGAAAAAGATTGGTGAAGTCAAGCATAGGTCCCTTGCACTCAGATTTAGGGGAATTTATAATGGGGAACAAAGAAATGGCGGACCAATTAATTACATATTTTGGTTCTGTCTTCACAAAGGAGGACACAAATAAACTTCCAGGGGTGTCGGGGAACATAGGGTCTAATGAGAGGGAGGAATTGAATGAAATCAGTATTTGTAGGGAAATGGTGTTAGGGAAAGCGATGGCATTGAAGGCCGATAAATCCCCAGGGCCTGATATTCTGCATCCTAGGGTATTTAAGGAAGTGGCCCTGGAAACAGTAGATGCATTGTTGGTCATCTTCCAAAATTCTATAGACTCTGGAACAGTTCCCATGGATTGGAGGGTAGCTAATGTTATCCCACTATTCAAAAAAGGTGGTAGAGAGAAAACGGGGAATTATAGACCGGTAAGCCTGACATCGGTTGTGGGGAAAATGCTAGAGTCCATTATAAAAGAGGTAATAGCAGAGCACTTGGAAAATAGTGACAGGATCGGACAAAGTCAACATGAATTTACATAAGGTAAATCATTTTTGACTAATCTACTGGAATTTTTTGAGGATGTAACTTGTAGAATAGATAAGGGAAAACCAATGGTTGTGGGGTATTTGGACTTTCAGAAGGCTTTCGATTAGAATCCGCATAAGAAAGTTAAAGCACATGGGATTGAGGGTAAGGTACTGACTTGGATAGCGAACTGGCTGGCAGACAGGAAGCAAAGAGTTGGAATAAACGGGTCTTTTTCCGAGTGGCAGGCAGTCACTAGTGGGATACCGCAGGGACCGGTGCTAGGACCCCAGCTCTTCACAATATATATTAATGGTCTAGAAGAGGGAACTAGATGTAATATCTCCAAGTATGCAGATGACACAAAGTTGGGTGGGCATGTGTGCTGTGAGGAGGATGCAGAGAAACTCCAGGTTGGGTGATTGGGCAGAAGCATGGCAGATGCAGTATAATGTGGATAAATGCGAGGTTATCCACTTTGGTGGCAAAAACAGGAAGACAGATTATTATCTGAATGGCAATAGATTGGGAAAAGGGGAAGTGCAACGAGACCTGGGTGTCCTTGTGCACCAGTTGCTGAAGGTAAGCATGTAGTGTTTGATGGGACAGTGCAGTGGGAGCTTTACTCTGTATCTAACCCGTGCTGAACCTGCCCTGGGAGTGTTTGATGGGACAGCGCAGAGTGAATTGTACTCTGTATCTAACCCGTGCTGTACTTGACCTGGGACTGCTGATGGGACAGTGTACAGGGAGCTTTACTCTGTATCTAACGTGTGCTGTACCTGCCCTGGGGGTGTTTGATTGGACAGTGTAGGGGGAGCTTTACTCCAATTCCAATTCCAATTCCAATTAAAATGCTTTATTGGCATGAAAGTTTACAGAGAACCATATTGCCAAAGCTTACATAGCAAAAAGGTACAGTTTTCCAACATTCTGTAGGTGTCAATCGATTTGACATTTGTTGGGTACATACAATATTACTTTTAAACAATATTAATTTTAAACAGTCTTTGTACTTCATTTGGTACGTTCAATATTAATTTTAAACAGTCTTAATTTTAAACAGTCCTCAGGTTGTGACATGTTGTTACATATTTGGCCCCAAGGTATGGTCTGTCTCCTTCTCCTAGGACTAATCTCAATTTTGACAGATCATCCAATTCCTTGAAATCTGGGGTTGTTTGGCTTAGCTTGTTGAATAATATGTTTCTTGATGTGTTGAATTTTTCGCATTTTAGGAGGAAATGCATTTCTGTTTCAACCTCGCCAGCCAGACATTGATCGCATATTCTATTCTCTCTAGGCTGCCAGGATTTCTTGTATCTGCCTTTTTCAATTTCCAGTTGGTGGTCGCTTAGTCTGTACCTGGTGAGGGTCTGTCTCTGTTTTGTGTCTCTGATGGTCGTGAGATACTCTGTATCTAACCCGTGCTGTACCTGCCCTGGGAGTGATTGATGGGACAGTATAGAGGGAGCTTTACTCTGTATCTAACCCGTGCTGTACCTGCCCTGGGAGTGTTTGATGGGACAGTGTGGTGGGAGCCTTACTCTGTATCTAACCCGTGCTGTACCTGCCCTGGGAGTGTTTGATGGGACAGTATAGAGGGAGCTATACTCTGTATCTAACCAGTGCTGTCCCTGCCCTGGGAGTGTTTGATGAGACAGTGTAGAGGGAGCTTTACTCTGTATCTAACCCGTGCTGTACCTGCCCTGGGAGTGTTTGATGGGGCAGTGTAGAGGGAGCTTTACTCTGTATCTAACCCCGTGCTGTAACTTCCCCCAGATTGTTTGATGGGACACTGTAGAGGAAACTGTACTCTGTATCTTGTCTGTGCTGTACCTGCCCTGTTAGTGTTTGATGGGACAGTGTAGATGGGGCTTTACTCTGTATCTAACCCGTGCTGTACCTGCCCAGAGAGTGTTTGATTGTGTAAAGGAAGTAGCCATATTCCATAGAAACATAGAAACATAGAAGATATGAGCAGGAGTGGGCCATTCGGCCCCTCGAGCCTGCTCCACCATTCAATGAGATCATGGCTGATCAACCAAATTCAGTACCCTGTCCCTGCTTTCTCCCCATAGCCCTTGATCACTTTAGCCTTAAAAAATATATCTAACACCTTCTTGAATATATTTAATGAATTGGCCTCTACTGCCTTCTGTGGTAGAGAATTCCACAGGTTCACCACTCTCTGGGTGAAGAAATTCCTCCTCATTTCTGTCCTAAATGGCTTACCCCTTATCCTTAGACTGTGACCCCTGGTTATGGACTTCCCGGCAATCTGGAACATACTTCTTGCATCCAGTCTGTCTGATCCTGCTAGAAATGTATAAGTTTTAATGAGATCCCCTCTCATTCTTCTAAACTCCAGCGAGTATAAGCCCAATCGTCCCAATCTCTCCTCATACATCATTCCTGCCATCCCAGGTATCAGCCTGGTGAATCTTCGCTGCAATCCCTCCATGGCAAGAACATCCTTCCTCAGATAAGGCGACCAAAACTGCACACAATACTCAAGATGTGGCCTCACCAAGGCCCTGTACAACAGCAGCAAGACATCCTTGCTCCTGTACTCGAACCCTCTCGCTACGAAGGCCAACATACCATTTGCCTTCTTAACCGCCTGCTGCACCTGCATGCTTACCTTCAGCGACTGGTGCACAAGGACACCCAGGTCTCGTTGCACTTCCTCTTCTCCCAATCTATTGCCATTCAGTTAATAATCAGCCCTCCCGTTTTTGAAACCAAAGTGGATAACCTCGCATTTATCCACGTTATATAGCACCTGCCATGCTTCTGCCCAATCACCCAACCTGTCCAGATCATAATGGATTTTCTCGGCATCCTCCTCACAGCACACACACCCACGCAGCTTTGTGTCGTCTGCAAACTTGGAGATATTACATCTAGTTCCCTCGTCTAGATTATTAATATATATTGTGAATAGCTGGGGTCCTCAGACCGATCCCTGCGGTACCCCACTAGTCACTGCCTGCCACTCAGAAAAAGACCCGTTTATTCCAACTCTTTGCTTTCTGTCTGCCAACCAGTTCTCTATCCAAGTCAATACCTTGCCCCCAATCCCATGTGCCTTAAATTTACACGCTAATCTCTTATGCGGGACCTTATCGAAAGCCTTCTGAAAGTCCAAATACACCACATCCACTGGTTCTCCCTTATATATTTTACTAGTTACATCCTCAAAAAATTCCAGTAGATTAGTCAAGCATGATCTACCTTTTGTAAATCCATGTTGGCTTTGTCCGATCCTGTCACTTTTTTCCAAGTGCTCTGCTATTGCATCTTTCATAATGGACTCTAGCATTTTCCCCACTACCGATGTCAGGCTTACCGGTCTATAATTCCCCGTTTTCTCTCTACCACCCTTTTTGAATAGTGGGATGACATTAGCTACCCTCCAATCCATGGGAACTGTTCCAGAATCTATAGAATTTTGGAAGATGACCAGCAATGCATCTACTATTTCTAGGGCCACTTCCTTAAGTACCCTAGGATGTAGATTATCAGGCCCTGGGGATTTATCGGCCTTCAATTCCGTCAATTTCCCCAACACCATTTCTCTACAATTACTGATTTCTTACAGTTCCTCCCTTTCATTAGACCCTATGTTCCCTGACATCTCTGGGAGGTTATTTCTCTCCTCCTTTGTGAAGACAGAACCAAAGTATGTATTTAATTGGTCTGCCATTTCTTTATTCCCCATTATAAATTCCCCTGATTCTGACTGCAAGGGACCTACGCTTGACTTCACCAATCTTTTTCTCTTCACATATCTATAAAAGCTTTTACAGTCAGTTTTTATGTTCCCTGGGAGCTTACTCTCATACTCTATTTTCCCCCTCTTAATTAATCCCTTTGTCCTCCTTTGTTGAATCCTAAACAGCTCCCAATCCTCAGGTTTACTGCTTTTTCTGGCCAATTTATATGTCCTCTCCTTGGATCTTATGCTAATCCTAATTTCCCTTGTTAGCCACGGTTGAGTCACCTTTTTTGTTTTACTTTTATGCCAAACTGGGATGAACAAATTCTGTAGTTCATCCATGCGATCTTTGAATGTTTGCCATTGCCCATCCACCGTCAACACTTTGAGTGACATTCCCCAATCAATCCTACCCAACTCGCGCCTCATACCATTGTAGTTTCCTTTATTTAAATTCAGGACCTTAGTCTATGAGTCAACTACTTCACTCTCCATCTTAATGAAGAATTCCATCTTATTATGTTCACTCCTCCCCAAGGGGCCTCGCACAACAAGATTGCTAATTAATCCTTTCTTGTTACATAATACCCAGTCTAAAATGGCCTGATCTCTAGTTGGTTCCTCGACATATTGGTCCAGGAAACCATCCCATATAAACTCCAGGAATTCCTCCTCCATAGTATTGCTCCTAATTTGGTTCGCCCAATCTATATGTAGATTAAAGTCACCCATGATGACTGCTGTGCCCTTATTGCATGCTTCTCTAATTTCCCTTTTAATGCCATCCCCAACCTCCGCATTACTGTTTGGAGGTCTATATACCACTCCCACTAATGTTTTCTGCCCCTTGGTATTTCTCAGTTCTACCCATACAGATTCCACATCATCAGAGCTAATATCCTTCCTTACAATTGTGTTAATCCCCTCTTTAACCAGCAATGCTACCCCACCTCCTTTTCCTTTTTGCCTCTCTTTCCTGAATATTGAATACCCCTGGATGTTGAGTTCCCAGCCTTGGCCACCCGGGAGCCATGTTTCCGTAATCCCAACCAAATCATATTTGTTTACCTCTATTTACGCAGCTAATTCATCCACTTTATTACGAATGCTCCTCGCATTAAGACACAAAGCCTTCAGGCTTGTTTTTTTAACGCTCTTAGATCTTTTATAATTATAATTATTTACTGTGGCCACGTTTGATTTAAACCCTTGATTTCTCTGACTGCCAACTTTGTTTTTCTCCTTCCTGTCTTTTGCTTCTATCTTTGTTTCCCTTTCCTCGGTCTCCCTGCTCAGGTTCCCAACCCCCTGCCATTTTAGTTTAAACCCTCCCCCAGAGCACTAGCAAACACTCCCCCTAGGACATCGGTCCCGGTCCTGCCCAGGTGCAAACCGTCCGGTCTGTACTGGTCCCACCTCCCCAGAATCAGTTCCAATGTCCCAGGAATTTGAATCCCTCCCCCTGGCACCATTCCTCTAGCCACGTATTCATCTGAAATATCCTTCTATTTCTACTCTGACTAGCACGTGAATACTACCTTTGAGGTCCTATTTTTTAACTTACCTCCTAACTCCCTATATTCAGCTTTTAGGACCTCATCCCGCTTTTTACCTATATCGTTTGTACCTATATGCACCACGACAACTGGCTGTTCACCCTCCCCTTCCAAAATGTTCAGCAGCCGCTCTGAGACATCCTTGACCCTTGCACCAGGGAGGCAACACATCATCCCGGAGTCTCGTTTGCGGCCGCAGAAACACCTACCTGTTCCCCTTACAATAGAATCCCCTATTCCTGTAGCTCTACCCCTATTTTTCCTCCAATCCTGTGCAGCAGAACCACCCCTGGTGCCAGGAAGTTGGCTGCTGCTGCCTTCCTCTGATAAGCTATCCCCCCCAACAGTATCCAAAGTCGTATATCTGTTTGAGAGGGGATGGTTACAGGGGACCCCTGCACTACCTGCCTGTGCCTACTACTCTGTCTGGTGGTCACCCATTCCCTTTCCGCCTGTGCAACCTTTACCTGCGGTGTGACCAACTCCCTAAACGTGCTATCCACGATGTCCTCAGCATTGCAAATGCTCCAGTATGTATCCATTCGCAGCTCCAGTGCCGCAATGCAGTCTGTCAGTAGCTGCAGCTGGATACACTTCCTGCACACATGGTCGTCATAGACACAGGGAGTGTCCCTGATTTCCCACATAGCGCAGGAGGAGCATGCCACAGGGCCGAGCTGTCCTGCCATGACTTACCCTTTCATCAATCTAAATTAATTTAAATCAAATCAGTACCACTGATTACACTACAATTAAATGATATACTCAAGGGCCCTTGGTTACTAGCACTCCCCGATACGCAACAGGAATCTTCAAAACTATAACCACAAAAATTAAGACATTCTAAATTTTATAAACTATTAATCTTAACTGTCAAACTTTAGAGTTGTATAAATACTCACCTGGCCGTACTCACCCAATCCTCTGCTTCCTCTTGCCCGCGTCACTTTTTGAATCGTGACGTGGCTCCAGAATGCCGCCACTGGTCTGTGAGATTGGTAAGCCTTGTACCGCCGCTCCCTCCGCTCCCGACACCGGCCTCAATCAGCTCCCTCCCCTTGAGCCAATGTCAGTTTTGACTTCTGATGTCACTCTTTGAAAATTCTGCCGGTGCTGAGTTGGTGTCACCGCCGCCTCGCCGCTTGTAAGAGTCATGAAAGTTTAAGAAAGTGTAAAGAAGAAAGAAAATACCTTAAAATATTGGTTAAATATTATGGTACAGTATGTATGTACATTTGTTTATTATTGATGCATATTCTAGTATAATATAGTTAATTTATCTGACTGACTTATTGTATTGAGAAACCCCCTCTTTTCTTGTTCCAATAGTATAGTCTGAGAGACCCCCTTTATTCTTGCTCCAATGGTATAGGCCTTAAGCTTGTCACATGATATATCCAGCCATTTTTACAGTTCAAGCACCACGAGGCTAGGAAAGGTAGAAGCTTTGATGGCTGTGAAACAATACAGTTTTTGACCGTGTTTAAACGTGTTTTACTTTGAAATTCTGTTTGAAATGTATTACAGTAAACAGTTAAAAGGCAAAGTTACGTTTTGGAACGTTTTATTTCGACACGCGTCTACTCGTTGCTAAAGGCCTCAAAGCTCAGTGGCTGCATATTGAAAACTACGGAGCGCCACTACATTAGTCAAAAACTAGCTCCCTAAGAAGGAAAGGACGGAATTGTCGGCGAACCTATATACAGGAATGGTCCCGGAGCCAGACGGCAATATAAGAAAGCGAAGGTACAGTGACTGTTACTTGCCTTGTTCATTCTATTGAGAAGCTAGATAAGAGCTGCGGGTAAAATAGCCGAGGCCTCATGGAGCCGTGAGGGGCTTCCCCCGGCTGTATGAAGGATTGTTGGCCAAAAGAGGGAAGTAAAGCTCACCCCAAAGGCAATGGAAGAGAAGTTACATAGAAGCATAAGTGCAAGGAGTGCTAAATTAGCTCAGATAACTGGAAAAATGAAGATAATTGATTGTCTCATGGAAGATAATGCTAATATTGAGAAAGTTGAAGACATAATGCATTCTGATTTCTCCAAGTTGTATGAAGAATTTACTGTACTCAATGAAGATGTATTAGCACTTTTGTTTGAAGATGAGGGAAACGCTGATCAGCACAACTGGTTTGATCTTAAATCACCTAACATTAAGGACTATGTCAAGGCCACAGAGCAGTGGATGTTGAAGATTCGTCAAGATGCTGATACAGCAGAGAAAGATAAAGATGACGATGAAGTTGGACCAGATGATAGCATTTCAGAGATTTCAGCCAGACTGAGCAAAAATCAAAAAGAAGGTAGCTCTGTTACTGGACACAGGTCAGTCGCTTCTACCACATGCTCGTCACAGTGCATGAGAGAAGAGATTGAACGGGCAGCATTGATGGCACGTGCAGCATCTTTAGTGGAGAAGCAAGCTCTTGAACGGGAAGAGGCCCAACTGCAGGCCCAACTGAAGGCTAAGAAAGAACAGCTGGAGCTAAAAACAGCTATTGCAGTCTCAAATGCCAAGTTGAGAGTGTTTGAAGATTATGAAGGCTCACAGGACGGCATGAACGACTACTGCCAGTCAATGGTGTCACACAGAGTTGGATCCAGGGCACCTTCAGGAGTTAAAAGAGAGTCTGAAGACCATCTCCTGGCATTACAGCATGGAAGAGAGGCCTCTCCACTAACAGGAGCACGTGCTGCTGCCCCAGACATCAGATGGTCTCGACTAGACCCTGCTGATGACCACCAGAGGCCTGAAGACACAGAGAGAAGCCTATACCAAGTGATGCAACGTCAGAACGAAATTACAGAGATGCTTGTAAAACAACAGAATCTGTTTTGACTCCCTCAAAGAGACATACCAGTGTTCCAAGGCGACCCACTCAAGTATAAGCCCTTCATCAGATCCTTCGAACAAGCCATTGACTCCAAAACAGAGAGCAGCAGTGATAAGTTGTACTACCTGGAACAGTACACCAGTGGTAAACCACAAGACCTGGTCAGAAGCTGTGAACACATGAGACCGGACCGGGGATACATAGAAGCCAGGAAGTTGCTTCAGGAGCACTATGGTAACAAGCTGAAGATAGCCACTGCATATACTGAAAAGGCTATCAAGTGGCCACAGATCAGATCGGAGGATGGAGAGGCATTGAACACATATGTTCTTTTTCTCATAGGATGTCGCAACACCATGGAGGATGTTGAATTCATGGAAGAGATGGACAATCCTATGACTATGAGAATCATCATCTCTAAGCTTCCTTACAGGATGAGAGAACAATGGAGAGGAACAGCCTTTAAGATAATGGAGAGACGGAAAGGTAGAGCCAGGTTTGTAGACTTAGTGAATTTCATAGACAAACAGGCTAAAGTTGCTATGGACCCATTGTTCGGAAACATCCAGGATGTCAGCCCAACTACTGATGGAAGAGTGAAAGCCAAGCCTGCTGAATCAAAGATTCTCAGGAAAGGTGGTTCCAAGGGAAGCAGCTTTGCAACTATCGTCACTCAAGCTGGAGAAGAAAAGTCTCAGAACTCATCTCCCAAATAGAGCAGCACAGTGATGCCTGCTAATGCCTTTCAGAAGCCATGTTTATTCTGCCAGAAGAATCACACATTGGATTTCTGCAGTGACATCAAAGCACAGCCACATGAAGACAGAATTGAATTTCTGAAGTACAATGGCCTATGTTTTGGATGCCTTTCTCAGGGGCACCTGAGTAGAAGCTGTAAGCAAAGAACAACATGCAGAGAGTGCACTCAGAAACATCCCAGTCTGCTGCATATCCATAAAGAAGAACAAGTCTCTAAGAAGAGTGAAGAAAACAATACCGACGAGAAGGTTGTTTCAAGTGCTCTGGTGTCGCTAGAACAAGAGACTTGTGGATTCATTGGGGCCGGTGACAGTGATTGTATTCTTGCCATCGTACCTGTAAAGATCAAGTCTAAGAGGAGTGAGAAGTTTGTGGAGACTTACGCCTTCATGGATCTAGGTAGTTCAGCAACGTTCTGCACAAAAACACTCATGCGACAGCTGAACGTTAGAGGCAGAAGAACAGAAATCCTATTACGCACCATGGGTCATGAGAAGTCAATGCAAAGTTATATCCTGTCAGGCTTAGAAGTGTGTGGACTTGAAGAGAAGGACTTCATAGACCTGCCTAATGTTTTCACACAGAGGGAGATTCCTGTTAAAATAGGGAACTTAGCCCTGCAGAAGGATGTGGAGAGATGGCCTTACCTGGGAAAGGTGCGTCTCCCATACATTGAAGCAGAAATTGGCCTATTAATTGGAACCAATGCCTACAAAACTATGGAGCCATGGCAGGTGATAAACAGCAAGGATGACGGACCCTACGCCATCAGGACAGCCCTTGGATGGGTAGTCAATGGACCAGTAAGGAGAGATGATGGCAACAAGTCGAACAAGGATCAACGACAAAATGTCACAGTTAATCGTATCTCTATCACAAGCATTGAAGAGCTGTTGATACAGCAGTTCAACGCAGACTTCTCAGAACGCAGCTGTGAGGAAAAGACAGAGATGACACAAGAAGACAATCAGTTCATGGATTTGATGACAATGTCTACACAGTTCATTGCTGGCCACTATCACATTGGTTTGCCACTGAGAAGACAGACCGCAAAGATGTCGAACAATCGCTGCATAGCAGAGCAGCGCGCCATCAGTCTAAAGAGAAAGCTGAACAAGAACCCTGACTTTCATGAAGACTACTAAGGCTTCATGAGAAACATCATAGCGAAAGGCTATGCTGTAAAAGTGCCCGAGGAACAATTGAACAGAGAAGATGGAAGGTGTGATGAAATATATGCCTTCATCAGCCCCTGTGTTTTACCTGCATTGTATTGTGTGTACCGCCCCCTTTTCCCCTATTGTGTGTATTGGCTCCGCCCCTGTCTTTTGTCATATAAAGGTCTCAAGAGCTGTATGAGTCATTCTGCCAGACGAATCCGATGTGGAATGACGTGCAATGTTCTTAGCGATTAAAAGCCTTCAGTTGAATCCTTTAACTTCTTGTCTTTGAGTTATTGATGGCTCATCAATTTTAATCACTAAAACACCAAGATGGATCGACTCCTGAAACCAGAGCGCTTGGATCTGGACCCCCATGCCACAGACGCAGCCACACAGTTCGGACACTGGTTCCAATGCTTCGAATTTTTCATCGAAAGCTCAGCCACCACCATTGCAGCCACGACCGCCACCGGAGACGTGAAACTGGGAATCCTGCGAAACTGGGTGAGTCATCGGGTCTCCCCTCTCATCCGAGATGCCACCAGCTACGGGGATGCCTGCACCATTCTGAAGGCCCACTACGTGCGGCCAATAAACGAGGTGTACGCCAGGCATCTTCTGACTACTCGCACGCAGCGGCATGGTGAGTCACTAGAGGACATCATGCTAAGCCTAAAAATACTGGGCAGAGACTGTAACTGTAAGGCCGTGTCTGCCATCGTGTACACGGAGGAGCTGATCCGAGACTCCTTTATTGCGGGCCTCAGTTCAAATTACATTCGGCAGAAACTGTTTGAAAAGGAGGGACTGGACTTAAAACAGGCTATGGGCATAGCGCGATCGCTGGATGTGGCCCAGAGGAACTCTGAATCCTGTTCCTCAGGCCACGCGGCCCACTCCGCCGCGTGCGCGCCGTGGGGGCCGTCATCTTGGAAGCCATCTTCACCTCCCAGGTCTCAGGCCAGCCCAGCACCGTCGGAGCCCCAGCCTCCACCCAGGAGCCCCACTACTGCCGCGATGCATCGGGGCCCGAAATGCTACTTCTGCGGCCAGGACAAATACTCCAGGCATCTGTGCCCAGCGAAGGGCACCACCTGTTTTAAATGCGGGAAGAAAGGACATTTCAGTAAAGTCTGCAGAGGAAACCCCGCCTCCAACTCCGCCACCGCCGCGTGCGCGCCGTGGGGGCAGCCATCTTGGACGCCATCTTGTCCACCCTCATGGAGTCCACCATCTTGTCCCGACTACACGGACCCCCAGGACCCACTGGTGGCCTCAATCACAGTGGATCAATCCAGGCCGCATCCGTTGTCTAGATCGATGATGGACATAGAGGTAAACGGGAACAAGGTTAAATGCTTGATTGACTGCGGGAGCACCGAAAGCTTTATTCATCCTAGCCTGGTAAAACGACTTTCACTAACGATAGTCCCTACACAGGGCAAAATCGCCATGGCTGATAAGACTCATTCCTCAAAAATTACAGGTTTCTGCGCGGTTATGTTGTCGGTAAAAGGCAATGATTACAGAGATTTTAAACTGTTGATAATGCCAGATCTCTGTGTGAGCGTGATCTTGGGTCTGGACTTCCAGTGCCACCACCAAAGTATCACGCTTACCTACGGTGGGTCCCAGCCGCCCCTCACAGTGTGCGGTCTGGCTACCCTGAAGGTCAAGCCGCCCTCTCTGTTCGCCAACCTCGCACCCAACTGTCGACCCATAGCGACCAAGAGTAGGCGGTACAGCTGGGAGGACAGATGGTTCATTGCGTCGGAAGTAGAAAGACTCAAGCGGGAGGGTATCATCGAATGCAGTACCAGCCCGTGGCGCGCCCAGGTAGTAGTAGTTAAGGGTAGCAAAAAGAAGCGGATGGTGATAGATTATAGCCAGACAGTTAATCTATACACCCAGCTAGACACCTACCCTCTGCCCCGCATAGCGGATATGGTTAACCAAATTGCGCAATACCGGGTGTTTTCCACCATCGACCTAAAATCGGCATACCACCAGCTCCCCATTAGGTCGGAGGACCGTCCATACACCGCCTTCGAGGCGAACGGACGCCTCTACCACTTCCTCAGAGTCCCCTTTGGGGTAACGAATGGGGTCTCGGTCTTCCAGCGGGAGATGGACCGCATGGTCGATGAGAACCAGTTAACAGCCACCTATCCATACCTAGACAACATCACCATCTGCGGCCACGACCAGCAAGACCACGACTCGAACCTCGCGAGATTTCTGAAAACCGCCCTCAGACTCAATATCACCTACAACGAGGATAAGTGCGTCTTTAGCACCACGCGCCTCTGTATCCTGGGCTGCGTGGTGGAAAACGGGGAAATCGGTCCTGACCCCGACCGATTGCGCCCCCTACGGGAGCTACCCCTACCAAACACTCCCAAGGCCCTGAAAAGGTGCCTGGGGTTTTTCTCCTATTATGCCCAATGGGTCCCCAATTATTCCGACAAGGCCCATCCCCTCCTGAAATCAACGTCCTTCCCGCTCACGGCCGAGGCCCACGCCGCCTTCAACAGCATTAAACACGACATTGAGAAGGCCGCACTGCAGGCAGTGGACGAAAACATCCCTTTCCAGGTCGAAAGCGATGCGTCCGACTTCGCTTTAGCAGCCACCCTCAACCAGGATGGGCGGCCCGTAGCCTTTTTCTCAAGAACCCTCCAAGGGCCCGAGATCAGGCACTCCTCGGCTGAGAAGGAGGCCCAGGCCATAGTGGAGGCAGTGCGGCACTAGAGGCACTACCTAGCCGGCAAACGCTTCACCCTGCTTACCGACCAGCGGTCGGTAGCCTTCATGCTTAACAACAAACAGAGGGGGAAGATCAAGAACGACAAAATTCTCAGGTGGCGGATCGAACTCTCCACGTTTGTGTACGACATAACATATAGGCCGGGGGCCCTCAACGAATCCCCCGACGCCCTATCACGAGGGATGTGTGCCAGCATCCAGGGGGACAGGCTATAGGGCCTCCACAATGGCCTCTGCCACCCGGGGGTCACCCGGCTATTTCACTTTATAAAATCCCGTAACCTGACCTATTCCATCGAGGAGGTCTGGTCTATGACCAGGGACTGCTGCACCTGTGCGGAATGCAAGCCCCGTTTTTTCAGGCCCGACCGAGCCCACCTGATCAAAGCTACATGGCCATTCCAGCGCCTGAGCTTAGATTTCAAGGGACCACTCCCCTCCACCAACCGCAATGTGTACTTTCTCAACATTGTGGACGAGTACTCCCGCTTCCCATTCGCCTACCCCTGCCCAGACATGACCAGTGCCACGGTCATCAAGTGCCTCGGCAGCCTGTTTTGCACGTTCGGCATGCCGAACTACATCCACACTGACAGGGGGGCGTCGTTCATGAGCGACGAACTGTGCCAATACCTGCTGTCGAAGGGGATAGCCACGAGTCGGACCACTAGTTATAACCCCCGGGGTAATGGGCAAGTGGAGAGGGAGAACGCGACGGTGTGGAAGACGGTCACCTTAGCACTAAGGTCTAAAGGCCTCCCTACCTCCCGCTGGCAAGAGGTCCTCCCAGACGTACTCCACTCGATAAGGTCGCTACTGTGTACTGCTACTAACGCCACTCCTCACGAGAAGATGTTTGTTTTTCCCCGCAAATCAACCTCGGGAGTGTCCCTACCTTCGTGGCTCTCCACCCCAGGGACAGTCCTATTATGGAAGCATGTGAGGGGCCACAAAACGGATCCCCTCTTGGAGGCAGTACACCTACTCCACGCAAACCCACAGTACGCGTACCTCAAGCACGCCGACGGGCGTGAGGACACCGTGTCCATAAAGGACCTCGCCTCGGCAGGAAGCGACGACGACCCATCCTCACCACCCCCAGAAGAACCTCCACCATCCCCAGAGGTATCCTCACCACCCCCAGAAGTACCTGCAATACCCCCAGCACGTGGGTATGCCCAGGAGGGCACCACGGACTCCCGGTCGGAGTCCGAGGTACTGTTGCGACGTTCAGGAAGGACTATCACACCCCCGGACAGACTAAATCTGTAGAAGGGGTAAATGTGATGAAATATATGCCTTCATCAGCCCCTGTGTTTTACCTGCATTGTATTGTGTGTACCGCCCCCTTTTCCCCTATTGTGTGTATTTGCTCCGCCCCTGTCTTTTGTCATATAAATGTCTCAAGAGCTGTATGAGTCATTCTGCCAGACGAATCCGATGTGGAATGATATGCAATGTTCTTAGTGATTAAAAGCCTTCAGTTGAATCCTTTAACTTCTTGTCTTTGACTTATTGATGGCTCATCAGAAGGGTCTGGTACATTCCTCATCACGGTGTGTATCACCCAAAGAAGAAAAAGATCCGTGTAGTGTTTGACTGCACTGCTTCATTCAGAGGAACTTCACTGAACGACCAGCTGCTTCAAGGTCCTGATCTTAACAATACCCTCATTGGCGTCTTGACGAGGTTTAGACAAGAGCTCGTTGCCATGATGGCAGATATAGAATCAATGTTCTACCAAGTCAGAGTCCCTGATGAAGATGCTGATCTTCTGCGTTTCCTTATGGTGGCCAGATGTCGACGTTAGTCAAGCTATGGTGGAATGTAGAATGGCTGTACACTTTTACCGAGCCACATCATCTCCCAGCTGTGCAAGCTACGCTCTCAGAAAGACTGCAGAAGATGGCAAAGGCAAGGCACCATCAGAGGCTGTGGAGACAATCTTCAGAAACTTTTACGTCGATGACTGTCTGAAGTCCGTGTCAACAGAAGACGATGCCATTGCACTGTCAAGAGACCTTAGAACTCTGTGTTCGAATGGAGGATTCTATCTGACTAAGTGGATAAGCAACAGCAGAGCAGTTCTAGCTTCTATCCCAGAAAAGGAAAGAGCCACTGAAGTCAAAGATCTGGACCTGAACCACGATGTCCTTCCTATCGAGAGAGCTCTTGGTGTACAATGGTGCATTGAGTCAGACACGTTCAACTTCAGAATAATGATAAACGAAAGACCATCCACAAGACGAGGGATTCTCTCCATGGTCAGTTCCATCTACGACCCTCTTGGATTCCTGGCACCACTCATTCTGCCGGTGAAGCTGATCCTACGAGAGCTGTGTAGAGACAAGAGAGGCTGGGATGAAGATATTCCAGAAGGTCAAGCTCAGAGATGGCTCAGATGGTTGACAGATTTGCAACAACTTTCTAGCTTCAACGTCAGCAGATGCATCAAGCCTGTGAGTTTTGGAGTTACAAAGACGGCTCAACTACATCATTTCTCGGACGCCAGTGAGGACAGCTATGGCACGGCTACTTACCGCTTGCTGACAAATCAACAGGGCCAGAAACATTGTTCCTTCCTCATGGGGAAATCTAGGGTGGCTCCGCTGATGCAGGTCACCATCCCGAAACTGGAGTTGACGGCAGCGGTTGTTGCAGTTAAAGTTGACAAGGTGATGCGGAAAGAGTTACAGCACCCACTGGAAGAATCTGTCTTCTGGACGGATAGCACTACAGTGCTGAAGTATATAGAGAATGAGAAGATACGCTTCAAGGCCTTCGTAGCAAACAGAATCTCATCCATTAGAGAAGCTACACAACCATCTCAGTGGAAGTATGTAAACACCTCATTAAACCCAGCAGAGCAAGCCTCACTGGGATTGAAGGCTGAAAACTTCATGAGGAGCGAAACTTGGATACAAGGCCCAAGTTATCTGCTGGAAACAGAGAGGTCATGGCCAGAAAGACCAGGTATGCCAAGTCAGATTGCTGAAGACGACGTCGAAATCAAGAGATCAGTCACAGCAAATCTCATAACTACGAAAGAGAACTTTGACACAGTGAACAAGCTTGTTAACCATTTCTCAGAATGGCACCAGTTGAGGAAAGCAGTTGTATGGTTTCTAAGGCTGAAAGAGTTGCTGCTACACCTGAGCGGTAAGAGAAAAGAGTACCGAGCCACTATCAGTCAGTCTGAAAGTAACCCTGATAAGCAGAGAATGTTTCTACAGCAATATATGCACCAGCACAAGACCACGCTGGGTAAGAATTCACTGACTGTGGAGGATTTGGCCAAGGCTGAGATGGAGATAGTTTGCTTCAGCCAAAGACAAAGATATACAGAAGAAATCGAAGCTTTACAGCGAAATACTCCAATCAAGAAAGGTAGTCATATCTACAAGCTGGACCCTACACTCCAAGATGGAGTACTGAGGGTGGGAGGGCAAATAAACAAATCTGCTATGCCAGAGGAGGCCAAGCATCCTGCTATCCTTTCTAAGGACCTCCGGGTGGCTACTCTCATTCTTCAGCATATACACCAGAGTATTGGACACAGTGGGAGGAACCATGTACTTGCGAAGCTAAGACAAAGATACTGGATTCCAGGAGCTAATTCTGTAATAAGAAAAATACTCTCCGAATGCATTGTTTGCAGATGGTTACACGCTAGAGCTGGGGAGCAGAAAATGGCAGACCTGCCTGAAGACCGTTTGTTACCAGACAAGCCCCCATTTACAAACGTAGGGGTGGACTATTTCGGGCCTTTCGAGATAAAGCGAGGACGGAGCCTTGTCAAGAGATATGGTGTGCTTTTCACTTGTTTGACCATCAGAGCAGTTCATATTGAGGTGGCACACACGCTTGACAGTGATTCCTGTATTAATGCCCTGCGGCGCTTTGTCTGTAGAAGAGGACAGGTGTCCATTATGCGTTCTGATAATGGCACTAATTTTGTCGGAGCAGAGAGAGAACTACGGGAAGCTGTTGAAGGTTGGAATCAGTTCAAAATACAGGAAGCCATGATGCAAACAGGAATTAAGTGGATCTTCAATCCACCGGCTGCATCTCACCACGGAGGTGTCTGGGAAAGACAGATACGCACCGTAAGAAAACTACTCAGTTCTGTACTGAAGCTGCAAATGCTTGACGATGAGGGACTTCAAACCGTTCTGTGTGAGGTTGAAGCCATCATTAATGACCGACCGATAACTAAGACATCTGATGATCCCAATGACCTCGAAGCCCTGACCCCGAACCACCTGTTGTTGTTGAAAACACAGCCAGTCATGCCCCCGGGAGTCTTCAACAAGGAAGATCTGTATGCACGTCAGAAGTGGAGGCAAGTTCAGTATATGTCAGACCTTTTCTGGACCAGATGGACAAGAGAATACTTACCTCTGCTACAGGAGCGTCAAAAATGGTCCAAAGTAAAGAGGAACTTCATTGCCGGAGACATCGTCTTAATCGTGGATGATTCAGCCCCCAGAAATTCTTGGTTGATGGGAAAAGTAATTAAGACCATGCCAGACTCCAGAGGCGTTGTTCGTCGCGTTTGTTTGCAAACCAAGACCAGTACCTTGGAAAGACCGATCACAAAGCTCTGCCTGCTACAAGAAGCAGTGTGAAAGGTTCCCGAACAAAAAAAGAAGGGGACATTTATATTGTAAATATGTTGAACTCATTAGTTTATGACTCTTGAGAATGTTTGAGTAATTGCTATGCTTCATGTGCCTAGTCAATTAGGGGCCGGAATGTAAGAGTCATGAAAGTTTAAGAAAGTGTAAAGAAGAAAGAAAATACCTTAAAATATTGGTTAAATATTATGGTACAGTATGTATGTACATTTGTTTATTATTGATGCATATTCTAGTATAATATCGTTAATTTACCTGACTGACTTATTGTATTGAGAAACCCCCTCTTTTCTTGTTCAAATAGTATAGTCTGAGAGACCCCCTTTGTTCTTGCTCCAATGGTATAGTCCTTAAGCTTGTCACATGATATCCAGCCATTTTTACAGTTCAAGCACCACGAGGCTAGGAAAGGTAGAAGCTTTGATGGCTGTGGAGCAATACAGTTTTTGACCGTGTTTAAACGTGTTTTACTTTGAAATTCTGTTTGAAATGTATTACAGTAAACAGTTAAAAGGCAAAGTTACGTTTTGGAACGTTTTATTTCGACACGCGTCTACTCGTTGCTAAAGGCCTCAAAGCTCAGTGGCTGCATATTGAAAACTATGGAGCACCACTACACCGCTCCTCCCAGGTCCGCACTGCCGCCGCCGCTGCTGCTGTGTATCCAAGAGATACACCATCCTATGAACAGAATTTTTACTTTATTAAAACATGAAAACTGGGTTTAAATATCTAAAAGCCTCAGTGACACAGGCTGCAAACAGAACACAGGCTTTTGAGATAAGATCAGTTGTTAACACAAGCTGTAAACACCATACAAGCTTTTGAAATAGGAATTGATTGTTAATACTGAGGCAATGGCCCTGTTGAAGCAAAGGGTTGGAGGTTCCTCTATGTCTGAACATTGGAAGCAACACAATCCCATTGCCCAGCTTAAAGTGTTAAAAACTGACACTTCGAACAGAAACACAGAATATTAAAAAACCATGTGCCTTTGATAAGAGTAACATCAAATGAAAGACAGGAAACATAAGTCTGTAATATAACCAACTAAGATGGCTAGGAAAACAAACACCCTAGTTGAAGTGTTTTTAATTTACATGTTGTAAAAGATACCAACAGAACACTTTGAAAATATTACATCAATAGATGACACCAACCAATCACATTGTTTGTGTTGATCTTGGAACACATAGGATTCATGACATCTGCTTCCAAACAGCTAGGTCATTTTAGAATTGAATGGAAGTCCTTCGATGAAAATGGCATCAAATAGATACATAAGTTATTACCGTTTTTATGATACATTTTGCACACCTAAACAACAGACAGAAGTCTGCAAGCTATCAGTTGAATTGGCAGTAAAAATAGAAAAGAATTCAATAGAGAATGATTAGAAATAATTAGCTTACACCAGCAGAAAACTTCAAAGAATAAACCACAAAAAAAGGTTTAAAAATAGAGCTTTTCAGATGGAAAGTCAGAAGTCACTGGGAAGGGCAAGCAATTCTCAACTTCAGAGGCAGGCTCTGTAAGTTTTTAATTCTTTGAGTCTCAGGGATCAAAAGGTAATCTTATTTGATTTTGGTGGATATTCTGGATTAGAAATAATAAGAAATGTAAAAATATACGAAGTTAAGATTTGAGAATAAGGATCTCTGAGAATAAGAAATGTAAGCAATTTGTATTTTGAACTGTTAAAGTCGCGATTGACTCATCAGCTGTTAACTGTATGTCGGCTCTTAAATAAATCTATATATATTTATAGAATTGTCTCCAATAGTATTTCTGTATCAAACTCGCGAACTCAATTTCTGTACACTCTTTGGTGAGGAGTTGCAGATTCTGGGGGAGTATTCCGGACCCTCATAATATCCGGAAGGTTACAGTCTAGTTAAACTTATTGAAGTGCTATCTGGAGGATGGTAACATCTTCAAGACGTTCCTTTCATTTAGAGAGAGATAGCCTGGACCTTTGGACCCAATTAAGCATCTTGTAGAATTCGGCTATCTCTAACTTTAGTTGAAGGTGAACATCTGGGGAATACGCCTGATCTAGGGAAGCCCGAAAAGGGCTAGGGCTAGTAATTATCCCTTCAGTTGGCGCCCAACGTGTGTGTTAACGAGTTGATACAAAACCTATACTTATATTTATATCAATAGCCATCTTGTAGATTGTTAAGTATAGAAGGAGTGTTTTACTGATGGTGGCACTAAGACCCAGATTTAAGTCTCTAGAGATGACAAGACCCTGATCAGGCCTTGTAGAGCTTAAATCAGAACTCCCTCAATATACCATTCAGGTCTAGAAATTTCTTATAAGATTCATATTAAACCCTAACCGAGGTTAGGTCCTGATGAAATATTAAACCATAACCGAGGTTAGGTCCTGAAGAAATAGCAAACCCTGTCGGAATTGGCCTAGTCTTTGTATTAGAAAATTCAAACGATTGCTTTATTAGGGGAAATAATCCTATCCCTGTACCTCCACAAAACCAAGTGCATGGTCAGAAATTTACTCTACTAACTGATCATCAACCTCTTGTCTCCATTTTCAGCCCTCAGAAGGGCGTCCCGATAATGACAGCACAACGGCTACAGAGGTGGTCCCTTTTCCTAGGGGCAAACCAATATGACATCGAGTACAAAGGAACTAAACAGCATGGGAATGCTGATGGATTGTCGCGCCTACCGTTGCCGACGGTGGAAGAAGCACCTGCAGTGGATCCAGTGGAGATATTCCACTCGACCATAGTCGAATGCCTACCTGTGATGAATGCAAACATAGAAAAGGAAACACGAAATGACCTGACACTCTCCTGGGTCTATGATTTAACGGTGAAGGGATGGCCAGCACATGGCGAACCACTGTTGCCAGTATTCTCGCCGAGAAGAGAACAGCTGTCAGTATGCAGAGGAACCTTGATGTGTGGATCCAGAGTAGTAATTCCACACAAATTAAGGATAGAGTGCTCAATGAGCTTCATGAGGGTCATCTGGGAGGGGTAAAAATGAAGAACTTAGCCAGAGCGTTTGTGTGGTGGCCGGGAATCAATAGAGAAATCGAAGAGATGACCAAGAGCTGTACAGGATGCCAGAAGGTCCAAAACGCCCCACCACAAGCCCCTCTACATCCATGGGAGTGGCCCTCATCTCCATGGCAAAGGGTGCACATTGATTTTGCTGGTCCATTTATGGACTCGATGTTTTTAATTGCGGTGGATGCACATTCAAAGTGGCCAGAGGTAATAAAAATGCCCTCAACCACCACAGAAAAAACTATCACAGTCTTATGAACCATATTCACCAGAAATGGGCTGCCTGAACAGATTTGCTCCGACAATGGACCACAGTTTGTGTCTGAAGAGTTCCGGAGGTTCTTAAAGAACAATGGTGTTAAGCATTACACATCCGCCCCATATCATCCAGCCACCAATGGATTGGCTGAGAGGTTCATTCAAACATTCAAGAAGGCTATCAAGGCAATGTGTAATGAAGACATATCCCTACAACACAAGGTGGATAACTTCTTGTTTGCCTACCGGAATGCGACACATGCGGCTACCAACCAAACTCCAGCCATGATGTTCTTCAATTGAAGACTACGATGCCGCTTGGATTTGGTTAAGCCAAACATCATAAGAGATGTGGAGAACAGGCAGTTTCAGAATATGAATGAAAGGCCGACCAGGAGTTTTAAGATAGGTCAACCAGTTTTGGCCCGGGACTACCGCACAGAGAAATGGCAGCCAGGAACGATCTGTACACGGCAAGGACCTCTAATGTATACCGTGGACGTTGGAGAGAGCATTGTAAGACGCCATGCTGACCAGATTCTAGAGTCACTGGAAAACGTCAATTCCACACCACGATCCGATACACCTGGTGATGAAACCGAAGTACCAATTGCATCTACCTCAGAATCGGGAATATTGGAAGCAGACGAACCCAACAACGACGTTGATTCCGAATCAACTCTGCCAGAAGAACCTGATACCCCAGAGAGGCGTTATCCAGACAGAATCAGGAAGCCTCCTCAAAGACTGAACTTATAATTGCTTAACTTCAGCTAATGTATATGACAACTGTAATTGTAAATATGTTATTTAATTATTAATCGAATGTTATGTACTGTTTAGCTAAAAGGGGAGGAATTGTAGTGTATGTACTTTGCAGAAGGAACTATATTCTGCAGCCCCTGTATACTGCAGTACCAGTAGTGACCACCCCTGTATATAAGCCTGTGCAGTAACTTTGCATAGTTAGTTCCAGTTTGTCTCCACTCAGTAAAGACCTGTTGTAACCCACTCCTGCAGTCCGTGTCTCAATTACACACGGACATAATAGCCGGGAATCGATAAAGAAATTGAGGATATGACCAAGAGATGCACAGGATGCCAGAAGGTCCAAAACGCTCCACCACAGGCCCCGCTACATCCATGGGAGTGGCCCTCATCTCCATGGCAACGGGTACACATTGATTTCGCTGGTCCATTTATGGACTCAATGTTCCTAATCGCTGTGGACGCCCATTCGAAATGGCCAGAGGTCATTAAAATGTCCTCCACCACCACGGAGAAAACTGTTGCAGTCCTAAGGACCATCTTCGCCAGGAATGGGTTGTCAGAACAGATCTGTTCCGACAATGGCCCACAGTTTGTGTCTGAGGATTTCCGGAGGTTCCTGAAGAATAATGGGGTGAAACATTACACATCTGCCCCATATCATCCAGCCACAAATGGATTGGCTGAGAGGTTTGTTCAGACATTTAAAAAGGCCATAAAGGTAATGTATAATGACGACATACCACTGCAACACAAGGTGGATAACTTCCTGTTTGCTTACCGGAATGCGACACATGCAGTAACCAACCAAACTCCAGCCGTACTGTTTTTCAACCGGAGACTAAGATGTCGCTTGGATTTGCTCAAACCAAACATAAGACGAGATGTTGAGGATAAGCAGTTCCAGCACATAAATGAGAAGCCAACCAGGAGCTTCAAGGTAGGGCAACCAGTCTTGGCCCGCGATTACCGAACAGAAAAATGGCAGCCAGGCACGATATGCATACAGCAGGGACCACCAATGTACACAGTGGACGTTGGAGAGAGCATCGTGAGACGCCATGTTGACCAGATTCTAGAGTCACAGGAACAAGCCAAACCTATCCCACAAGCATGTGCACCTGGTAATGAGCCCGAAGTACAGATTGCGTCTACCTCAGAAGCAGGGGTATTGGAAGCTGACGAACCAACCAATGACAATGAGCCAGAATTGACTCCACCGCCAGAACAGGATACTCGAGAAAGGCGCTATCCAGTCCGGATCAGGAAGCCTCCTCAAAGACTGAACTTATAAATGACTATTTCAGTTGATGTATATATTACTGAGAAAATTGTAATTGTAATTAGTTATTATTTAGTTGTTAAATGAATGTTATGTACTGTTTATCTAAAAGGGGAGGAATTGTTGTGTATGTACCTTTAAGGGAATAACTGGTCTTAGACTGCAGTACCGGCAGTGACCACTGTTGTATCCGTGTGTTAATGGAGACACGGAATGCAGGAGTTGGTTTAACAGGTGTTTACTGAACAAAGTCTGTAGGTGAACTAAAAGATACAAGCACTATACAGGCTTATATAGTTCGAGTGGTCACTACCGGTATTACAGTACACAGGGGCTCTTAAAGGTACATACACTACATTTCCTCCCCTTTTAGATAATTAGTACATAACATTTTAAGTAATCATTAATTAATATGTTTACAAGAACAATAATCTACACATTTGCTGCAGTTAATCAATTATAAGTCAGTCTCTCTGGAGGCTTCCTGACTCGGTTCGGATAACGCCTCGGTGGTGTAGTAGTTTTCGGTGGTGTAGTAGGTTCTTTTGGCAAGGTCGATTCGGCTTGAATGCCAGTGTCGGGTTCATCTGGTTCCAGTATCACCGGATCGGAGGTAGATACTATGGGTATCTTTGCTTCATCGTTAGGCGTATAGAGTTGTGGTGTAGGTTGTCCCTTTTCGGATGACTCTATGATCTGGTCAGCATGGCGCCGTTTTATGCTTTCTCCAATGTCCACGGTATACATCAGCGGTCCTAGTCGTGCGCAAATAGATCCAGGCTGCCATTTCTCGGTACGGTAGTCCCGGGCCAAAACTTGTTGACCTATCTGGAAGGTTCTAGTTGGCCTTTCATTCATGCCTTGAAATTATTGGTTCTCTACGTCCCTTCTGATGTTTGTCTTGATCAAGTCCAGCCAGCATCTTAGTCTTCTATTGAAAAACATCATGGCGGGGGTTTGGTTTGTAACCACATGTGTTGCATTCCTGTACGCAAACAAGAAGTTATCTACCTTATGTTGTAGATTTATGTCTTCATTACCCATGGTCTTTATGGCCTTCTTGAAGGTCTGGACAAACCTTTCAGCTAATCCATTGGTGGCGGGATGGTATGGGGCGGACGTGTAGTGCTTAACCCCATTGTTTTTTAAGAACTTCCTGAATTCTTCGGACACAAATTATCAGAACAGATCTGTTCAGGCAGCCCATTCCTGGCAAATATGGTCCTTAATGTAGTGTATGTGCCTTTAAGAGCCCCCTGTGTACTGTAATGCCGGTAATGGCCACTCGGGCTATATAAGCCTGTATACTGTGTTGTATCAGTTAGTTCCCCTCCAGACTTTGTTCAGTAAACACCTGTGAAACCAACTCCTGTCCTCAGTGTCTCTATCAACACACGGATACAACAGTGGCGACGAATTGGAAACGGACTTACCTGCAATTCGGCAGCACCTCAAGGCCATCGATTACTCTGGCATCCAAAATCGAAGAAAATCAAGAAAAAGAAAAAGCTGTGGTTTCACCAGCTAGCCGAGGTGGTGGCAGGTACTGCAATAATCCTTCCTGGGCGTCGGGCTGGGGCTCCAGCGGCTGGCTCTGCAGCTAGGCCAAGCAGCGAAGGTGGAGACAAGCAGTAACAGACGGGGAGGGAGCACTCGGGAGACGGCCGGCGCTGCAAGCAGGTCGGCGTTCAGACCTAGAGAGAGAGTCCGGCGGGAACGAGTCTCCACCTGTAAATAAATAAATAAAAATAAGGGAAACCCGCGGGAAACAGCGTTGTCATCGGCAGCAGTGGCGGGGAAGCGCGGGAAGCGCTATATCTTTTCTGCAGAAAAGAAAGAAAAGCGCGGAAAGCGCCATTTTTCTCCTAGGATGCCTAAGTCTGGCAATATTGATGCTTTTGATAACGAGATAGAGGATTGGACCACATATGTGGAAAGAGTGGAGGTATATTGCACCGCAAATGGAACAGAAAATGAAAAAAAAGCGTCAGTACTTCTAAATCTAATGGGCGCAAAGACATACGGGCTGTTACAAAACTTAATCACTCCAGCCAAACCAAAGGACAAGAATTTTAAAGAAATTGTTGATACCCTACAGGAGCACTTAAACCCAACACCGCTGCTGATAGCGGAACGATTCAAATTCTTCAAGAGGAATCAACACAAGAATGAAAGTAACGCTGATTACCTCACCGAATTAAGAAAGCTATCAAAGCATTGCCAATTCAGGGCAGGACTAGCAGGTTATCTTCGAGACAAATTCGTCTGCGGTCTCCAAAGTGAAGGAACGCAAAAAAGGCTGCTTTCTGAAAAAGATTTAACACTGGACAAGGCTTTCAGTATGGCTGTATCATACGAAGCAGCCGCAAGAGGAGCTGCAGAGATACAACAAAAGACACAAGACTTCGGCACCCATGAAATGACACAGGGTTTCGAGAGATGTTATCGCTGCGGCAGATCCACCCATGACCAGAGGGACTGCTGGTTCAAGGACAAAGCATGCAGGCAATGCAGAAAGATTGGACACATTGCACGGGTATGCCGATCTGGACAAAAAAAATCCACAGACAGGAAAAAAAAAATCAATAAAGAAAAGTACAGAAAGGTACAAATGATGACAGACAGTAGCTCCGAAGACCAGAAGAGTGATAGCGACTCCGAAAACAAGAGACTAAGCTGTCTCAAATTACATAATGTAATTGCCAAAGAAGATTACCAGACCATTTGGGTTACCCTCACGATAGCCGGGTCCCCAGTTAAAATGGAGCTAGATACAGGATCAGCACTGACCGTCATAAATCGACGGGATTACGAGTGGCTATTTCCGCATATACCTTTGAATGACACATCCATTATCTTAAAAACATATACGGGGCAGAAAGTATACCCCAAAGGAAAAATAAAATTGCCTGTTGTATACAACGGCAAGGAAATACAAAAGTTGTATTTATACGTTCTACAAGATGGTGGTCCACCGCTGTTGGGACGTGAATGGATCAGGAAAATACGTTTAGACTGGCACTCCATTCAGGCACTGACGGTGACCAGTAAGGAAAAAACCGATGATGACATCATACCTGAACGATTAAAAGACATCTTGGCCAACGCCAAAGAAGTGTTTCAAGAGAACCTAGGAACCTTGAAAGGCATCACCGCCTCAATAAAAGTGGAAGATGCGGCAATTCCCAAGTTTTTTAAAGCAAGACCGGTGCCATACGCAATTCGTCCAGCAGTCGAGGCAGAGCTGGAGAATTTGGAAAAGGCAGGCGTATTATCCAAAATAGATTGGAGCGAGTGGGCAACACCCATCGTCCCAGTTATGAAGAAAGCATTGAATAATGATAAATCTGAAGAACAGAGAAAAATTCGCATCTGTGGAGACTTCAAGGTGACTGTAAACCCGGCCCTTCACACGGTACAGTATCCTCTTCCGAGGATAGAAGATATTTTCGCCTCACTATCCGGAGGGAAACGTTTCACCAAAATTGACTTGGCACAGGCATATCTACAGATGGAGGTTGAAGAGGCCTCTAAAAAGTATCTCACGATAAATACACACAAAGGTCTGTACCAGTACAATCGACTGGTTTTCGGAGTAGCATCCACTCCAGCTATCTGGCAAAGAGCTATGGAGCAAGTCCTCCAAGGGATTCCGGGGACTCAATGCTACCTAGACGACATCCTTGTAACAGGAGAAAACGACAACGAGCACCTTGCCAATTTGGAGCAGGTGCTCACTAGGCTGAGAGAACGGGGCCTACGAGCAAATCGCCCCAAGTGCAAATTTTTCCAGAATCAAATATCATATTGTGGCCACATAATTAATAAGGAAGGGTTGCATAAATCACCTGAAAAAAATTGAAGCGGTCATAAAAGCCCCAGCACCTGAAAATGTTTCACAATTAAGGTCGTTCCTGGGATTAATAAATTACTATCATAAATATTTACCAAACTTATCAACTCTTCTGCACCCTCTTAATGAACTGCTACAAACAGGAGTAATTTGGAAATGGAGCGAAGACTGTAAACGTGCCTTCCATAAATGCAAAGACTTAATCACGTCCAAAGAAGCTTTGGCTCATTACAACCCATCACTGCCAATCAGACTGGCGTGCGATGCATCCCCTTATGGCGTAGGAGCAGTATTATCGCATAAATTCCCTGATGGCTCGGAACGGCCGATAGCTTTTGCGTCACGCTCATTGAACTCAGCTGAGCGTAACTATGCACAAATCGACAGGGAAGCACTCAGCCTGGTATGGGGAGTGAAAAAATTCAACCATTACCTACACGGACAAAAATTTACCTTGTTAACTGACCATCAACCCCTCATCTCCATATTCAACCCTAAAAAGGGTGTTCCCCTTATGACAGCGCAAAGGCTACAGAGGTGGTCCCTTTTTCTAGGGGTACACCAATATAACATAGAATACAAAGGATCAAAACAGCATGGGAATGCTGACGGTTTATCGTGCCTACCGTTGCCAACGGTAGAAGAAGCACCTACCGTAGACCCAGTGGAGATTTTCCACTCTACCATAGTCGAATGTCTACCAGTAACAAATTCTGCCATTGAAAGGGAAACTAGAAATGACCCGACTCTCTCACGAGTCTACGATTTAACAGTGAAGGGATGGCCAGCACATGGCGAACCACTGTTGCCAGCATTCTCGCAAAGAAGAGAACAGCTGTCAGTGTGCCGAGTACCTTGATGTGTGGATCCAGAGTGGTGATTCCACCCAAACTCCAGGATAAAGTTCTAAAGGAGCTTCACGAGGGGCATCTGGGTGGAGTGAAAATGAAGAACCTAGCCAGGGCATTTGTATGGTGGCCAGGTATCGATGGAGACATCGAAGAAATGACCAAGAGCTGCCTAGGATGCCAGAAGTTCCAAAACGCTCCACCACAAGCCCCTCTACATCCATGGGAGTGGCCCTCATCTCCCTGGCAAAGGGTACACATCGACTTTGCTGGTCCATTTATGGACTCAATGTTCTTAATCGCGGTTGATGCACACTCCAAGTGGCCGGAGGTAATAAAGATGTCCTCCACCACCACGGAAAAAACCATCACAGTATTAAAGACCATATTTGCCAGGAATGGGCTGCCTGAACAGATCTGTTCTGATAATGGACCGCAATTTGTGTCTGAAGAATTCAGGAAGTTCTTAAAAAACAATGGGGTTAAGCACTACACGTCCGCCCCATACCATCCCGCCACCAATGGATTGGCTGAAAGGTTTGTCCAGACCTTCAAGAAGGCCATAAAGGCCATGGGTAATGAAGACATAAAACTTCAGCACAAGGTGGATAACTTCTTGTTTGCATACAGGAATGCAACACATATGGTCACAAACCAAACTCCCACCATGATGTTCTTCAATAGAAGCCTAAGATGCCGGCTGGATTTGATCAAGCCAAACATCAGAAGGGGCGTGGAGAACCGACAATTTCAAGGCATGAATGAAAGGCCAACTAGAACCTTCCAGATAGGTCAACAAGTTTTGGCCCGGGACTACCGTACCGAGAAATGACAGCCTGGAACTATCTGCACAGAACTAGGACCGCTGATGTATACCGTGGACATCGGAGAAAGCATAATAAGGCACCATGCTGACCAAATCATAGAGTCATCCGAAAAGGGACAACCTACACCACAACTCTATACGCCTAATGATGAAGTAGAGATACCCATATCTACCTCCGATCCGGTGATACTGGAACCCGATGAACACGACACTGGCATTCAAGCCGAATCAGCCTTGCCAAAAGAACCTACTACACCACCAGAAACTACTACATCACCGAGGCGTTATCCGGACCGAGTCAGGAAGCCTCCAGAGAGACTGACTTATAATTAATTAACTGCAGCAATGTGCAGATTATTTTTCTTGCAACATGTAATTAATGATTATTTAAAATATTATGTACTGGTTGGCTAAAAGGGGAGGAATTGTAGTGTATGTGCCTTTAAGAGCCCCCTGTGTACTGCAATGCCAGTCATGGCCACTCGGGCTATATAAGCCTTTATATTGTGTTGTATCAGTTAGTTCCCCTCCAGACTTTGTTCAGTAAACACCTGTGAAACCAACTCCTGTCTTCAGTGTCTCTATTAACACACGGATACAACACTCAATACTGTGATGGTTTTTTCCGTGGTGGTGGAGGACATCTTTATTACCTCCGGCCACTTGGAGTGTGCATCAACCGTGATTAAGAACATTGAGTCCATAAATGGACCAGCAAAGTCAATGTGTACCCTTTGCCATGGAGATGAGGGCCACTCCGATGGATGTAGAGGGGCTTGTGGTGGGGCGTTTTGGACCTTCTGGCATCCTAGACAGCTCTTGGTAATTTCTTCGATGTCTCCATCGATACCTGGCCACCATACAAACGCTCTGGCTAGGTTCTTCATTTTCACTCCACCCAGATGCCCCTCGTGAAGCTCCTTTAGCACTTTATCCTGGAGTTTGGGTGGAATCACCATTCTGGATCCACACATCAAGGTTCCTCGGCACACTGACAGCTGTTCTCTTCTTTGCGAGAATGCTGGCAACAGTGGTTCGCCATGTGCTGGCCATCCCTTCACCGTTAAATCGTAGACTCGTGAGAGAGTCGGGTCATTTCTCGTTTCCTTTTCAATGGTAGAATTTGTTACTGGTAGACATTCCATTATGGTTGAGTGGAACATCTCCACTGGGTCCACTGTAGGTGCCTCTTCTACCGTTGGCAACGGTAGGCGCGATAAACCGTCAGCATTCCCATGCTGTTTTGATCCTTTGTATTCTATGTCATATTGGTGTGCCCCTAGGAAAAGGGACCACCTCTGTAGCCTTTGCGCTGTCATAATGGGAACGCCCTTTTTAGGTTTGAATATGGAGACGAGTGGTTGATGGTCAGTCAACAAGGTAAATTTTTGTCCGTGTAGGTAATGGTTGAATTTCTTCACTCCCCATACCAGGCTGAGTGCTTCCCTGTCGATCTGGGCATAGTTATGCTCAGCTGAGTTCAATGAGCGTGATGCAAAAGCGATCGGCCGCTCCGAGCCATCAGGGAATCTATGTGATAATACCGCTTCTACGCCGTAAGGGGATGCATCGCACGCCAGTCTGATTGGCAGTGATGGGTTGTAATGAGCCAACACTTCCTTGAACGTGATCAAGCCTTTGCATTTATGGAAGGCACGTTTACAGTCTTCGCTCCATTTCCAAATTACTCCCGTTTGTAGCAGTGCGTTAAGAGGGTGCAGAACAGTTGACAAGTTCGGTAAAATTTATGATAGTAATTTATCAATCCCAGGAACGACCTTAATTGTGAGACATTTTCAGGTGCTGTGGCTTTTATGACCGCTTCAATTTTTTCAGGTGACTTATGCAATGCTTCTTCGTTAATTATATGGCCACAATATGATATTTGTTTCTGGAAAAATTCGCACTTGGGGCGATTTGCTCGTAGGCCCCGTTCTCTCAGCCTAGTGAGCACCTGCTCCAAATTGGCAAGGTGCTCATTGTCGTTTTCTCCTGTTACAAGGATGTTGTCTAGGTAGCATTGAGTCCCCGGAATCCCTTGAAGGACTTGCTCCATAGCTCTTTGCCAGATAGCTGGAGCTGATGCTACTCCGAAAACCAGTCGACTGTATTGGTACAGGCCTTTGTGTGTGTTTATCGTGAGATACTTTTTAGAGGCCTCCTCAACCTCCATCTGTAGATATGCCTGTGCCAAGTCAATTTTGGTGAAACGTTTCCCTCCGGATAGTGAGGCGAAAATATCTTCTATCCTCGGAAGAGGATACTGTACCGTGTGAAGGACCGGGTTTACAGTCACCTTGAAGTCCCCACAGATGCGAATTTTTCTCTGTTCTTCAGATTTATCATTATTCAATGTTTTCTTCATGACCGGGACGATGGGTGTTGCCCACTCGCTCCAATCTACCTTGGATAACACGCCTGCCTTTTCCAAATTCTCCAGCTCTGCCTCGACTGCTGGTCGAATTGCGTATGGCACCGGCCTTGCCTTAAAAAACTTGGGAATTGCCGCATCTTCCACTTTTATTGAGGCGGCGACGCCTTTCAAGGTTCCTAGTTCCTGTTGAAACACTTCTTTGGCGTTGGCCAAGATGTCTTTTAATCGTTCAGGTATGACATCATCATCATTTTTTTCCTTACTGGTCACCGTCAGTGCCTGAATGGAGTGCCAGTCTAAACGTATCTTCCTGGTCCATTCACGTCCCAACAGCGGTGGACCACCATCTTACAGAAAGTATAAATACAACTTCTGTATTTCCTTGCCATTGTATACAACAGGCACCCTTATTTTCCCTCTGGGGTATAATTTCTGCCCCGTATATGTCTTCAAGATAATGGATGTGTCTTTCAAAGGTATATGCGGAAATAGCCGCTCATAATCCCGTTGACTTATGATGGTCAGAGCTGATCCTGTATCTAGCTCCATTTTAACTGGGGACCCCGCTGTCGTGAGGGTAACCCAAATGGTCTGGTAATCTTCTTTGGCAATTACATTATGTAATCTGAGACAGCTTAGTCTCTTGTTTCCGGAGTCGCTATCGCTCTTCTGGTCTTTGGAGCTACTGTCCGTCATCATTTGTACCTTTCTGTACTTTTCCTTATTGATTTTTTTTCTGTCAGTGAATTTTTTTTTCCAGATCGGCATACACGTGCAATGTGTCCCATCTTTCCACATTGCCTGCATGCTTTGTCCTTGAACCAGCAGTCCCTCTGGCCATGTGTGGATCTGCCACAGCGATAACATCTCTCGAAACCCTGTGTCATTTCATGGGTGCCGAAGTCCTGTGGCTTTTGCTGTATCTCTGCAGCTCCTCTTGCTGCTGCTTCGTATGATACAGCCACACTGAAAGCCTTGTCCAGTGTCAAATCTTTCTCAGAAAGTAGCCTTTTCTGTGTTCCTTCACTTCGGAGACTGCAGACGATTTGTCTCGTAGAGAATCTGCCAGTCCTGCCCCGAATTGGCAGTGCTTTGACAGCTTTCTTAATTCGGTGAGGTAATCAGCGTTACTTTCATTCTTGTGCTGATTCCTCCTGAAGAAATTGAATCGTTCCGCTATCAGCAGCGGTGTTGGGTTTAAGTTCTCCTGTAGGGTATCAACAATCTCCTTAAAATTCTTGTCCATCGGTTTGGCTGGAGTGATTAAGTTTCGTAACAGCCCGTATGTCCTTGCGCCCATCAGATTTAGAAGTACCGATGCCTTTTTATCATCCTCTACTTCATTCGCTGTGCAATATACCTCCACTCTTTGCACATATGTGGTCCAATCCTCTATATCACTATCGAAAGCAGTAATATTGCCAGTCTTAGGCATCCTGAAAATCAAAAATGGCGCCTCCCGCGCTTTCCTTTCTTCCCTGCCGAGAAAAAATGGCACCTCCCGCGCTTTCCCGCCACTGCCGCTGCTGACAACGCTGTTCTCCGCGGTTTTTATTTACACAGATATTTTTAATAGTTGGAGACTCGTTCCCGCCGGACTCTCTGGGACTTTTCCCTCCCTCTGCTTGGTCCAAATGTCGACCTGCTTTGCAGCGCCGGCCGTCTCCCGAGTGCTCCACCCTCCATCTCTGTTTGCCTCCGCCTTCTGACTCGCTGCTCGGCCCCGCTGCAGAGCCACCCGATCGAGCCCCAGCCCGCCGCCCAGGAGTGATTACTGCAGTACCTGCCACCAGCCCGGCTAGCTGGTGAAACCACAGTTTCTTTTTCTTTGACCTTCGTCTGAGGAATCGATCTCCTTGAGGTGCTGCCGAATTGCGGGTAAGTCCATTTCCAATTCGTCGCCACTGTTGTATCCGTGTGTTAATGGAGACACGGAATGCAGGAGTTGGTTTAACAGGTGTTTACTGAACAAAGTCTGGAGGTAAACTAAAAGATACAAGACACTATACAGGCTTATATAGCCCGAGTGGTCACTACCGGTATTACAGTACACAGGGGCTCTTAAAGGTACATACACTACAACCACCCCTGTATAAAAGGCCCTAGCAGGCTTCTGTAGTTTCAGTTTCAAGCTGCCTCTTGTTCAGTAAAGCACCTGTTAAACTGTTCTCCCGAAGTCCGTGTATTATTGAGGCACGGACTTTACAGATAAGGGAGGCAAATAGACAGAAAAAATTGACGAACAAAGCATGGCAACACATAGTAGGAGAATGAGTACAGGAAAAGAAGTTCGAGCAAAAACCTGGTATAAGACCTGTAAAGTCTGTGGTTTGTGCAGTTAATAAATACACAGACTTCAGAAATAACAAACAAAACAGGTCTTTACTATTCGAAGGTCCGGGCGAATCTGCCCCAGAAATCCTGCTACAACCCTTATATACTGGTGTGGTCACTATCGGTATTACAGTATACAGAAGCCAAACAAATAGTGCCACACCTAAAGTAGTTCCCTTAAAGGTGAACGGTTACATTCAATAGTTCCCTTAAAGGTAGACGGGTACATACACTACAATCCTCCCTTTTTAGCTTATTACTTACAGAGTCCCCGTTAAACATACATATCTTCAACTTCCTATAAAACAAATTACAGATATAATCTCGGTGGAGTCAATGTCATATAAAACAATTTACAAATATAATCTCGGTGGAAACAGTTCACAGGTTCCGTCTCTGCGGAAACAGTTCATAGATTCAGTCTCTGATCTTGACTCGTTCCGAACAACATTTCTTTGGGGTAGCCGGTTCACCTGGCTAGCGTGACTCCTCCATAGCCTTTTTCTTGACGTAGCAGCTTGAACTTTCGTCCTGTTGAACCAGCAGTGCGGACTTTTACAACCAACTGGCTGTCTTAACATTTTCCAGTTTTTCAACTAATTTAGCTCCTTTCGTAGTGTTCCGCCTGAGATGGTAGAAGTGCTAATATTTTAGACAGTTATTATCTTCTGCTTCTTCTTTTTCTTTTCTGCCTTTTTGAAACTCTCAGAGCTCCTTTCTCGGCTGCCAGCTGTAGCGCCACCAACTCTCTATGTTCCTTAGACCTTAAGTGCTTCCTCCGGATTTCAGCACTTTGGGAGTTTTCATCACAAGCTGGGCAGACCACATCTTCGTAATATTCAGTGTCACTCAACAGGTCATGGTAATATTCGGGTTCGTCCTGAGTTAGGCCAGCGAGAGAGCCTTCTTCTTCCTCCTCACCCGTCTGGACGTTAGCTGACGGTGGTTCCTTCCCTAAACATCTTTCTTGAAAAGACTTCTTCATGTATTCATATTCATCCCGCTCTTCCTGGGTTGTCTGCCATTCCTTCACTACTGACCTCATTTGTGAGTTCAATACCTTCCCTTCCACCAGGGATTGCGGTATCAGGCTATTTAATCCTTCTACTGAAGCAGCTGTTTCAACATTCTTCTGTTCACATTGACGTGATTCAACGAACTCTTCATAGAGTAAACTGCAACACAAAATCTGTGTTGCCACCTCAGTTATTTCTGTAACTTTTGGGAGCTCCGAATTCCTTCCCTTTGCAGGTTGAAGCTCGTGTTCCCATTGTGGAGTCTTGTCTCTCAGCATGTGAAGGAGTTGGCTGACCGTTAACTCTTCCGCGGGGACTCTGTGGATCAGAGTCTTCACCATTTCATCCACCTTTCCCTCCAATGCTTTCACCTTCCTTTCCTCTTGTACTTTGGTTTCAAGCGCTCGAAGAAGTTGCGCCTTGATGCTCCCAAGCTCATGTTCAGAGCCCATTCTTACAGTCTCTGTGTTTCTTACAGTTTCCTTCCCTTCCACTGAAAGGATTCCCAGTTGACTCTGCTCTTCAAGTCGTTGAACCTCGGTCATTGCCGCCTCATATTTGTCTTGGGTTTCCTCCAATATTTTTATGAGTTCTTGGACATCTTGTCTTTCATGTTCTGCCATGTTTTTCACCGCTAAATTCTCATCTATGGATGGAACTTCTACCGATGAGTCTGTCTTGGCCTTGAGCTCATCAAGAATTTCCTGCAGCCTTTGGACTTCTTGCTCATGTTCAACCTTTAGTTGTTCATATGCTTCTACTGAAACTAGCTTTTCGGAGGTTGCCGAGTTAATCCCCTCCAGAATTGTAGCCTGGGCCTGTTCATACTGTTCTTTCCACTTCTCACACTCTGCTTGTAAGGAGTCGTAGAGAAGAACTGGAATAAAATCCCGGCTTCCTGAAGATTCCTCTTCATTTGCTTCTCTCGCAATTTCCTGTTGGAGTTCAGCCAAGGCTGCTATGCTATCTGCCTCTTGAAGTCTCACTGCCATCAAATCTTCTTTATTCTTGCAGTCTATCTCAGTCAGTTTCCCTTTATTTTCATTTAACTGAGTGATAAGCTCCTCTTGCAACATGGCCACATTATTCACATCAGGTAAAGAAGCGTTTCTCTTTTCCATGTCCAAGATTTTTTTCTGCATCTCTTTAAGTGCACACTGCGATTCAGCTTCTCTTAACCTTGCCTGCACTAGCTCCGTCTCCAATTGCAGAACAAAATCCTCAGTGTAGCGTGGTTTGCCTTTATGCTGTATCTCTAGATCATGCAAATATTCTAACTCCTGAACATCATAAGGGAGGTGTGATCGGTAATTGGTCACGATGGCTCTATGGTCGCTCTCTGCTTGAGCCAGCAGGTTCTGTTGTCTTTCCAGACTCTCCCATTCGGTGTCATAGAACTTTTTCATTGTTTTCATCTCCTGTACGAGACGGTAACTTAATTGTTCGAATTGTTGTCGTACTTTGAAATAACGTTGAGTTCGAGCTCGGTGTTCCTCCGTAATGCATATGTCTGTGACTTGAACAGTCTCAGAATTCTCTGTCTTTATGCACGCCATCGTTTTTCCAACCTTAGTCAGTGAGTTCATGTTAACCTTGTTTTTCATACGTGGGCTGGACTTATCGTCTTCCGGCTCAGAGTCTGAGCTGCTTGTCTGCACCGAGTCCTCACTCGTCATTGCTTGTTGGTAGTGCCATTCCATGTCTATTTTCTTGATCCACTCCCATCCTAGAAGTGGTGGTCCTCCCTCATGTAGTACATACAAGTTCATTCTTGGGTGTTCTTTACCCCTATCTCTCACCTTGACTCTTATTTTTCCCATGGGGTATACTTTATGCCCCGTGTATGTCTGCAATACGAACTTGGTATCTCTTAAGGGTATGTGTGAGAATAGCCGGTGGTAATCCCCTCGATTTATGACTGATACAGCTGATCCAGTGTCCAACTCCATTTTCACTTGGACTCCAGCTATTTTTAGCATGACCCAGATAGTTTGTAGGTCAGCTTCCTTACTCACATGGTGGATACTCAGACTACCCAGCTCCTGGCCGTTTGGATCTGAGTCTGGATTCTGTTCGTCTGAACTCTTCTCAGCCCCCTTGTATACCTTGTTGTACTTTTCTTGTGATGGCTTCCTTTGGTTGTTGGTCTTCTTCCCTGACCGGCATACCTTAGCGATGTGACCCAGTTTGCCACATTTCCTACATTCTTGGTTCTTAAACCAGCATTGATTCTGGTCGTGTGTTGTCTTCCCACAACGATAGCATTTTGTTGTACTCGAGGTAATTTGGTCCACCCCGAGCGCCGCCGCCTTTAGTTGCATTTCCGCCGTTCCTTTCGCTGCGGCTTCGTGTGATGCGGCTATAAGGACAGCCCTGTCAAGTGTAAGGTCGTTCTCTTCTAGTAGGCGCTTTTGCGTCCCTTCCTTGGACAATCCACCTACGAACTTGTCTCGCAGTGCCTCTGTCAGATTCCCTCCGAACTGGCAGTATTTCGCTAGCCTACGCAGTTCGACCAAGTATTCTGCGTTGTTTTCGTCTTTCCGTTGCGTTCTTGCATAGAATTTGAATCGTTCAGCCAACATCAACGGTGTGGGGTTCAAGTGGTCCTTCAGAACAACCACAATCTCTTCAAAAGACTGATCCGCCGGTTTAGCTGGTGCTAGTAAATCCTTCAAGAGCCCGTATGTCTTTGCGCCCATCGAGTTTAACAATGTTATCGCCTTGTCGTCTTCCTCTATTTTGTTGGCTTCACAATAGATCTCGATGCGTTCCACGTACGTGGCCCAGTCTTCTATTTCAGAATTAAAGTCGTTAATATTCCCTCGCTTAGGCATTTTTCTTCCCTTGGGAGCAGCACCAGTATTTCTTTAAGTATTCTTATTTATTTGTTTGTTTCTAAGATGGCGGTTTTCCCACGAAAATGGCGTTTTCCCGCTCTTCCTTTCTCGCCCCGCCCACTTCAATGGCGGTTTCCCGCTTCTGGTGTCTTCTCCGCCTAATGGCGGCTTCCCGCGTTTCTTCCCGGTGGAAGGGGTACGCTTCCCCCACAGCGGACAGGTTCAGCCGCTGGCTGGCTTCCGCACAGCTCCCCTTACTCGGCTATGTCTTTTCCTCCCGCCTGCACGACTCTACCGGCGCTGGGTACACCCCGTTAACGGAGGACAGTTCAGCCGCTGGACTGGCTCTCGCGCAGTCTCTCTCTCCGTCCCCGGCTCTGTCGCTCTCTCACCCGCACGTTCGGTGCTACCGGCCCTGGGTACCCCGTTGGTGGAGAACAGTTCAGCCGCTGGACTGGCTCTCGCGCAGTCTCTCACCCCGTTTTCGGCTGTGTCTCTCACCCACTCCCGCACCTTCGGTTTTGCCAGCTCTGAGTACCCCGTTGGTGGAGAACAGCTCAGCCGCTGGACTGGCTCCTCGCAGTCTCTCTCTCCGCACCCGGCTCTCACCCGCACGGTTCCCGTTCACCTCCCCCAGCCCTCTCGCAGACCGGTGTTTCCCTCCCCGGCTGCGGCTGGGTTTCTCTTCCCGCGCCTACTCGCAGGCTCAGCGCTTCGTGGCTGCGGTCGCTGCCCGGATTTTTCCCGCCGATCGCGGTCCGGCTGTCACCCGACGCCGTTGGACCCGACTTTTGGCCGGCACAGCTCCCCCTCAACCGAGGTCGAGTGCTCTGCCCTTATCCTCCGGATACTTCTACACCTTCCGCTACTCACAGTCTCTTCAGCCGCCTTGTTCCCTGCTGATCTGCTCACTCCACACCGTGGTAGAACGGTAGTCAGTGCCTGTTGCTAATGGAAGCTTTTGTTGCTAAAGTCTTCCACCTTTCTCCTGCTGCAGCCTCGTGTTTTCTTCCAGCAGCACGACGAGGGCGGTTGCCTCTCTTCGACGCTCTTCTTGCTTTGGTAATCTTGCCGCAGGGTACGATCGGACTCGTCGCCACTGTAAAGTCTGTGGTTTGTGCAGTTAATAAATACACAGACTTCAGAAATAACAAACAAAACAGGTCTTTACTATTCAAAGGTCCGGGCGAATCTGCCCCAGAAATCCTGCTACAACCCTTATATACTGGTGTGGTCACTATCGGTATTACAGTATACAGAAGCCAAACAAATAGTGCCACACCTAAAGTAGTTCCCTTAAAGGTGAACGGTTACATTCAATAGTTCCCTTAAAGGTAGACGGGTACATACACTACAAGACCGAAGTGGAAAAAACCTGTTCAAATACATTCTGTTATTAATGAAAGAACAGTTAAAATACATATTAACCAGCCGAATGTCAAGCATATTCTTAAAACTGTCTCCATAGACAATCTCAAGAGATGTTGTCCTGCGGGATACCGGAAAGGAGGAACAATACAAGGTGCAGTCGTACACTGTCTTTCAAGACCCAGCTTGGAGCATGACACAGGAAATGGATGTGATCAAATTACTGGCGACGGTCAGTCAGATGGAGTTCCCTGCTCTTCCACACGATGCTTGGCAACGCATCAGGCATTGGATTCGTGAAAAGCAACAACCGAAACAAGGAATGATCAATGAGCTACTTCAACGAAGGAGGAAGACACTGTGGATAAAGAAGGAATCAACTGAACACCTGGCAAGGCCTTTACGAAAACAAGAATCTGTGTACACGCCGCATCGAAGGAACAGCGTGCCAAGCTTCAACAAGTTTCAAATGATGTCTCCTTGACTCGTATGAATAACTCACCTCTACAGAACGTACATCTGCCGATTGGACACTCTAAGTACATGCTGTTTCGCTAATTGGATGATTATGTACCTATCATCCATTTTTTAATTTTTTTTTATTCATTGATGAGATGTGGGCATCGCTGGCTAAGCCTGCATTTAGTGCCCATCCCTAATTGCCCTTGAGAAGATGGTGGTGAGCCACCTTCTTGAACCGCTGCAGTCCATATGGTGTAGGTACACCCACAATGCTGTTAGGAAGGGAGTTCCAGGATTTTGGCCCAGCGACAGTGAAGGAACGCCGATACAGGTCCAAGTCAGGATGGTGTGTGGCTTGGAGGGGAACTTGTAGGTGGTGATGTTCCCATGCGTCTGCTGCCCTTGTCCTTCTAAGTGGTAGAGGTCGCGGGTTTGGAAGGTGCTGTTGAAGGAGCTTTGGCGAGTTGCTGCAGTGCATCTTGTAGATGGTATACACTGCAGCCACACTGCGCCGGTGGTGGAGGGAGTGAATGTTGAAGGTGGTTCAATTTAAAATAAGGCAAAACATTGTCCTAGGATGACTTAAAAGGAATTTTCATGTAGCACATGATTGTGAATCTTGTGAAATTAATATGCTATTGAAACCTTATTAGTAACATACACCAAACTCTGTCCAGATGGTCCAGCTCATTTTTTGGTCAAGAGGGGGGTGTCAAGAAATAGCCATATTCAGAAATATACATCATCCTATGAATTGAATTCTGACTTTATTAAACATGACAAACTGGGTTTGAAAATCTAAAAGCCTCAATGATGGAAAAGCTGTAAATAGCATACAAGCTTTTGAGATAAGATCAGTTGTTGACACTGAAACAATAGCCCCATTGAAGCAGCAGGTTGAAGGTTCCAGGAAGTCTACAGATTGGAAAGAACACAATAGCTATACCCAGTTTAAGTGTTATAAACCAACACTTCAAAAAGAAACACCTGACATCAAATGAAACAGGAGACACGATTATATGTTACAACCAACTGAGGCACGGAGTGCAGATCGGACCAGAATGTTAAGCTGCGAGTTTGGTGAGTGAGGGAGTGAATCATAAAGGTTAATCTCTTATTTCTATAAATTCTAGTCTTGTGTGCTTGCGATTAGCATTTAAATTTACTGTTTCAAGTTTTAAGCATCTTCCAGGCTTGGGCAGGGCTAAGCAAGCTCTGTGCTGGAGAGCAGGTGAGAGTAATTAATTAATTAAGTGGTCTAATCTGGTTCCGTGTTAAACTGCGAGTTTGGTGAGTGAGGAAGTGAGGGGAGGGGATGTTCCTTTCTTTTTCCAGCTTTGTCAGCTTCCAGGAGAGCAGGAGCTAAAAAGCTGCACAAGACGGGACAGAGACCCAGCGGTGAGTATTTCTACAGTATTTCTACATTCCAGTCATTAAAGTAAAAGTAAGGTCTCTAGTTTAGAGTAAGTAGTGTTTAAAGGGAAGTAAGGTCCCTAGTGTATTTAATATTCTTTAATTTAAAGGAAGTAAAGGGTGTAAATTAAGGGTAGGACATGGCAGGGCAGCTCGGCAGTGTGGAGTGCTCCTCCTGTGCTATGTGGGAAGTCAGGAACACTTTCGGTGCCCAGGGCGAACACATGTACAGGAAGTGTCTCCAGCTGCAGCTGCTCAAAATCCACGTTTCAGAGCTGGATCTGCGGCTGGAGTCACTGTGGAGCATCCGCGAAGCTGAGACCTTCGTGGATAGCACGTTTAACGAGGTGGTCACACCGCAGGTAAAGACTGCACAGGCAGACAAGAAATGGGTGACCGCCAGACAGAGTAAAAGAACTAGGAAGGTAGTGCAGGAGTCCCCTGGGTCCATTTCCCTCTCCGACAGATTTTCCGTTTTGGATACTGCTGGGGGAGATGGTTTCTCAGGGGATTGCAGCAAGAGCCAAGTCCGTGGCACTACGAGTGGCTCAGCTGCACAGCAGGGGAGGAAAAAGAGTGGGAAAGCAATAGTGATAGGGGATTCTATCGTAAGAGGAACAGATAGATGTTTCTGTGGCCACAGACGTGACTCCAGGATGGTATGTTGCCTCCCTGGTGCCAGGGTCAAGGAAGTCACTGAATGGCTGCAGGGCATTCTAAAGGGGGAGGACGAACAGTCAGAGGTTGTGGTTCATATTGGTACCAACGACATGGGTAGAAAGAGGGATGAGGTCCTGCAACAAGAATTTAGGGAGCTAGGTAGCAGTTTAAAAAGCAGGACCTCAAAGGATTACTCCCGGTGCCACGTACTAGTGAGTATAGGAATAGGAGGGTAGAGCAGATGAATGCGTGGCTAAAGAGTTGGTGCAGGAGGGGGGGCTTTAGTTTCTTGGATCACTGGGTCTGCTTCTGGGGAAGGTGGGACCTGTACAAGTCGGACGGGTTGCACCTGAACCGGAACGGTACCAAGATCCTTGCGGGGAGGTTTGCTAGTGCTGTTGGGGGGGGTTTAAACTAACTTGGCAGGGGGATGGGATACGGAGTGGAGCTATATTAGGGGGTGATGCACAGCCAAATATAGAGGAAAAAACAAGTCAGCCTGGAAGGCAGAGCAAATATGTAATGGCACAAGGGAGTATGGCAAGGCTGGATGGCATTTATTTTAATGCAAGGAGTCTTGCGAGTCAGGTAAATGAATTGAAGGTATTGATGAACACATGGGAGTATGATATTGTTGCTATCACAGAGACATGGTTGAGGGAGGGGCAGGACTGGCAGCTCAATATTCCAGGGTATAGAATCTTCAGGCGAGACAGAGGGGGGTGTAAAAGAGGAGGGGATGTTGCAATATTAATCAAGGAGTCAATTACTGTTGTAAGGAGGGATGGTATCTTAGCAGGTTCTTCTAATGAGGCAATATGGGTAGAACTTAAAAACAAAAAGGGGGCAAGCACTTTGCTGGGGGTGTACTATAGGCCCCCAAACAGTCAGGGGGAGCTAGAGGAACAGATATGTAGGCAAATCTCAGAGAAGTGCAGAAATAATAGTAGGGGATTTCAACTTCCCCAATATTAACTGGGATAGTCAGAGTGTGAAAGGCTTAGAGGGTGTGGAATTCTTAAAGTGCATCCAGGGGAGCTTTTTGAGCCAGCATGTGGAAAGTCCTACAAGAGAGGGGGCAGTACTGGACCTAATTCTGGGGAATGTAGCCAGGCAAGTGGTAGAAGTGTTAGTAGGAGAGCATTTTGGTGACAGTGACCATAATTCGGTGAGATCTAAGGTAGTCATGGAAAAGGACAAAGATGGACCAGAAATAAAGGTTCTAAATTGGGGGAAGGCCGATTTTAATATGATAAGGCAGGATCTGGCCAAAATGGATTGGGATCAGCTACTTGTAGGAAAATCCACATCAGAGCAGTGGGAGTCTTTCAGAAAGGAAATAGAGAGAGTACAACGCCAACATGTTCCCGTAAAGGTCAAGGGTGGGACCAACAAGCCCAGGGAACCCTGGATGTCAAGGGATATACGAGAATGGATTCGGAAAAAATAGGAGGCTTTTTGCAGATACAAAGGACTAAAAACAGTGGAAGCCCTAGAGGAGTATAGAAAGTTCAGGAGGGTACTAAAAAAAGAAATTAGGAGAGCGAAGAGGGGGCATGAAAAAATACTGACGGGCAAAATAAAAGAAAATCCCAAGGTGTTTTATAAGTATATTGGCCCAGAAATTCGGGTCAGAGGCTTCCCGTGGGTGCAAGCCTCCGACCTGCACTTACCTTGCGCGCCGGCCGTTGAGCTGTGGGCCGCGTAGTATTCCGATCCTGGGCCTCCCCCAACTGCCGACGCGCAGTGCTTGCATGTCCCAGGGGCGCAGTTAGTTCGATGCATCCCCTGGGATCATGTGGGCCATGGAGAGCCAATGGTAGCAGGATATGCTTCATTCAAAATTTGACAGGAAGAGCTGTCAAACCTATAAATACTATAAGCCCCAAAACATAACTAAAACTTCAAATAAAATTTTTTTTAAATCACATTTTTAAAATAAACTATAAATTACATGAAATAACTATTTTAAACAGTAATTTAAATTTTTGAAAAAATTAATTACATTTTCTAACGGGGCTAAAAATAAACTTACCTTTCTTTGAAGTATTTAAAAATAATAAACCTGTGGAGAAAATGTTTTAATTTTAATGAATTCACCACTTACCTTGTAAAAAGCAGGCCTTGCGACTGCTTTTTAAAAGTGTACCTCCTGGAGACTTACCCTCCCGGAGAACCCTGCAAAAAAAACATAAGTTCGATGCGCATGCGCTGCCGCTCCGGCGCACACATTCCACCTGTCAACCCCTTCTTTCAAGGGAACGGAAGTGCCGGTTTCCCGCGCATGCGCAGTGCATGCACGAAACCAGCACTTTCGTTGGGCCTATGCGTGAGTACTCACCTGTGGAGGCCCGAATTTCTGGATTCCGGGCAAGAGGATAACCAGGGAAAGAGTAAGGCCCATTAGGGACCAAAGTGGCAATCTGTGTGTAGAGCCAGAAGATGTAGGTGAGGTTTTAAATGAATATGTTGCATCTGTGTTCACTATGGAGAAGGACAATATAGGCATAGAAATCAGGCAGGGGGATTGTGATATACTTGAACAAATTAATATTGAGAGGGAGGAGGTACTGGCGGTTTTAGTGGGCTTAAAAATGGATAAATCCCCAGGCCCAGACAAGTTGTATCCCAGGCTGCTGTGTGAGGAAAGGCAGGAGATTGCAGGGGCTCTGACACAAATTTTCAGAATCTCTCTGCTTGGCAATGCATCAGGCATTGGATTCGCGAAAAGCAACAACCGAAACAAGGAAAGATCAACGAGCTAATTTAAAATAAGGCAAAACATTGTCCAAGGAATTTTCATGTAGCACATGACTGTGAATCTTGTTAATTTAATATGCAATTGAAACCTTATTAATAACATTGACCAAACTCTGTCCAGATGGTCCAGCTCATTTTTTGGTCAAGAGGGGGGTGTCAAGGAATAGCCATATTCAGAAAAATACACCATCCTATGAATCGAATTCTGACTTTATTAAATATGACAAACTGGGTTTGAAAATCTAAAAGCCTCAACGATGGAAAAGCTGTAAACAGCATACAAGCTTTTGTGATAAGATCAGTTGTTGACACTGAAACAATAGCCCCATTGAAGCAGCAGGTTGGAGGTTCCTGGTAGACTGCAGTTTGGAAAGAACACAACAGCTATACCCAGTTTAAGTGTTATAAACCAACACTTCAAAAAGAAACACCTGACATCAAATGAAACAGGAGACACGATTATATGTTACAACCAACTGAGGCAAATAAGAATTGCTTAGATCACCCTAGTTGAGGTGTTTTTAATTTACACGTTGTAAAAAGAATTGCACAGAATGCCTTCGTAAAAATAACATCAAATGAAACACGGGAGGCAACAGTCATCACATTGTTTTTGTGTTGAACTTGGAACACCTAGGAGACACAAAGTCTGTGGTTGTAACCAGTTGAGGTGTTCTAAATGCAAAAGATACAAACAGGTTACTTTGATAAAAATGAAATCAAATAGAACCACTGCTGTCATTGTTTTTATGATAAGCTTTGAACACCTAAAGGAGGAGGCATAATTCTTAATGCTAACAGTTGAACTAACTGTAAGAATAGAAGGAATCAACAGAAAAATGACTAGAGATAATTAGCTTACATCAGCAGAAAACTTCAAAGGATATACCACTGAAAAAAGGGTATAAAAATTGGACTTTCAAGTAGGAAGGCAGAATTCGCTGGAAGGAAGGGGCAAAGTGGTTCTCGGTTTCAGAGGCTCTGTAAGCCTACAACTCTTTGAGTCTCAGGTAATCAAAGGTATTTGATTTTGGTGGATATCCTGGAATCAGTATAAGTGAGAAATGTAAAAATGTAACGACGTTAACATTTGAGAATAAGGATCTCTGAGAATAAGAATTGAAATCTATGTGTTTTTGGAACTGCTAAAGTTGCAATTGAATCACCAGCTGTAATTACATGTCGGTTCTTTAATAAATCTATATATTTTTAGAATTGTCTCACGTAGTACTTCTGTAACAAACTCGCGAACTCTGTCTCTGTACACTCTTTGGAGAGGAGTTGCAGAATTCTGGGGGAGTTTTCCAGACCCTCATAATATGCGGAAGGTTACAGTCTAGTTAAACTTATTAAAAGTGCTATCTGGAGGACGGTCACATCTTCAGGTCATTCCTTTCCTTTAGGGAGAGATAATCTGGACCTTTAGACCCAATTAAGCGTCTCTAGGATTTGGCTACCTCTAACTTTAGTTGAAGGTGAACATCTGGGGAATACGCTTGATCAGGGGTAGCCCTACAGGGGCTAGGACAAGTAAATATCCATTCACCCTGCCCTGGCACTGTTTGTTGGAATAGTGTAGAGGGAGCTTTACTCTGTATCTAACCCGTGCTGTACCTGCCCTGGGAGTGTTTGTTGGAACAGTGTAGAGGGAGCTTTACTCTGTATCTAACCCGTGCTTTACCTGCCCTAGGAGTGTTTGATGGGACAGTGTAGAGGGAACTTTACTCTCTATCTAACCCGTCCTGTACCTGTCCTGGGAGTGTTTGATCGGACATTGTCGAGGGAGCCTAACTCTGTATCTAACCTGTGCTGTACCTGCCCTGGGAGTGTTTGATGGGACAGTGTAGAGGGAGCTTTACTCTGTATCTAATGCGTGCAGTGCCTGCCCTGGGAGTGTTTGATGCGACAGTGAAGAGGGAGCTTTACTCTGTATCTTACCCATGCTGTATCTGCCCTGGGAGTGTTTGATGGGAACGTGTAGAGGGAGCTTTACTCTTTATCTAACCCGTGCTGTACCTGCCCTGGGAGTGTTTGATGCGACAGTGTAGAGGGAGCTTTACTCTGTATCTTACCCGTGCAGTACCTGCCCTGGGAGTGTTTGATGCGACAGTGTAGAGGGAGCTTTACTCTTTATCTAACCCATGCTGTACATGCCCTGGGAGTGTTTGGTGGGACAGTGTAGAGGGAGCTTTACTCTCTATCTACCTGTGCTGTACCTGCCCTGGGAGTGTTTGATGGGACAGTGTAGAGGGAGCTTTATTCTGTATCTTTCTCCGACAATGGCCCTGGATATTTTGGTGATGTGTTCTGTTGAGCGTGGTTGTGTTTTGTGGTAAAGGTGAGGTGTGTGTGATGCAAGGTCTCATTTCACAGGCATGCTGATGATCGGGCAGTGGGTGAGACGGGAGCCAGGCTCAGATTCCACTGGTGCCGAATTCCAATGAATGAGGAAATGTGACTGCCTGAAATTCCCCTTCTGAAATAACCAATTCATGGCAGCAGCTGACTCCACCCAACTTGGAGCACAATCAGTAAACAAGTGTGCACCTTCAATCTGTGTCCTCTGGTTCCTCACCGTTCTCTCAATGGGAACAGTTTCTCTCTATCTACTCTGTCCAGACCCCTCATGATTTTGAACCCCTCTATAAAATCTCCTCTCAACCTTCTCTGCTCCAAGGAGAACAACCCCAGCTTTTCCAGTCTATCCATGTAACTGAAGTCCCTCATCCCTGGAATCATTCTCGTAAATCTTTTCTGCACCCTCTCTAAGTGTAAGATTCGCAAAATTTCTACATTTCCCCAAAGGTTATTAATAAGAAAAGGGACCCTGCATGGACATTTTAATGAAAAAGGGCACCCAAAATGGCGTCCGCGCCTCGTGGCAGAAAGCCTGTGAGATTTTTAAAACTTGGACTCTGCGGCACAGGCAGCTCGTGGAGAAATCGAAACCAAAGCTGCAGTTTCTGTGAAGAGAGACTTTGCATTTTTAAAACCAAACAGGACTTTGAATTATGTATTCGATCAACTTGGAGACAATTCAAAATCCAGTTAGGCCTATAGTTAAGGCCATCAAGCAGTTTGCATAAATAATCGGCAACAGATTAAGGAAGCCATCGAGGCTGGACAGGCCCATCAAGGTGCATCCGTGACAAAATGAGTCAATTATTGGGCCGGTAGATGCGATTACCGGCCATCTAAAAACAGTTAGAGTAGATTGCCACCGTTATTTAAAATAGCCTGCCAAAATTAAGACAAAGAACTAACCTGATTTGGCGCGCAGATAAGGGCCAGCCAAAGGAGTATAATTTAGGCCCACCGGCAACCTTCTCGCTCTGCTCTCAGCCTTGCTCCGGCTCCAGCCCCTCGCCCTCATGGCTGCTGCACTTCCCCCGGCCCGCGCTTACCCCCTGGCCTTTGCTCGTGCCTTTCCCCACTCCACCTGGAATCACCCAGGCACTGCATCGGGCGGACACAGACAATTCAGGCCAGGCGAGGCAGGACGCGATGAGGCGAGGAGGCGAGATGAACTGAGGAAGACAACAGAGGAGACGAACTGAGGAAGACGACTGAAGATAGGCTTCGAATCATCGGGCCTTCAGTCTCAGCTGACCTGCGACTATCTTCTTGCAAACTCAAACTGTCGGCCGAGGAAGAGGAACCGCTATCTCTGCAAGTTAAAGTACCCAAGCAGAGACTTCAACTTTGGGGTACTGGAACCTGGACAAAGCCCTTGCAACACCCGGAGACCACGTGATGACAGCAGGCTCCAGAGAGCACCAAGAGCGAACCCCGAACCCCACCGCTGTTTTGAGTTCAGCAGACCCCTTTTTGATTGAGCATGAAGTTCTGACCCCTCATAGCTTAATATAGTTAGGTATAGGGGTGGGATAAGGATAAGGGGATTGTTAAGATAGTTGTTTTCCCTCGATGTGCCGTGTGTTCCCCATTCCCTGTATAAGTATAGTTATTTTATATTTTGCCTGTAAAAGTGTATACTAGTAAATTTTTCATAAGATTGTATTAATTTCCTCTTCAATAAAAATCTTGGTTTTGCTTACATCCAACCACCTGTCTACTCGAGTCTTTTCTGTATCGCCACCTTGTACCTAAGTCCGGTGTCTAGAACCCAGGGGCATGGGAGCGATTCGAACTGCTCATAAACAGCCAGAGGCATAACTGACTGGGTGCACGCGCCACACCCGCCACCCCCTACAAAGGCCTTGACATCCTTTCTAAAGTGCGGTGCCCAGAATTGGGCACAATACTCCAGTTGAGGCCGAACCAGTGTTTTATAAAGGTTCATCATAACTTCCTTGCTTTTGTATTCTATACCTCTATTTATGAAGCCCAGGATCCCACATGCTTTTTTAGCCGCTTTCTCAACCTGCCCTGCCACCTTCAACGATTTGTGCACATATACTCCCAGGTCTCTCTGTTCATGCACCCCCTTTAGGATTGTACCCTTTTGTTATTGCCTCTCCTCGTTCTACCAAAATGTATCACTTTGCACTTTTCTGTGTTAAATTTCATCTGCCACGTGTCCACCCATTTCACCAGCCTGTCTCTGTCCTCTTGAAGTCTATCACTATCATCCTCACTGTTCATTATACTTCCACGTTTTGTGTCGTCTGCAAATTTTGAAATTGTGCCCTGTACACCCACGTCCAAGTCATTAATATATATCAAGAAAAGCAGTGGTCCTACTACTGACCCCTGGGGAACACCACTGTATACCTTCCTCCAGTCCGAAAAACAACTGTTCACCACTACTCTCTGTTTCCTGTCACGGAGCCAATTTCCTTTCCATGCTGCCACTGTCCCTTTTATTCCATGGGCTTCAACTTTGCTGGCAAGCCTATTATGTGGCACTTTATCAAACACCTTTTGGAAATCCATGTACACCACGTCAACCTTCTCTGTTACCTCATCAAAAAGCTGGTGAAACAAAGCTATCATGATTGACCAGGAATATGCAGAGGCAAATCCGATTAAAACAAAAGGCATTCCAAAACTTACAGGAACTTAACTCGCAGGAGAACAAGGTCAATTATCACATGCATTGAGGAAGACAAAACCTGCCTCTCACGCCTCACCTCACGACTCACCCCTCACCTCACGACTCACCCCTCACCTCACGACTCACCCCTCACCTCACGACTCACCCCTCACCTCACGACTCACCCCTCACCTCACGACTCACCCCTCACCCCTCACCTCACGACTCACCCCTCACCTCACGACTCACCCCTCACCTCACAACTCACCCCTCACCCCTCACCTCACAATTCACCTCTCACCTCTCACCCCTCACCTCACGACTCACCCCTCACCTCACAATTCACCTCTCACCTCTCACCTCTCACCCCTCACCTCACGACTCACCTCTCACCTCACCCCTCATCCTCTCACCTCACCTCAGCTGGTAACTCCGTTTATCCCGGCTTTCCTCCGAGCTTCCATAGGAACAGGAAGAAGCCATTCAGCCCTTCGAGCCGGTTCCGCCATTGTATTAAATAATTGCTGATCTGTATCTTCACTCCATCTACCCGCCTTGGTTCTGTAACCCTCAATACCCTGACCCAACAAAAATCCATCAATCTCAGTCTTTAAAGCTCCAATTGTCCCCCAGCCTCAACAACTCTCTGAGGGAGAGAGTTCCAGATTTCCACCACCCTCTGTGTGAAGAAGTGCTTCCTGACATCACCCCTGAACGGCCTGGCTCTAATTTTAAGGTTCTGCCCCCTTGTTCTGGACTCCCCCCACCAGAGGAAATAGTTTCTCTCTCTCGACCCGATCAACTCCTTTAATCATCTTAAACACCTCGATCAGATCACCCCTTAATCTTCTAAACTCGAGGGAACACAAGCCCAGTCTGGGCAACCTGTCCTCGGAATTTAACCCCTTTAACCCCGGTCTCATTCTGGTGAATCTGGGCTGCCCCCCCTCCAAGGCCAGTCTATCCTTCCTGAGGGGCGGGGCCCACAACTGAACACAGTACAACAACAACAACAGCCTGCATTTATATATCACCTTTAACGTAGTAAAACGTCCAAAGGCGCTTCACAGAAAGAAAGAAAAGAAAGACTTGCATTTCTTACAGCGCCTTTCACGACCACCAGACGTCTCAAAGCACTTTACAGCCAATGAAGTACTTTTGAAGTGTAGTCACTGTTGTAATGTGGGAAACGTGGCAGCCAATTTGCGCACAGCAAGCTCCCACAAACAGCAATGTGGTAATGGCCAGATAATCTGTTCTGGATATGTTGGTTGAGGGATAAATATTGACGAGGACACTGGAGCGTAAATCAGGCAGAATTTGACATCGAGCCACATAAGGAGATATTAGGACAGGTGAACAAAAGCTTGGTCAAAGAGGGAGATTTTAAGGAGCATCTTAAAGTAGGAGAGAGAGGCGGAGAGGTTTAGGGAGGGAATTCCAGAACTTAGGGCCCAGGCAGCTGAAGGCACGGCCGCCAATGGTGGAGCGAAGGAAATCAGCGATGTGCAAGAGGCCAGAATTGGAGGAGCGCAGAGATCTTGGGGGGTTGTGGGACTGAAGGAGATTAGAGAGATGCGAAGGGGCGAGGCCATGGAGGGATTTGAAAACAAGGATGAGAATTTTAAAACCAAGGCATTGCCGGACCGGGAGCCGGTGTAGGTCAGCAAGCACAGGGGTGATGGGCGAACAGGACTTGGTGCGAGTTAGGACACGGGCAGCAGAGTTTTGGATGAGCTCGAGGCTATGGAGGGTGAAAGATGGGATCTGACCAGAGCTCGGTACAGCCAAAGCATCACTCCACCCCCTTTATATTACAGCTCACCTGAGATAAAGGCCAACATTCCATTAGACATATTAGTTGTTTTTGTACCTGTCCACTAACTTTTATAGATTTTTATACTTGGATACTTAAATCCCCACAGCCATTCCTTCATCGTCACTGGATCAAAGCTCTGGAACACCCTCCCTAACAGCACTGTGGGAGTACCTTCACCACACGGACTGCAGCGGTTCAAGAAGGTGGCTCACCACCACCTTCTCGAGGGCAGTTAGGGATGGGCAATAAATGCCGGCCTTGCCAGCGGCGCCCACATCCCAGAAACAAATAAATAAAAGCTCCTGGTCATAGAGTCATAGGGTGAACAATTCAGTTGGTTGCGCCTTAAGAGGGCGCTAATGGGGCGCAAAGCAACTAGCACCCTGGCACGGTGATGTTTGCGCCGCTCGCGAAATTAACTAGACATTTTGTGGCGACGCTAAACACTACCGCCACGATCTCCTGTGCTAGCAGATCGTGACGTCAGTCGAGTGCACAACGCCCTGGTAGCGCCCTGGACCAGATATTGAGTGGCGCCACCTGCCTTACCGCCTGCCGCTAGCAACGACAGGTTGAGGGGAGCGTTTTGCAGTCAGGAAGGGACTGGGGGAGCGCTATTTAAAGGCGACCGCTTCCTGACTTTTTTAGTTGGTGACATTTTTGCACCACGCATTCTGAGAGAGAGAGAGAGAGACTTCTGGAGAGATTCAACGCTGTGTGAAGGAGTTTTGGGTTCTGAGCAGCACTTTGCAGGTTCATTTTGATTTGACCTTCCTTGCATCGATTTAGAAGAGACTGTGGGGGCTGCACTCTGAGCTCTTTCCCTGGGCCTCTCCATTGTTCTTTCCAGCAGATTTGATGTACAGGTCTCTCCAGGCCGAGATTCAAGGCTGCAATGAGCAGGGTGTGGATGGAGAGCAAGATCAACCCTCCCCTTTAAGATAAACACAGAAAATGCTGGAGAAACTCAGCAGGTCAAGCAGCATCTGTGAAGAGAGAAACATTAACAGTTCCAAAAACAGAAATCTTACAATTCTATTATCAGAGATCCTTATTCTCAAATCTTAACTTTGTTCCATTTTTACAGTTCTCAGTCTAACTCCAGGATATCCACCAAAATCAAATACAGTACAATACCTTGTGCAAAGGTACAAAGAGTTGGAGACTTACAGAGCTTGCCTCTGAAGCCTGAGGATCGCTTTGCCCCTTGACAGCAAATTTATCATCCCATTTGAAAGTTCAATATTTATATCCTTTTTCAGTGGTATTTCCTTTGAAGTTTTCTGCTGATGTAAGCTAATTATCTCTAGTCATTTTTTTGCTGACCCCTGCTATTCTTACAGTCAGTTCAGCTGGTAGCATTAAGAATTATGTCTCTACCCTAGGTGTTCGAAGATCACCATAAAAACGATGTAACAGCAGGTGCATCTATTTGATGTCATTCTTACCAAGGTCTTCTGTTTGTGTCTTTTTATGACGTGTAAATTAAAATGCCTCAACCAGGCTGATCTATGCAATTCTTATTTACCTCAGCTGGTTGCAGCACAGAATCGTGTCTCCTGTGTTTCATTTGATGCCATTTTTACAAAGGCCTATGTTTCTTTCACAAAGTGTAATTTAGGACACCTTAACAGGGTGTACCATTGTGCTCTTTCCAAAGCTTCAGACTTCAGGAGCTTCCAACCTCCAGATTCAATAAGGTTATTGATTCAGTGTCAACAACTTATCTTATCTCAATAGCCTGAATGCTGTTTACAGCTTCTCCATTGTTAGGTTTTTAGATTTTCAAGCCCAGTTTGTCATGTTACAATAAGGCCAGAATTATTTCATAGAATGGTGTATTTTTCTGAATATGGCTAATTCCTTCACAGGTCAGCGAGCACAGGGGTGATGGGCGAACGGGACTCAGTGTGAGTTAGGACACGGGGCAGCTGAGTTTTGGATGAGCTGAAGTTTACAGAGGGTAGAAGATGGGAGGCCGGCCAGGAGTGCGTTGGAACAGTCGAGTCTGGAGGTAACAATGGCATGGACGAGGGTTTCAGCAACAGATGAGCTGAGGCAGGGGCGGAGTCAGGCGATGTTATGGAGGAATACACAGGAAACGAGCAGCCAATTTGTGTACAGCAAGATCCCACAACCAGCTATTTGATAATGGCCAGTTAATCTGTTTCAGTGATGTTAGTGTTAAATATTGGACAGGACACCGGGGAGAACTCCCCTGCTCTTCTTCCAATAGTGGCCGTGTGATCTTTTACATCCACCTGAGAGGGCAGACTGGGTCTCAATTTAATGTCTCATCCAAAAGATGGCTCCTCTGACAGTGCGGCGCTCCCTCAGTACTGCCCCACCGACAGTGCAGCACTCCCTCAGTACTGCCCCTCCGACAGTGCAGCACTCCCTCAGTACTGCACCTCCGACAGTGCGGCACTCCCTCAGTACTGCCCCTCTGACAGTGCGGCACTCCCTCAGTACTGCCCCATCAACAGTGCAGCACTCCCTCAGTACTGCCCCTCCGACAGTGCAGCGCTCCCTCAGTACTGCCCCTCCGACAGTGCAGCGCTCCCACAGTACTGCCCCTCCAACCGTGCAGAACGCCTTCATTACTGCACTGGAGTGTCAGCCTGGATTTCGTGCTCACGTTTCTTGAGTGAGACTTAAACCCACAACCTTCTGACTGAGAGAAGTAGCTATTAGAAGGAATGATCAAAAGTTTGGTCAGAGGTGGGTTTTAGGAAGGACATTAAAGAGAGGGAGGTGGAGAGGCGAAGGGTTTTAGCGGGAGGAAATTCCAGAACTTAGGGCCATCAGAGTAACAGAGAACAGGAAGAAGGCTTTCGGCCCCTCGAGCTGGCCCACCATGCAATTACATCAGGCCTGATCTGTATTTCAACTCCATCTACCCGCAATAGTTCTGTATCCCTTAATACCCTTACCCAACAAAAATCTATCGATCTCAGCTCTTGGGGGAGTTCCAGATTTCCAACTCCCTCTGTGTGAAGAAGTGCTTCCTGACATCACCCCTGAACGGCCTGGCTCTAATTTTAAGGTTCTGACCCCTTGTTCTGGACTCCCCCCACCAGATGAAATAGTTTCTCTCTCTCTACCCGATCAACTCCTTTAATCATCTTAAACACCTCGATCAGATCACCCCTTAATCTTTAAACTCGAGGGAATACAAGCCTAGTCTGTGCAACCTGGCCTCGTAATTTAACCCTTTCAGCCCCGGAATCACTCTGGTGAATCTGCGCTGCTCCCCCTCCGAGGCCGATATATCCTTCCTGAAGTTCTTGAAATAAAGGCCAACATCCCATCAGCCCTTTTGATTGCTTGTTGTGCCTGTCCACTGGTTTCTAGCGATTTAAGTACAAGGACCCCTAAATCTCTCTGCTCCTCCAAAGCTTGTAGACTCGCCAAGGTTGGAGTTGTAGGATTGGAGGAGATTGGAAGATTGATAAGATGGCAGTCCCACCCAGGTCAGAAAGCAATAAAGGAGGCGGATGGCGTGGTCAACCCTGAGAAAGGCTGCAGAGAGGCGGAGCACAGAAAAGGCCAGATTGTCATAAAAGGCCAATTGGTTGATTGGTGTCCTTTGGGGAAAGGAAGCTGCAACTCCCTTCACTACACGTGACTCCAGTCCAACACTATAACAACAACAACCTGCATTTATAGAGCACCTTTCACATAGTAAAAAGTCCCAAGGAGCTTCCCAGGAGCGTTATCAAACAAAGTTTTACGCCGAGCCACATTAAAAGATACATTTTGTCAGAAGGAACAGGGAGAGGCAATATACACTTAATGGCACAGTTTTAAAGAGTGTGCAGGGACAGAGGGACCTGGGAGTTAATGTGCATAGGTCCCTGAAGGTGGCGGGACATATTGAGAGAGTGGTTAGCAAAGCATATGGGATCTTGGGCTTCATAAATAGAGGTATTGAGTACAAAAGTAGAGAAGTTATGCTGAACCTTTATAAAGCGCTGGTTAGGCCACAACTGGAGGATTGCGTCCAGTTCTGGTCACCACACTTTAGGAAGGATGGGAAGGTCCTTGAGAGGGTGCAGAGGAGATTTACCAGAATGGTTCCGGGGATGGGGGATCTTAGCTACAAGGACAGGTTGGAGAAGTTGGATTTGTTTTCATTAGAGCAAAGGAGGTTGAGGGGTGATTTGATCGAGGTGTACAAGATTATGGCGGGTTTGGACAGGCTAGACGGGGAAAGGCTGTTCCCACTAGTTGATGGTACAAGGACTAGGGGACACAGGTTTAAGGTTTTGGGCAAGAGATACAGGGGGGATGTGAGGAAAACTTTTTTACGCAGCGAGTGGTGAGAACCTGGAACTCGCTGCCGACGGAAGTGGTGGAGGCGGAGACACTCAATGTTTTCAAGGGGAGACTGGATAGGCACTTGAGGGAAATAAACTTGCAGGGCTCCGGGGATAGAGCGGGGGAATGGGACTGACTGGATTGTTCTACAGAGAGCCGGCAGGGACTCGATGGGATGAATGGCCTCCTTCTGTGCCGTTATGACTCGGGGAGAAATTCGATACCGCCCATTTGGGGCGCTAATATTGGCCGGGCACGAAGTTTAGTGCCCGGTGCTAATTATCACCTCCGACTACAAAATTTGCCTCTATCGCCCCTGGAGGTGATTTGAGCGATAAATCAGGCGCTACACACCTCTTTTAAGATACTAACGTCGGGGAGCGAGGCGCTACCTCAGAACGCTACCGAAGCTCAGGCGATGATCCGTTACCATGGAAGCCAGACAGACTGGCGCCATCCAGTTCTTAAAGGGGAGGGGCCATCTTTCTGGCCAGCCACTCCCTGCTCCTTGCAGCCTTGAATCTTGGCCTGGAGAGACCTCGAAAGCAATTGCATTGGAGGCACTAATGGAGAGGCCAAGGGAAAGAGCTCGGCGCTTAGGAACCTCGAAAGTGGTGCTGAGGGCCAAAACTCCTCAGGACAATGTCGAATCTCTCCAGACGTCTCCCTCCCTCTCAATCTTGCCGACAAGAAAAGGCGGGAAGCGGCCGCCTTTAAATAGCGTTCCCCCAGTCTCTTCCCGACTGCAAAACGCTCCCCTCAACCTGTCATTGCTAGCGGCAGGCAGAATAGCAGGGGGCGCCACTCAATATCCGGTCCGGGGCGCTACCAGGGCGTTACACGCTCGACTGATGTCACAATCTGCCGGCGCAGGAAACCGTGGCGGTAGTGTTTAGCGCCGCCGCAAAATGTCTGGTCAATTTCATGAGCGGCACAAACATCGCCGCGCTCAGGCGCTAATTTCCTAGCGCCCCCCGGAGGCACTAATGGGAGGCACAATGCAACCGACTTTTTCCCCCTATGACCCTATTAGGAAAAGTGACCAAAAGCTTGGTCAAAGAGGTCGGTTTTAGGGAGCGTCTTAAAGGAGGAGAGAGAAGCAGAGAGATTTAAGGAGGGAATTCCAGAGCTCGGGGCCCAGGCTGCTGAAGGCACGGCCGCCAATGGTGGAGCAATGGAAATCAGGGATGCGCAAAAGGCCAGAATTGGAGGAGCGCAGAGATCTCGGAAGGTTATAGGGCTGGAGAAGGTTACAGAGATAGGGAGGGGCGAGGCCATGGAGGGATTTGAAAACAAGGATGAGAATTTTAAATCGAGGCGTTGCCAGACCGGGAGGCAATGTAGGTCAGTGAGCACAGGGGGTGATGGGTGAACGGGACTGGGTGTGAGTTAGGACACGGGTCAGCGAACACAGTGGGTGATGGGTGAATGGGACTTGGTGCGGGTTAGGACACGGGCAGCAGAGTTTTGGATAGAAGATAGGAGCAGGAGTAGGCCATTCGGCCCCTCGAGCCTGCTCCGCCATTCAATGCGATCATGGCTGATCATCCAAATTCAGTCCCCTGTCCCTGCATTCTCCCCATATCCCTTGATCCCTTTAGCCTTAAGAAATATAACCAACTCCTTCTTGAATATATTTAATGAATTGGCCTCTACTGCCTTCTGTGGTAGAGAATTCCACAGGTTCACCACTCTCTGGGTGAAGAAATTCCTCCTCATTTCTCTCCTAAATGGCCTACCCCTTATCCTTAGACTGTGACCCCTGGTTCTGGACTCCCCGACCATCGGGAACATCCTTCCTGCATTTAGTCCGTCCAGCCCAGTCAGAATTTTATAAGTTTCAATGAGATCCCCTCTCATCCTTCTAAACTCCAGCGAGTACAAGCCCAATCGACCCAATCTCTCCTCATACATCATTCTCGCCATCCCTGGTATCAGCCTGGTGAATCTTCGCTGAACTCCTTCGATGGCAAGAACATCCTTCCTCAGATAAGGCGACCAAAACTGCACACAATACTCAAGATGTGGTCTCACCAAGGCCCTGTACGACTGCAGCAAGACATCCTTGCTCCTGTACTCAAACCCTCTCGCTACGAAGGCCAACATACCATTTGCCTTCTTAACCGCCTGCTGCACCTGCATGCTTACCTTCAGCGACTGGTGCACAAGGACACCCAGGTCCTGTTGCACTTCCCCTTCTCCCAATCTATTGCCATTCAGATAATAATCTGCCTTCCTGTTTTTGCCAATAAAGTGGATAACCTCACATTTATCCACGTTATATTGCATCTGCCATGCTTTTGCCCAATCACACAACATGTCCAAATCATCCTGGAGTTTCTCGGCATCCTCCTCACAGCACACACAGCCACCCAGCTTTGTGTCGTCTGCAAATTTGGAGATATTACCTCTAGTTCCCTTGTCTAGATCATTGATATATATTGTGAATAGCTGGGGTCCAAGGACCGATCCCTGCGGTACCCCACTAGTCACTACCTGCCACTCGGAAAAAGACCCGTTTATTCCAACTCTTTGCTTTTTGTCTGCCAACCAATTCTCTATCCAAGTCAATACCTTACCCCCAATCCCATGTGCCTTAACTTTATACACTAATCTCTTATGCGGGACCTTATCGAAAGCCTTCTGAAAGTCCAAATACATCACATCCACTGGTTCTCCCTTATCTATTCTACCAGTTACATCCTCAAAAAATTCCAGAAGATTAGTCAAGCACGATTTACCTTTTGTGAATCCATGTTGACTTTGTCCGATCCTGTCACTGTTTTCCAAGTGACCTCAAGTTTACAGAGTGTGCAATTGGGGTGGACAATAAATTTGTTTCTTCCAGTGTCTCTCACATCCTGAGAAAAGTTCAAGAATGATTTCCTGTTGTGTAATTGGAGCAACCTCGATAACAAGAGTCTTTCATTAACCTGTCGCTGATGAACTCGCTCCTGGCTTTAACTCTTTGACATTCGGGGCAATTAAACATCAGGGCCTAGAAATTGGGTTGGGGCGCCAAAGTGGTGCAAAAGTCGGCGGAGCGCAGGATTTAGCGCAGCGATTGGAGTGATACCGATCGCCAGAAATTCAGTTTCTGTGCCCCTCGAGGGAGACGGGGCGAGGCTCGAGGCGCTCCGCGTCCCTCTTAAGGCGCTGAAACTGAATATCGGCGCGCTAAGGGCCGCAGCGCCACACGCTGCGGCACGGCACGCTGCGGTACTGCAGGCCTTCCTCCCACTGTTAAGGGGGAGGTGCCTGCAACAGCGCGATCCCCGATCGCGAGTGCCGGCAAATGAGCCCAGCACCAAGGAGAAGTGCCGGGCTCTCGGGAAACAGCTGGCAATGCTGCGGGGGGATGTTAGGAGGCCGGGGATGGAGGTGCTGGCAGGCGCCCGCCAAAAAAGCGGCCGCCCCGCACCTCCACCTTAACTTGCGCCGCTGCCGGCACAGTAAGGCCCCGTGAACCAGGCGCGGGTAGCGAGCGGCGCAACTGCGGCGTTCGCTAACAAATATCGCGAACGGGGCACAAATGGGGCGCTGCGCACACCGATGACGTCATCGGTGGCAGCGCAGTGCAAATGCCTAATGCCACCATTAGCACCCCTACTGAATATCGCTGCAGACGCAGCCAGTGGCGCTACAGCCACTGACTGCCTCTTTAGGCGCTAACAGCTGGCGCTACTCACCCAATTTCTCCCCCCAGGGGTTTTTTGTCGCTTCTGTCAAGGTCAGAGGCTTTGAGTTTCATCTTCTGGGTGTTTGTGCTGTGAATTCCCCTCCAGTCCAGATCCAAGGTCATCCCATCATCTGTCATCGAATTACAGTATGCCGACAAGGCTTGCGTCTGCGCTCACTCGGAGGTCAAACTCCACACCACCGTTAAAACCTTCACTAAAGTGTACGACAGCATGGGCTTTACACTAAACATCCGTAAGACAAAGGTCCTCCACCAACCTGCCCCCGCCACACAGTACTGCTCCCCGATTATCAAAATCCACGACAAGGCCTTAGACAACGTGGACCACTTTCCATACCTCGGGAGCCTACTGTCAACAAGGGCAGACGTTGATGATGAAGTCCAACACCACCTTCAGTGTGTCAGTGCAGCCTTCGGTCGCCTGAGGAAGAGCGTGTTTGAAGACAAGGACCTCAAGCCCAGCACTAAGCTCATGGTCGACAGAGCAGTAGTAATACCCGTCGTCCTGTATGCCTCAGAGACATGGACCATGTACAGCAGGCACCTCAAAGCACTGGAGAGGTACCACCAATGCTACCTCCGCAAGGGGAAGTGCAACAAGACCTGGGCGTCCTTGTGCACTAGTCGCTGAAGGTAAGCATGCAGGTGCAGCAGGCAGTTAAAAAGGCAAATGGTATGTTGGCTTTCGTAGATGTGTAGATGCGGCCGGACCTGCTGTGATTTCCAGCAAAAAAGTAGTTTTTTGTTTGTTTTTTGTTTTTCATACAGACCCCAGCATCTGCAACGTTTGACCCCTTGTGACCCCACCTCATTGCTCTTTGATGTAATGTTTTCCTGACTAACCTGTTTGGACACTATTCACACCTTTGATTGCTGTGATTATCTCTCTGCCGAGGTGTGATAAAGGGCAGTTAGAAAGATTACCTGCAAACATCTGACATTATTCTCTGACTATATAAGCTGTGCCTATATGCAACTCTCCACTTCACCTGACGAAGGAGCAGCGCTCCGAAAGCTTGTGATTTCAAATAAAGCTGTTGGACTATAACTTGGTGTTGTGTGACTTCTTACATTTGCCCCACCTGTGACAGAGACTGTAGGTACCACATTGGACTCATCAGTCACCTGCGAACTCATTTTTAATGTGGAAGCAAGTCATCCTTGGTTCTGAGGGACTGCCTAAGAAGAAGAAGATAATGACAGCAGGTAGAACCTGTTCTGACGAGCTGGAATAATCTGGATGAGCATGAAGTGGGTCGATGCTGTCATTCTCCAGGGCCACAGGAATTCCCTGGGTAGTCTGTGTGCATTGCTCAAGATCTCTCCTGGATCATCACCTTGTTTACTTCCCCTTTAGACAAAGTATAAATACAAGTCAGGTGTTTACATCTCAATCAGTCTCCGCAACAACCCAACGCTCACAACCTCTGGGAGCTACAAGATCCAACATGAAGTATCTGGTCATCGCTCTCCTGATGCTGCTAGCAGCACACCAGATGGAAGGTGAGTCTTGAGCCTGAAAGATCCCAGTCCTGAACACAACTGGTGGTCCCAGCGGGAGCTCATCTTCCAGGTAGATCCGCAATCCCCGCCCAATACCCTCTTCACCAGTGAGCTTGGATCTAACATCCAGCGTAGGGTTTAATTGATGAGAACCTGAAGACACCTAATGACCCACGGGGGTGAAGGGGAGATGAGCCAGTGAGGAAATTCAGCACAGCACCCACCCACTGTGCCAGTCTCGGCACCCCGCCAACAGTCGGCAATCTCCCAGGGACCCGCTCATCGATGACCAGCCACCGGGCTCACTGACCGTACTGGAGGGGTTGAGCCATCACTGGGGTCGGGAATCCTTCCCCTCGGCTCTGGATTGCCCCGAGTGCCAGTGCCCCAGTGGCTCGGGAGATCCCAGGAACTCAGGCAGTGGGAAACTCAGGTATTGTAGCACGTGAGACGCCACGGACTCCACCTGCCGCCCAAGAAGCTGAAAACCCGTGTCTGAACTCTCGGGGCTTAGTGAGAGTCTGGGGGAGTGAAGAGGGAGCTTTACTCTGCATCGAGCCCGTGCTATACCTGCCCTGGGAGCGTTTGATGGGAGAGTGTAGAGGGAACTTTACTCTGTATCTAACCCGTGCTGCACCTGCCCTGGGAGTGGTTGATGGGACAGTATAGAGGCAGCTTTACTCTGTATCTAACCCGTGCTGTACCTGCCCTGGGAGAGTTTGATGGGGCAGTGCAGAGGGAGCTTTACTTTGTATCTAACCCTGTGCTGTACGTGCCCTGGGAGTGTTTGAGGGGACAGTGTAGAGTGAGCTTTACTCTGTATCTAACCCGTGCTGTACCTGGCCTGGGAGTTTTTGATGGGGCAGTGTAGAGGGAGCTTTACTCTGCATCTAACCTGTGCTGTACCTGCCCTGGGAGTGTTTGATGGAACAGTGTAGAGGGAGCTTTACTCTGTATATAACCCGTGCCGTAACTGCCCTTGGAGTGTTTGATGGGACAGTGTAGAGGGAGCTTTACTCTGTATCTAACCCATGCTGTACCTGCCCTGGGAGTGGTTGATGGGACAGTGTAGAGGGAGCTTTACTCTGTATCTAACCCGTGCTGTACCTGCCCTGGGAGTTTTTGATGGGGCAGTGTAGAGGGAGATTTACTCTGCATCTAACCTGTGCTGTACCTGCCCTGGGAGTGTTTGATGGAACAGTGTAGAGGGAGCTTTACTCTGTATATAACCCGTGCTGTAACTGCCCTTGGAGTGTTTGATGGGACAGTGTAGAGGGAGCTTTACTCTGTATCTAACCCGTGCTGTACCTGCCCTGGGAGTGGTTGATGGGACAGTGTAGAGGGAGCTTTACTCTGTATCTAACCCGTGCTGTACCTGCCCTGGGAGTTTTTGATGGGGCAGTGTAGAGGGAGCTTTACTCTGCATCTAACCTGTGCTGTACCTGCCCTGGGAGTGTTTGATTGAACAGTGTAGAGGAAGCTTTACTCTGTATCTAACCCGTGCTGTACCTTCCCTGGGATTGTTTAATGGGACAGCATAGAGAGAGCTTTACTCTGCATCTAACCCATGCTGTACCTGTCCTGGGTGTGTTTGATGGGACAGTGTAGAGGGAGCTTTACTCTGTATCTAACCCGTGCTGTACCTGCCCTGGGAGTGTTTGATGGGACAGTGTAGAGGGAGCTTTACTCTGTATCTAACCCGTGCTGTACCTGCCCTGGGAGTGTTTGATGGGACAGTGTAGAGGGAGCTTTACTCTGTATCTAACCCGTGCTGTGCCAGTCCTGGGAGTGTTTGATGGGACAGTGTAGAGGGAGCTTTACTCTGTATCTAACCCGTGCTGTACCTGCCCTGGGAGTGTTTGATGGGACAGTGTAGAGGGAGCTTTACTCTGTATCTAACCCGTGCTGTACCTGCCCTGGGAGTGTTTGATGGGACAGTGTAGAGGGAGCTTTACTCTGTATCTAACCCGTGCTGTACCTGCCCTGGGAGTGTTTGATGGGACAGTGTAGAGGGAGCTTTACTCTGTATCTAACCCATGCTGTACCTGCCCGGGGAGTGTTTGATGGGACAGTGTAGAGGGAGCTTTACTCTGTATCTAACCTGTGCTGTACCTGCCCTGGGAGTGTTTGATGGGACAGTGTAGAGGGAGCTTTACTCTGTATCTAACCCGTGCTGTACCTGCCCTGGGAGTGTTTGATGGGACAGTGTAGAGGGAGCTTTACTCTGTATCTAACCCGTGCTGTACCTGCCCTGGGAGTGTTTGATGGGACAGTGTAGAGGGAGCTTTACTCTGTATCTAACCCATGCTGTACCTGCCCTGGGAGTGTTTGATGCGACAGTGTAGAGGGAGCTTTACTCTGTATCTAACCCATGCTGTACCTGCCCTGGGAGTGTTTGATGGGACAGTGTAGAGGGAGCTTTACTCTGTATCTAACCTGTGCTGTACCTGCCCTGGGAGTGTTTGATGGGGCAGTGTAGAGGGAGCTTTACTCTGTATCTAACCCGTGCTGTACCTGCCCTGGGAGTGTTTGATGGGACAGTGTAGAGGGAGCTTTACTCTGTATCTAACCCATGCTGTACCTGCCCTGGGAGTGTTTGATGCGACAGTGTAGAGGGAGCTTTACTCTGTATCTAACCCATGCTGTACCTGCCCTGGGAGTGTTTGATGGGACAGTGTAGAGGGAGCTTTACTCTGTATCTAACCCGTGCTGTACCTGCCCTGGGAGTGTTTGATGGGACAGTGTAGAGGGAGCTTTACTCTGTATCTAACCCGTGCTGTACCTGCCCTGGGAGTGTTTGATGGGACAGTGTAGAGGGAGCTTTACTCTGTATCTAACCCATGCTGTACCTGCCCTGGGAGTGTTTGATGGGACAGTGTAGAGGGAGCTTTACTCTGTATCTAACCCGTGCTGTACCTGCCCTGGGAGTGTTTGATGGGACAGTGTAGAGGGAGCTTTACTCTGTATCTAACCCGTGCTGTGCCAGTCCTGGGAGTGTTTGATGGGACAGTGTAGAGGGAGCTTTACTCTGTATCTAACCCCGTGCTGTACCTGCCCTGGGAGTGTTTGATGGGACAGTGTAGAGGGAGCTTTACTCTGTATCTAACCCGTGCTGTGCCAGTCCTGGGAGTGTTTGATGGGACAGTGTAGAGGGAGCTTTACTCTGTATCTAACCCGTGCTGTACCTGCCCTGGGAGTGTTTGATGGGACAGTGTAGAGGGAGCTTTACTCTGTATCTAACCCGTGCTGTGCCAGTCCTGGGAGTGTTTGATGGGACAGTGTAGAGGGAGCTTTACTCTGTATCTAACCCGTGCTGTACCTGCCCTGGGAGTGTTTGATGGGTCAGTGTAGAGGGAGCTTTACTCTGTATCTAACCCGTGCTGTACCTGCCCTGGGAGTGTTTGATGGGACAGTGTAGAGGGAGCTTTACTCTGTATCTAACCCGTGCTGTACCTGCCCTGGGAGTGTTTGATGGGACAGTGTAGAGGGAGCTTTACTCTGTATCTAACCCATGCTGTACCTGCCCTGGGAGTGTTTGATGGGACAGTGTAGAGGGAGCTTTACTCTGTATCTAACCCGTGCTGTGCCAGTCCTGGGAGTGTTTGATGGGACAGTGTAGAGGGAGCTTCACTCTGTATCTAACCCGTGCTGTACCTGTCCTGGGAGTGTTTGATGGGACAGTGTAGAGGGAGCTTTACTCTGTATCTAACCCGTGCTGTACCTGCCCTGGGAGTGTTTGATGGGACAGTGTAGAGGGAGCTTTACTCTGTATCTAACCCGTGCTGTGCCAGTCCTGGGAGTGTTTGGTGGGACAGTGTAGAGGGAGCTTCACTCTGTATCTAACCCGTGCTGTACCTGCCCTGGGAGTGTTTGATGGGACAGTGTCGAGGGAGCTTTACTCTGTATCTAACCCGTGCTGTGCCAGTCCTGGGAGGGTTTGATGGGACAGTGGAGAGGGAGCTTTACTTTTGAAGGAATATGCCATATAACCTATTCAGAAAAATACACCATTCTATGAAATAATTCTGGCCTGATTAAAACATGACAAGCTGGGTTTGGAAATCTAGAAACCGAACTATGGAAAAGCTGTGAAAGCATTCTGGCTATAGAGATAAGATAGTAGTTGACACTGAAACAGTAACATTATTGAAACAGAAGTTAAAGGCTCCTGACAGACTGACCTTTGGGAACAAGACAATAGTTCACCCTGTTTAAGATGTTTTAATTTACACTTCATAAAAAAGCACAAACATCTGCCTTCGTAAAAATGACATCAAGTAAAACACACCTGCCGTTACACCATTTTTTAATGATAAACTTAGAACATCTAGAGAGGAGACACGATTCTGTAATGCTACCAGCTGAGGTGACTAAGAATTGCAGAAGTCAGCAGAAAAATAACAAGAGATAATTAGCAAACATCAGCAGAAAACCTTAAAGGAAATAGCACTGGAAAAGGGTATAAATATTGAACTCTCAAATGGAATAATAGACTCGCTGTAAAGGGGCAAAGCGATTCTCGGCCTCAGAGACAGCTCTGTAAGTCTAGAACTTAAATCAAACTCCCTCAATATACCACTGAGGTCTAGAAATTTCTTATAACGTTCATATTAAACCCTAACCAAGGTTAGGTCCTGACGAAACCCTGTCTGAAATGGCCAAGTCTTTTTATTAGGAAATTCAAATGATTGCTTTATTAGGGTAAATAATCCTATCCCTGTACCACCACAAGACCAAGTCATAATTTTTGATGGATCGTCAATGACGATTAAAAAAGGGACATCCCAACAATCCTCAGCTGGGATGGGGATAGTAGTAGGGACTTTTTGAGATTCCTATTCTTTTTACCCAGAAGAATTACTGTCCATACCCCTATGGTATGCTTTAGAAAAGGCAGAACCTATTAAACCCACATTAATCTGTACGGATAGTGACGATTCTAAAACAGAATATAACCAAGATGTCGTTTTCTGGGAACAAACAAAATTTACCAATCATAAGGGTAAACCCATAAAACATAAGTCATTGTGGGAAGATATTCTCCGTTCAAGAATGGAGAAACAGAATTGTCAGGTGATTCATGTAAACGGGCATACCACTGGGACAGTACACTCAAAAGGAAACAGCCTTGCAGACGAACAAGCGAAACATTCAGTCTGCATGACACCCCCTCGAGAGGGGTCTGCCAATGTTAGTGTAATCACTAGGGCAGAACGGGCAGCTAATCAAAGATGTGCGGGTTAGGTTGATTGGCCATGATAAAAATTGGCCCTTAGTGTTACGGGGGATTAAATACGTGGGGTTATGGGGTTACGGGGATAGGGCTTGGGTGGGATGGCTGTCGGTGTAGGGACCGGGTGCTAGGGTTTGGATGATCAGCCATGATCTCGTTGAATGGCGGAGCAGGCTCGAAGGGCCGAATGGCCTACTCCTGCTCCTATCTTCTATGTTTCTATGTTTCAGCTACTAGACCCAACAAAAGAGAATCCACCAGGATATCCACCAAAGTACATTTACTCAGAAACCCCTACGGGTATTGTGCTAGTTAAGTTGCCCAAGGGAAACCGAGAAGTATCCCCGAGACACAAACGAGAACAGCTTGTAAAAGAAGCTCACGAGGGCATAGGTCAAGCACATTGTGGTGCCAGGACAACATTCTGTAAATTGACCCCCTTATATTGGTGGCCAGGCATGCTTAAGGCCTGTAAAACATACGTGGCCAATTGTGAGCCCTGCTATTTAACCAATAAGTCATCACTAATTAAGCCACCACCATTGGCTCCTGTGAAAGCTGATGAGCCAATGGGAACATTCTTTATTGACTTTATTGGACCACTTCCCCCGTCTTTGGGCTATAGACATGTTCTCGTTTGTGTAGATGGATGCACTTCCTTCTTGCTGGCTGGTCCCCACAAAAACTGTTTCAGAAAACGCACTCGCCAATGCTATTACTGTCATAATTACTGTAGCTGGTGCACCCAAAATCTTACACTCCGAGTAAGGCGG